>NW_027551568.1:459465-478603 GCF_008692635.1 Crocuta crocuta
CTGCTGGACATGGGGAAGGAGAAGCCCCAGGGGGCTCAGGGTCCCCAGGGGAGCCACCTGTGCGGCTGAGGTCTCTTGTCCTACTTTTGTCTGTGCTGGATTAGTCTCCAAGCCGCCTCCCCTGGCCTGGCCGTCCCGGCCACAGGTCAGAGTCCCAGGGATGACGCCCATTGGCCCAGTGCGGTTGCAGGATGTCCTCCAACCAATCGCTGTGACTGTGGGGGCAGAGCTGTGACGGGCCAGCCCGGACCACACACCTGGCGGTGAGGCTGCGCCCCATGGATGCCGTGGGGCAGGCAGGAGCCCAAGGGAGAGGCAGGCTGCCGCATCCTGCACTCGGTGTCACTGCCTGTCCGCTGAGCCGTCCAGCAGGGTGGGGGGAGGGGGAGGCTTGCAGGGTGGAGGGAGGAGAGAACCAGAGGCGTGTCAGAGGACTGGCTGTGCGACCCGCCGGAGTTGGCCGGGGACTCTCGGGGACCCTCAGACGGGACACACACCTGTCAGAGGCTGATGAGTCGGGGGGCAGGGGCAGGTGTCCGCCGGGCCTCGCCGAAGGGGCTGCAGCGGGGGTCCGAGCGTTAGGCCGTGCTCGCCGGCCCAGCTGCCTCTTCACATCCCCCCAGCTCAGACCCCGTGTCACTTACTCAAAACCGGAGTTTTTATTGTGCTGAAAGCTGACTGTTGTGACAACCTCGTGCTACACAGACAGAGAGAGAGGAGTTCATTAAACCGTAAGCGTTTTCTTCCACGTGACCCGTCCCAGTTACAAGCCTCAGCCGGCAGCGCAGCCACATGCTCGGCGGGCACCTGGCCCCCACCCCTGCCAGCCTCCTTCACACATACACGCGTGCGCGCGCGCACACACACACACACACACACACACACTCCCACGTCCCCGAGGAGCCCGAGGACGGGCAAGCGGCCTGTGGCCCCCTCTGACTGCCAGCGCCCCGTGCCGGGAACAAGCAGGTGCTAACCGCCTGACGGACCGCGGCGGGGCAGGTGGCCGGCCGCCTCTGCAGCGTGGGGGCCTTGCCCCTGCCCGTGGGCTCCTAACACCGATGTGCTCCGTGCTGCCCTCCCTCCCCCCAGGACACGAGGGTAACAGAGAGCCACCAGCACCCCCACGGGAGGATGTGAGGCCACGCCGCGCCGCCTGGGCCCTTCCTGCCCTGGCCGGGGAACAGGCGGACGCGGTCTGGGTGAGGGCGCGTGCGGAGCCAGCCCCCAGGATGAACGGACCCCCCTCCTGGCCCAGAGGGCAGAACAGGCAGACGGGGACTCGGAGGAGTTGGGTGCCGGGGACACGCCACCTGCGATGTGCCTAGCAGAAGATGGGGACAAAAAGAAGCTAACACCACAGTGGTAAAAATGACCGGGAATGTTCTAGAAACGTAAAACTGAGCAGTCATAATGCACTTGTGATGGAAAAGGTGTGCCGCAGCAGCTGAGCGGAGAACCGGGCCTGGGGGCCAAGGAAAGCCCCGTGTGCGTCAGAGAGGCTGCAGGGGCAGAGGCCGCACGGGAGCGGCTGCGCTCGGGGCCACCAGGACCAGAATGCTGACCTCGTGGACACACCTCAGGGCAGAAGGCCCTGCTGACAGTGGGACCCCCTCCGGGACCCCCGCCCGCCCGCCGGCACCACTGGCTCCACACGTGGAGCACACGTGCTGCTTGGGTTCACCCGTCCCTGTGCCGTAGTTCCTGGCAGACGGGAGGCCGCCAGGCTGTGCGTGGAGCCCCGACAGGGCCCGGCCGCCGGGCGCCTCTGCCTCAGGGGCCCCTCAGGGGTTCTCACGTCTCCCTTTCTGTCTCCCTTTGCTCCCCTTCGCCTCCCACTGAACTGCTGCCTTGACAGAAGCTTGCAGCACATGCAAGCGCTCCTTCCCCAGCCCCCCGGGTTACAAGGCCTGGGACAGACGGCCAAGGGCATGCAGTCGGCTGCCCTGGATGCGCGCGCTCTGCGAGGACTCACCCCTGCAGCTGCTCCATCCGCAGCACTGACCTCCGAAGGGATTCTTCCAGCTTGGAGATCTAAACACGACCAGAGTTCTGGTCACCAGGTGGCGTGGCTGACGCTTCCCCAAGCACGCGCCGAGCCTCCAACCTCTTAAACCACAAATCGGAACGTGGGCGACACGGGAGCTGTCCTCTCGCTGTCGCTGTCGGGTGAATGTGCACGGAGCTCAGGCCGTCAGGGGCGCCACCCCCTGGCAGCATGAGGCAGCCTCACCCAGGTGCTCCCCTGAGACCCTCTGTCTACACTCCAGAAGGCGCCGTTCTGAGTCAGACCTGAAGCCCCAGGTTAACACTGCCGCTTTTACCAAAGCTTTGCTTTCCTTTCCTTTAGAGTCGGGGCGAGAGGCGAGTACTTACAGGGAGAGAGGCAAGTACTTGGACGGTGAGAGGAGATACTTAGAGGGCGAGAGGTGAGTACTTAGAGGGCAAGAAGAGATACTTAGAGGGCAAGAGGCAAGTACTTACAGGGCGAGAGGCGAGTACTTGGAGAGTGAGAGGCGAGTACTTACAGGGCGAGGCGAGTACTTGGAGGGTGAGAGGCGAGTACTTACAGGGCGAGAGGTTACTTACAGGGTGAGAGGTGAGTACTTGGAGGGCGAGAGGAGATACTTAGAGGGCGAGAGGCGAGTACTTGGAGGGTGAGAGGCGAGTACTTACAGGGTGAGAAGCGAGTACTTGGGAGGGCGAGAGGAGAGTACCTGGAGGGTGAGAGGCGAGTACTTACAGGGTGGGAATAGAGTACTTAGAGCACAAATGAACAGGCACCTAGAGCGTCCTTTACAAGGACTGGCCAGGGGCGCCTGGGTGGCTTAGTCGGTTAAGTGTCCGACTTTCGCTTGGGTCATGATCTCGCGGTTCGTGGGTTCGAGCCCCGCGTCGGGCTCTGTGCTGACTGCCAGCTCAGAGCCTGGAGCCTGTTTCGGAGTCTGTGACTCTCTCTCTCTCTGACCCTCCCCAGCTCACGCTATCTCTTTCTAGAAATAAATAAAACATTAAAAACAAAACAAAAAAAAAACAAGGACTGGCCAGTGCTACCTCACAGTTGCTGCCGACAGGAAGTAACTTATGACTTTGGGGACGGGAGTGGGTCAGCGTTGGCATCCCAAGGTGAACCTGCCCTGGTGATCACGGCAGGGCCCCCAAGCAGCCACGTGCAGACCACGGACAGGAACTGCGCACCAGACTCAGGGTGGGCTGGTAGGTGCCGACCCAGGGGCCTGGCGGCCGTGAGGCGCAGCCTGTGACGAGGCGGCATGTCGCTGGATTTACCTTTTCTCTGTAGAAGGCCAACAGTCTCTTTCTGTGCTTTTCTTGAAATTCTGAAACCTGAGAAGAGAATATGTTCAGCCGCTGGCCCTGGCACAGGGCTGCCACCGCGCACTGTCCTGGCAGCCAGCGGTTGGGAGGGACCGTCAGTGCAAGCACCAGCATGCCCGTCCCCTCGCCCGTACACTGGCTCAGGCGCAGGCCCCGCCGGCTGCCACCCTGTGCCCAAAGCAGAGCTCAGGATGGCCGTGCAGGGAGCGTGAGCAGCGGTGTGTATCCAAGTGCGAGCCGAGGCCGCGAGCTCCAGTGAGGGTCGCGCTGCCTCCCTTGCTTGTGGTTTCAGAGGCGTTCAGGGCCTGGCCTCGGGATGGACACGACCAGCGGCCCAATTGCAGCATACCACCCCTTTGGGAGCAGCAGCTGGGTCACAGGATGGCCTCCTGACCAAACAGCACCAACAGGCACACCCGGAAGTCTGGGTGGACGGGGCTGGCCTGGGAGGGAAGAGCCAGCGCAGGCAAGGGCACCCGGTGGAGCGGAAGCGGCTGGGAGCCCACGGACCTTGTCTGGGCCTCCAGGGCCCGCTGCTCCTGGCCCAACACCATCTCTGGTCTTCCATTTGTGGGAGCCCTGACTTCCGCGTCTGCAGTGGGCTCCCGAGAGCAGCAGCGTAAATCAGAAACCGCGGCCTGAGATTTACTCAGGGGAGGAAACAGCCATCCCCCAGGAGGGAAGCCTCCAGACGCGATGCGTTCCCTCTTGAGATACTATGCAGTGACTGATAAAGCCCGATTCTGCTGCCCCGGGGCAAGGCTCCCATGGTGGCACGTGCAGGGCTGGGCGCAGGGCCACGTGGGACAGGAAGTCAGCATCCCGCAGGTCCCTCCCCAGGAATCCGCCAAGCGCACAGACATGAAGGGACGGCCAGCCCACAGCGGGTCCGAAGACCTCGTCTGGGGGCCAGGCCACCCCCGGAAGACGGGACCACAGTCAGGAGTGACAAACACCCTCCTATCCTGACCGCATCTTCTGAAGGGTGCTGCGCCCCCGGGGTCTGGAGAACACGCCATTGGGGCTCCCGCTCCGAAGGACGAGGGGCGACAGACACAGGCTCGGCCCGGAGCACTAGTCTGGAGGGACGCCACCAGGGGCCATCCTCAGAGCTTGTCCTCGACGACAGCTCTCGGGCCCTGTGGCTCCTCAGGTCTGGCTTCCAGGAGGGGGGCCTCACTTCCGGGCGAGGCGGTGTGGGCGGCGAGGCAGGCCTGACGGTCTAGACCTGGGTGGGGGCCAGGCATGGTGGGGAGCGGTTCTGGCGGATCTGAAGCCACCCTCCACTGTCACCTTCAGCAGGACAAGACTCAAGTCTGTCTGCTTGGTCTCATTCCTCAACGGGCGCTAGGCGTGCGGCAGGAAGAGAACGTCGCACACTGGCCCCGAAGCCTGGTGTCTCGGGGCAGGGCAGACTCAGCAACAGCAGGAGCCTCTGGGCACGACCACAGCACGGCCACGGGAGGGCCGCACGCACGCTGGCACGTGGGGCCTTCGCCTCGGAGGGGCCGGGCCGTGCTCCTTCGCCCGGCAGGCTGCGCTCACTCCAGAACGGGGAGGAAGGACGTGTGCAGGCCTCCGCGGCAGCACGCGGCAAGCCCGCGAGGCAGGCTTGCGGACAGGACACTGAGCCCGGAGGGTCCTGGTGTGAGTCCATGGCAGCGTGGACCCCGTGTCTGCGTGCCGCCCACCTGTACCGGGCAGGGGCCAGACTCCAGGACCCCGGGGTGTCGGCCCGACTGACCGTGTGCCGGGCCCCTCGGGCTGACCGCTGCGGACTTGATGGGGGTGGGGACACCAACAGGACATAATCGAAAGTGCCGGGAGCCTCGTCTGGGAGAGAACGCCCTCCTGGACGGAGAGGGCACGGCCTC
Source organism: Crocuta crocuta (assembly GCF_008692635.1). NCBI lineage: Eukaryota > Metazoa > Chordata > Mammalia > Carnivora > Hyaenidae > Crocuta > Crocuta crocuta. The sequence continues at coordinate 464,676 of NW_027551568.1, forward strand.
GCCAGAGTTTGTGAGGCGCACGGGCTGAGGAAGGCCAGGCCGGGAGCCCACCACGCACACCCATTCTTTGCCGTTCTCTGTGCCTGGCAGGAGGTGCGGGACGGCCCGGGCCGGGCGGCGGTCCCGTCTGGTGGAGCCCCGGCCTCTGTGTGGCAGGTCAGGGCCGGTCAGGTCTCCTGTCTCATCCCCACCCCCTGGAGGAGCAGCGGCCTGTCCACACTCTGACCAACGCGGACCGGCCTGGCTTAGGGGAGAGGCAGCCAGGTGAGGAGGGTCCCAGGGAGGTCGTAGGGAGGAGGGAGAATTCTGTTTCTTCCCCAATGGATCAGGAGGGGGGGCTTCCCAAGGCTGCGGCGGAAGGGCCTGTCGCGGGTCTGACAGGGTCTCACGCGTGCCCGGGGCCGAGGGAGGAGGGAGGCCCCCAGAGCTCCGGGGCCTTTCTGCCAACGCTGACCCCACCAGACGCAAATGCTGAGAGAAGCCTCGGGCACGTATCCATTCACTGCGGATCAATAAACCTGCCGTGTTAACACGGGTACCAGTGTGACATCCTGCCGTGTGGCCTCTGGAAACCCCACTGCGCACCGCGACAGCCAGGCTCGTGACCACGGGAGACAGGACCCAGAGGTGAAGAGCAGGTTGCTCAGCAGCTGCCTCAGCAGCCTCCGTCCCCACCCCGGGGGCCACGCATGGCCTGGGACAGCGTGAGTCTTCGTAGGGCTGTCCGGCAACGCCATGTCCTGGCACAGGGCTGCCTGTGGTTCTGAACGTCGTGGGCGTCAGGCTCTCTAAGCCTGAGAACACGGATGGCTGCCGGGCCTCGGGGGCCCGGCCCACGAAAGCGCCCCCTGCGGACATGGTGACAGAGGCATCCGGGCTCTGCTCGGCCCCTGCCTTGTGCCACTGTTGTGTCCTGGACCCCAGATGGGACTGCAGCGCTAAATGTAGACGGGTGACACTGCGCTGGCTTCAGGCCGCGTCACGGCTGGAAAGCGGCCTCGCAGAAGAGGAGGTCTGGGCGGGGCTGGCAGACAGCAGCCTCCAGACGTGCAACGGGCCCAGGGTGTCAGGGCGGGCACTGCCCTGTCTTGGCCCGCCGCCCCAGGGGACAGGTCTCAGCTAGAGGCGGCTCCGGCTGCTGCCCCGCGTGGCCTCTTCCCCTCTCCCACGTGGGGGCTACACACTGAGCGAAGGGGGAGAAGCGGGATGGCTGGGGGACTCCCTTCTTTCCCAGGCAGCTTCCTGGACAGACGGTGGCCTGCACGTGGTCCTGTGACCTCTGGGTGNAGCCTCACGACGGGTTACGCCGAGCAAGAAGCCCCCTGTGCAGGGCTCACCCGGCAGGTCTCCCTTGAGTACTTCCTACACAGGCCGTCTATGCCCGTGAACAGTGCCTGGATATCCGCATCCGTCTGAAAGAGAAGGAAAGCAGGGTCCCTGTCACCACCTCTAACGCGGGCGTGCGGCCGCACCTCCAGATCTAGAGCCGGCCACACGTGACACAGTCAGTCGATTCCTCACAAGCCGTCTCCGGGGGCCCCGGGGGGGACACCTATGTCCCGGCTGCTGGTGGCTGAGGCAGGCGAAGGGCAGCACCACCCCTCCAGTGCTAAGGGGCACCTGGCCCCCCCCCGNCTCATCTGTGAGGCAAGAGACACCCCTACTTGGACGGGCTCCCCCAAAGCCTGAAGGAGGCAGGGGTGAAAGCCAAGCAGAGAAGATGCACGGAGCTCGGAAGAAGGTGAAAGCCGCCGCGCGCAGCGAACTCATCACAAGAACGCGCTGAGTGACAGAAAACAAGCGAAGGCGCCGAAGAAACCGCGCCTGCGACTGACGCCGCCGCGCAGACGTGCCCTGCCTCCGCCCCGGCTACGGCTGCCCTGCGGCAGGACTCTGGGAGGGCAGCGCGCGGCACAGCAGTGCCCGGGCAGGGGCGCGCACGGGAGCCAGAAGGTGCAGGAGGCGCCTCACGCGTCCTCCCCGTCCGCTCCTCGGTCTGGGCCGTAAGCAAGTCACGAGCGTCAGGATGTGCCCGCGAGCTGCGGTGAGTGACCATGAAATGACTCAGAGGAGCAGCAGAGACTGGGGCTTGCTCCTCAAGGGGGGGCCTTTGGGGGAGACGGCACGGGGCTGGGAGCAGGCCTGGCTCTGGAAGGTAAGGGGGCCACTCCCCCGCGGGAGTGCGGCGAGGGGCCTGCGCGCTGCCACCTGGACGGACCGCTGCAAGGGGGGGCAGCACGGCCCACANAGACCCGCCCCCAGCACCCGGCCCAACACCTCCCAGCCGCTGTCTCCCGAGTGAGGCGCCCTCCCCAAACGCCATGTGGGGCGCGGCAGAACAAAAGGGCAGAAGTGTCCCCAACAGAGGTTGGCTGGGCCTGGTGCTCAGCAAGTGGGGACCGTGCCTGTTATGCAAAGACACACACACAGACGACCCCAAACAAGATGAATGGCTCCGCAGACCAGAAATGAAAGCACTTGGAAAGGCTGTCACTGATCAGTCAGGGTCCACTGCCTTCTGTGACAGGAGTCCATCATTCTACACGTGANTGCAGCCGAGGGCTCTCCGAGGGCTCTCCAGGCTAACGAATGAGCTCACTGCACAGGCTGTGGAATCTCTGAGAAGCCAAGTGGGACAAGTATGCAGACAACCGTTACCACGTATGGGAGAGCCAACTGCGGAACAAGACAAGGAACAGAGAAATACAGTCAAAGCATCAAAAAACATTAATTTCCATTAAAGAACTCTTTTTTTTTTTTAATGTTTATTTGAGAGAGAGAGAGAGAGAGAGAGAGAATGGTGTAGAGTACAAGTTGGGGAGAGACAGGGAGACAAAGAATCTGAAGTGGACTCCAGGCTGTCGGCACAGAGCCCACTGTGGGGCTCGAACTCATGAACCAATGGGTCATGACTTGAGCTGAAGTCGGACGCTTAACCGATGGAGCCACCCAGGTGCCCCTAAAGAATTCTAAGCCCAGGGAAAATATGCTTCAAAATGGAGACAAAAAAAGAGGTCTTTTTCAGACGAACGAGAACCAGAATGGGTCACCAACAGAAGCCACGGCCTTCAGGGAGGAAAGGGTTCCTCGGTGGGAACAAGCAGGTTCAGGAGCAAGTGAGGAGCATGAGGGAAGGGGACTGTGGGGTGACCCAAGGTCAGATTGGTGACCACACACTCACTGTCCCGTGGGGCTCCGCGCAGGCAGAACTAAACCACGCGCTGACACATGACGGGAAGGCGGGACAAAGGTGGCAGAAGCGTCTGAGACGCCTGCACTGGCAGGAAGTCTCCTTCCCGTTGGAAGGCCAAGGGCACAACGCAGTCTCTGGGATCATGGAAACAAATGCTGCCCTGGTCTGATGCTCAGGTCACAAACAATTCCCACAGCCGTGTACCCACACTTGTGCATTCTTCTGTATTAGACTTGAATAAATGTAAAAACAACGGCTAAAAATCCCCAAATACTTCTAAACTAATCAATATAGTTTCAGAAAACACACAGGTCACAGGAGTAATCAAGCAAAAATTTCAAATTATTTCAAAGTGAGAGATAACAAAAATATAACACAGCCAAATGCATAAACTCAGACAATGATGAACAGAGAAGCACCATAACCTCATAACATAAGTATCAGAAGGGAGAGACTAGAGGTGGATGTAAGCAACTATCTTAAAGAACAAATTAAACCCAAAGATAAAAGAAAAAGGAAATGATAAAGAGAACAAAGTTGAGAACAAAAGTAAAGTGATGACAGAGCCAAAACATCTGAGAACACTGATAAAAGTCCATAAAACCAGGTGAGACTATTGAAGAAAAAAGAGAAGGCAACAAAAAAGGGACATCACTACAGATCTCACAGACACAGAAAGTACAGACGACTGGAGACGTGTGGATGATGAGAAATTTCAAAATTCAGAGGAAGTGCACAAACTCCTACAAAAAGACAACTTACTTAAGCTGACCCAAGAATTAGGAACTCTGAATAGTTTCATACCTAACTAAACCCTACTGGGGTGCCTGGGGGCCTCAGTTAGCTGAGCGTCCGACTTTGGCTCAGGTCATGATCACATTGTTCATGAGTTTGAGCCCCGCGTCGGGCTTACTGCTGTCAGGGTGAACCCTGCTTCAGATTCTCTGTCTCCCCCCTCCTCTCTGTCCCTCCCCCACACTCGCTCTGTCTCTAAAAAATAAACAAACATTAAAAAAAATTAAACAGTAGTTGAAAACCTCCTCAGCCTTCTAGGATCAAAGAGTGTCACACATGAATTTTACCATTCTCTGAATAACCCCAATCTTAAAAAAATCTTCCAGAACAGAGAATTTGAAAGAATTTCCAACTCCTTTTATGAAGCCAGCAAAACCTCAATTCACCAAAACTTGAAAAGGGCATGTAAGAAAGGAAAATCACAGGTCAGTTCTCACATGAACACAGGCGCACAAAACCCAAATTCATCTACATAGACAAGCTATACTCCACCACAACCAACTTGCAGTATTTGAAATTCTACTGTGAGTTTAAAAGCCTAAATATAAACGCAATCTACCACATGAGCAAAATAAAGTAGAAAGATAAAATGAAAACCCTCAGTAAGAAACCCAGGGCTCACATGAATACTCCGTGGTGACCCGCTGGAAGCTCGAGCCTGAAATCAGAAGGAGACAAAGCACGCCTGTGGTCACCCATGTCCCCTTGCTGCTTGCGCAGGGAGGAGAGGGCACAGGGAAAGAGAGGGAGGGGCAACACGGAAAACACGCATTTGGAGATGACATGGCTGTGCACAGGGCTTCCAGAAGACTCCAGATCAGCCAGCAGCATGTTGTCAAGTGAATTCAGCACGGTCACCAGGTAGAAGTTCATAAACAAAACCAACTGATCTTTACACACCAACAACAAGCAGGTAAGAGATGAAATTTTAGAAAATGAGTATAGTTGTGTCTCAAAGCCTCAGCACCGAGGGCGACGCTACCCGCGGCACGCAGCCTCGGTACCGGAAAGCACTACTGAAGCCAGCGCACATCTGAGCGAACGGCGCTGTGCCATGCTGCGGCCTCGAGTCCACGCTGCAGGGATGCTTGTGTATCAGTTTACCTGTGTTATCGATGAAGTGCAAACCCAACAGGAGACAGGGCTTTGTGTGTGTGGAAACTAACAAGCTGATTCCAGAATCACACTGAGGCGCTAACTTAAGGGGTCACCTGTTTCCCGCCCGCACACTGGCGGACGGCTGTGCTCCATGGACGGCCTTCCACTCGGAAACCAGTTGCTCTGCTCGCTGGGTCACCAGCCACTTGACAGAGTGGGGGGTGAGGGGCAGGTGGGGAGACTGAGTCTGGCTGGGGACCCAGAAAGGAGAGCAGGGCCAGAGACGACGCCCAGACAGGCCAGGGTGCTGTTCCAGCGGCCGGTGTCCACTTCTCTCTTCCGCCTGCAGAAAGGCCATCCCTGAAATGCCCGAAACCCTGGTCCTTGCTGAGGTCATGCCCTCCAGGTCCCGATTCAGGCTGCGGCCTAGGACCCAGGCCATCCCCACCGTGAGCAACCTCCGACCTGCGGCCCGGGCTAGCACAGCTGAAGGCGCCCCTCAGACGTCAGGGGAAGGCAAGAGAACACGGCAGTCATGGGACCCCGTGGGGGGCGTCCTGGGGCTCCTGCGGTGCGGCCACCTTCACAGTCGTTAGCCAGGACTCTGCTGCCAGGGGAGCCTCTGGTCTGGCCGCCTCCAGCCCCCGACTCTGCCCAGGGCTCCCCGGGGCCTTAAGTGAAGCGGGTGTGCGGAAGAGGGCCCCGCGCCCTCACCCCGGAGTCCGGACGCCGCTGGCTCCTCCAGGCCCCGGGGCTCCCCACTGCGGCGGCTCCCCTGCGTCTCCGCTGGAGAAGCAGCCAATTCCAGCCCGAGGGCAACCCCTTCTCACCCGCACACCTTTCTGCTCTGCGTTCACCAGAGACTCCGTCCCGGACGCCTCTCCCAGGTCCCCGCGGGCTCCCCGGCCCCGGTCTCCCGGCCCCTGATACGTAAGGTCCTTTCCAGGGACAAAGAGCAACAAATACAAGTCAGGTGGTGCCCTGCGCGAGGAGCAGAAGGAGCGGGCGGCTCCGTCCGCAGCCCGCAGCCCGGCCTCGCCCGCGACACCGCGTGTGGCGCTGACAAAGCCGGTCAGAACAGAAGCCACGGCGCACTGCCTTCACAAGGTGTGTGCTGCTCTGTGAGACGTAGTTCGCGCAGCCGCGTGTGCACCCAAATACACACACCGTGTCACGTTTCCAAGCGTCCTTCCTGCCACAGGCCGAAGAAACCAGTCACGCAGAACTGCAGGCAGAGACCTAACGGCCGGGGGATGGGGAGGCGGGAACACCGGCTCCAGGAGCAGTGGCAGGCGAGGCTCGCCGGCCAGGGGCCCGGGTGTCCCCCAGGGGCCAGGCCCCAGAGCCACAGGCACGAGGGGACCTGGGTTTTACTCCCAGAAGCCGGGACGCGTGACCCATGCGTGCGGACCGCTCTGGCTATGGAGGGAGAAGACCCTAGCAAGCAGGACGGAGGGCAGGAAGAACGGTTCGTAGGTGTCACGGTGGCAGCGGAACGGAGGACACGGGCCCCCGGACGCGGGTACGCGGGAGGCAGCGGCCAGGAGCGGCCCCGGCGCGGTGAACAGCCTCACTCGCGCACACGCGCCCGGAACAAACAAGCATGCACTTTGTCAGCATCTGTAGAACATTAACAACTACCACGTATTAGGACACAATAGGGGCGCCCGGGTGGCTCAGTTGGTTGGGCGTCCGACTTCGGTTCAGGTCGTGATCTCACGGTTCGTGAGTTTGAGCCCCGCGTCGGGCTCTGTGCTAACAGCTGACTCAGAGCCTGGAGCCGGTTTTGGATTCTGTATCTCCCTCTCTCTCTGACCCTCCCCTGCTCACGTTGTCTCTCTCTCTCAGAAATAAATAAAAAACATTAAAAAAAAAAGATAATGAAAATCTTGACAATTAAAAAAAGAAACCTTATGGCCATACTCTCTGGTCACAAAGGCATAAAATGAAAAGTTTTCTACAAAAACGAGAGAGGAGATAAAGTCTAACCTCTTAGAAATTAAGGAATATTCTCCCAAATAATTCTTGAGTTGAAAGGGAAGGTAAAAGAAATGAGAGACTACTTAGAAAAGGTAAAAATGATACTCAAAGTGGTGCCGAACAGCAGCCCACAGAAGACACAGACAGTCTGAAGCACATGTGTTCGCAAACACGCCAGAAGCCGCATGAACCGAGCGTGTGGGCCAAGCGGGTGGAGGCAGCTGGGGTGCCTCCTTGACCGCAGGCCTGGCCGCACGGCTGAGGGCTTAAACCCGCACGTTTCTTTTTGTATTTTTTTTCATGTCTTTACTTTAAAAAATTTTTTTTAATATTTATTTTTGAGAGAGAGAGAGAGAGAGAGAGAGAGACAGAGTGTGAGCTGCTGAGGGACAGAGGGAGAGGCGGAGGCACAGAATCTGAAGCAACTCCCGGCTCTGAGCTGTCAGCAGACCCCAGGGCAGGGCTTGAACCCACGGACTACAAGATGGTGACCTGAGCCAAAGTCGGATGATTAACCGATGAGCCACCCAGGTGCCCCTTCATGTTCTTACTTTTAATTGTTCATTTTAATAATCATTTGCTTATTTGCTTATCTCCTTTTCAAAGTTCTCTGAAAGCTTTGTCTTTTTTTTTTTTTTTAAAGTACAACTTATGGTCAAGTTAGCTAACATACAGTGTGTATGGTGTGCTCTAGGCTTTGGGAGTAGATTCCCGTGATTCATCACTTAGGTACAACACCCAGTGCTCCTCCCCACAAGTGCCCTCCTCCGTGCCCATCCCCCACTTCCCCTCCTGCGCCCCCCCCCATCAGTTTGGTCTTTGTAGTTAAGAGTCTCTTATGGTTGCCTCCCTCTCTGTAACTATTGTTTTTCCCCCTCCCTTCCCTCATGGTCTCCTGTTAAGCTTCTCAAATTCCAGATATGAGTGAAAACACAGGAGACCTGTCTCTCTGACGGACTTATTCCACTTGGTGTAACACCCTCTAGTTCCATCCACGTTGTTGCAAATGGGAAGATTTTATTCTTTTTCATTTCTGAGTAATATTCCATTATGTATACAAACCACATCTTCTTTATCCATTCATCAGTTGATGGACATTTGGGCTCTTTCCATAATTTGGCTATTGTTGATAGCACCGCTATAAACATTGGGGTACATGTGGCCCTGTGAATCAGCACACTCGTATCCTCTGGATAAATTCCTAGTAGTGCTATTGCTGGGTCATAGGGTAGTTTTATTTTTAATTTTTTGAGGAAGTTCCATACTGTTTTCCAGAGTGGCTGCACGAGTTTGCATTCCCACCAGCAGTGCAAGAAGGTTCCCCTCTCTAGGGGCGCCTGGGTGGCTTAGTCGGTTAAGCGTCCGACTTTCACTTAGGTCATGATCTCACGGTTCGTGGGTTCGAGTCCCGCGTCGGGCTCTGTGCTGACAGCCAGCTCAGAGCCTGGAGCGTATTTCAGAGTCTGTGTCTCCCTCTCTCTGACCCTCCCCTGCTCATGCTGTCTCTCTCTCTCTCTCCTAGAAATAAATAAAAATATATATATAAAAAAAAGAAGGTTCCCCTCTCTCCACATCCTCACCAACATCTGTTGTTGCTGAGTTGTTAGTTTAAGCCACTTTGACCAGTGTTAAAGAACCCAGAATTGGACCCACAACTGTATGGCTGACTAATCTCTGACAAAGCAGGAAAGAGCATCCAATGGAATAAAGACAGTCTCTTCAGCAAACAGTGCTGGGAAAACTGGACAGCGACATGCAGAAGAATGAAACTAGACCACTTTCTTACATCATACACAAAAATAAATTCAAAATGGATAAAAGACCTATGTGTGAGACAGGAAATCACCAAAATCCTAGAGAAGAAAACAGGCAGCAACCTCTTTGACCTCAGCCGCAGCAATTTCTTACTTGACGTGTCTCCAGAGGCAAGAGAAACAAAAGCAAAAACGAACTACTGGGACCTCATCAAGACAAACAGCTTCTGCACAGTGAAGGAAACAATCAGAAGAACGAAAAGGCAATCGAGGGAATGGGAGAAGATATTTCCAAATGACACATCAGATAAAGGGTTAGAATCCAAAATCTATAAAGAACTTACCAAACTCAACACCCCAAAAATAAATAACCCAGTGAAGAAATGGGCAAAAGACATGAATAGACACTTCTCCAAAGAAGACATCCAGATGGCCAACTGACACATGAAAAGATGCCCAACATCACTTATCATCAGGGAAATACAAATGAGAAGAGCACTGAGGTAAACCTGTACATTTCTTAAAGGAAATAAGGCACTTTCTATCAAACACTTAAAATCTTTGACCTTATTTTTCCACTTCTAGGAATATATGCTATAGAAATATTCTTTTTTTTTTTTTAATATTTTTTTATTTATTTCTAGGAGNACGCTTAACCGACTAAGCCACCCAGGCGCCCCTGTATTCTTAAAGATACTCAGAGACATGGTAAAAACTGTTGGCTGTAATACTATTGGAAAAACTAAAACCCCCCGGTAGGAAAATACTGACACGGTTTTGCCAGTAGGAAAATACTGAAACACGATGCAGTGTTTTCAGAGTGTGTGGGTGTGGGGACAGTATAAAGTTAACTGAGAAGACACCGTTCCATCCGTAAAGAGATAAATCACAGTAACACACCCGGCAGGAGCAGCGCTCCGGCTGCTGACATCTGTGGGAAACAGGATTTGGGGGACCTTCAGCTTCTCCACTGTGATTTACTGTATCGTTTTAGTTTTTTTGTGACATTGTATTGTATTTGTAATCAGAAAAAAACAACTGTTGTAGCTTAAAACATCCAATTACATACATATCTTAGAACCTACGTATAAAGAGAATGATCGTTTACAACTAGGTTTAACCCAAACAAGTTAAACTGATGTATTTTCAAGAGAGAGCAAGTCATTGTTTCAAGCCTACTGCGACGGTGACCCACTTTGAACGGACTTTCCTCCAACCCTCTTCTTCGGTATGAACCCCCGAGAAAGCAAACCTTGGTCACCTTCTTCAGGGGCCCGTATTGTGCTGAGGACCCCTATTCACCTCACCTTTACCTCCCGGAACACAGCAGCAAACTACAAACAGGGCCAGTGTACGGGTAAGAAAGAAAGCTGTGTTAGGTATTCAAAACCAAACCCTAACTGTACTTTACTCAGAAATCCTGTAAGAGCTTTTAATTAACCTAACAAAATGAAAAAATCTTCAAACACCTCAAATGACTATTACTGAATCTCAAATTTAAAAAAAATACTGATTAACGTTCAGACAATACATATTTGAACTTACCTGTTCCGAAAGTAAAAGTGTGCGACAGGGCACTTTACAAATCAAGCACTCGCCCTTTCTACCTGTGAAAGAAAAGCACGCTTTACTATGTCATAGTGGGTATTGCTTCTGAACATGTGGAGACACAGATGCAAATTACAATCTTTCTTCACTAGTAGCATCTGCATTTTCCACGTTCAGTCGTGACAATGCGCGTGGCCAGAGCTGGAAATGCAGCGAACAATCCACCTTTTCCTGCCTTGCAGAACTGCCCCAAAATAGTGACTATGAGGATCAACAATACTCAAGTGAGTCCCAGATCCCTCACCGCTGGCTGTTGTAGTGCTATCCTAACGAACGATGGCTAACTATTCAAAATGAAAGTAGCTCCTGGCACCCCACCCAACAGATGAAGTCAGAGCTTTGTTCTGCCCCCGCAGCCTCACCTCTGCGACACCAGAGCCCGCTCACTGGGAGAGGACTTTGCACCTGCTGAGCTCCGGCCACCTGCGTGGCGTGGCAGCGCCGGGACCGAGACCTCGCACTTCCCACCTGCCAGCGGCAGCGGACTCAGCTGCGCCCATCCGGGGCCCCCAGTGACCCGCTTGTTCCCACCGGGACACCTCCACTGACCTCAGCGCTTCCGGGCCTGCACCCACGTCGGTCAGCGGCAGCATAAGGCCCCTCAGCCCCGGCTCGGCCCCAACCCCACATGTCAGAGCCTCACTTTCCCACAGAGCAGCCCGGAGCCCAGAGCTGGCCAGTCACTACCGCAGTCCTCGCCCTTCCGAGCAGCACACCCAGCCCGGACGCTGGCCTATCTTTCTCCCCCTCTTCTGGTCCAGTGCAGCTACGAACCAGGAAAAACATCACTTCACGGGGAAGCGGATTCACAGACTTGTGGATTCCAACACTGATGACCCCGCAACACTGCCGGGCAACCATCCATTTTTCTCGGGGGCCCCGCCAGCTCCCTGTGGAGGGGGCTCACTCAANCCATTCCCCTGCCTCTCCTCCAGTCACCTGCCACGGAACAACCCAAGCCACTCTGCCCTCTTCCTGTCTCGTCTCATCCCCGCAGCACAGGGGAGAGGGTCCTTGTAGAGAAAGAGTGGGCTCCCTTCCAGTGGCCCCGAGCCGCCCCTTCCTGTCCCTACAAACACGCTCAAGTCGCCCTTCCCTGAAACATCCAGCCCTGGCGGTACGTTCCTGCGCCCCACGTCGCCACTGTGGGTTCCGGAGCACAGAATCCCCCCTGAGCACCGCTGCAGCCAGAAGCCGCGGAGTCCAAGGTTAACAGAGCTGACGCCTAAAACCGCGAGTAGCGTTGAGAGCAGGGGAAGTGGGAAACCTGACAGCTGGCGGACAGGCAAGCTGCGCTCATACTTAACACAAAGACGTGCCCACTAACCCACGAAGTGCTCCAATAAACGGTGTGAGCGCAGTCGGCCAAAGCACAGACGGCCAATACTGTATGAAAAGAAAACCCAGGGCATGGGTGCGAGGGCCGCAGCTCAGCCCTTTCTGGAAGGGTTGGTGCTAAGTGTCGGCTGTGGTGGGCACAGCCCAGCGAGGCACCACCACCCGCACATACGCCCAAAGGAGAAAACCACACAATGAACGAGTGGGGCTTAACAGCTACTATTAGAAAAAACACACGGCTTTTGCTAGGGAAGCAGTAAGTCAGTCATGGTAGGGCAACTAGAAGACATACTATGCAGCCTTAGAAACGATGACACAGACTTAGTTTAACATGAAAAGAGATCCATGTCTTATCAGTCAGTGCAGGTAACTGAATGGTATACACGCAATACCGTTAAAATTCTTTTAACGTTGGTTTATTTTTGAGAGGGAGGGAGGGGCAGAGAGAGAGGGGGACAGAGAAGAGAATGTGAAGCGGGCTGGTAGCGGGGCTCGAACTCACAAACTGTGAGATCCTGACCTAAGCCAAAATCAGACGCCTAGCCCACTGAGCCACCCAGGCGCCCGTTTTTGTTTTAAAAACCTGTATCTGTAGGGAAAAGTCTGGAAGGAAATATACCGAAGCCTAAGGAGTCAGGTCACCGAATAGCTAGGGAGCTAGGGTCGGTGCTCCCCCCAGCACCCTCAGTTCTTTCCATTATCTTTTTGTTTTGTTTTTTGTGTGTCCCAGCACCTGCGGCTTTTTGGAGGAATGACCTGGAGCCACCGGAATGTGCTTCGGCCTGAGGCTTCAGTCTGCTGGGAGTCGCCCTGCCTGAGGCCCCGGACCAGTCCCCCACGGCTCAGGACAGGCACCTGTCTCCACTGACCTCACCCCGGCTCAGCCACCACGCCACTGCGTCCCGGGAGGCTCCAATTCTGACTCGGCCCCGGGACACCAGGTCCTACGTGCTCTGCTTCCTTTTCTTCCACAGCCTCCTCCGACCGCCACACGTCTTTAAGAAATGCTCCTCCCAGGTGACACCAGGTTCTGGCTCCCTCCGCCTTCCACCCTCACTCCAGTATCTTCGATTACTAGATACATGCTGCTTCCCAGCGTATTCCTGGCTGTCCTGACACCCAGCCCCAAATACTCACACCGCACAGGCTCCCCCCGCCCCGGACGCCTCTCACCAGAACCTCCGCGTCCGGCGTGAGCCCCTGAACCTCCCTGGGAGCTGGCTGGGTCTCCTCGGTGCTCTGCACAGCGATGAAGACCGTGGTGCTAACCGGGCCCGCACTCCACCAGGGACCAAGCTGCGTCCCTCCAGCCCCACGGCGCCATCGTCGCTCACGTGCTCAACCGCACGGCCTCTTGCCCAGTTCCTGCCTCCGCCCAATCACCGCGTCACCCAGCTGCCACGGGCTTTCCAAACACACACGTGAGCTCGGCAGCCCCACTGCAGATACAGCCCCCGGAGGATCGCGTACCTACGCCCACCCAGAGGCCCGAGCGGGGCGTTCCGGGGGCACGATCCGTGACAGAGAGCAGCTGGGCACCACCAAACGCCCGGCAGCAGTGGAGCTGACAAACGAATGCGGGCGCGGCACACAGTGGCGGACACCCAGAGGTGAGGGGGCCGAACGCACCCGCACCCAAATACACAAGCCAACCTCCCTGTGTACCGGAGAATGACAGCAGCCAGACGGAGACAGGGCCGAGCTGCATGCTTTCAAGTCACCCAAGGTGACCCACGAGACAGACATGGGGTTGGTGTTTCTCTCTGATGTGGCTTCTGAGAAGGTGGTGATGTTCTCTCTTAACCCGGGAGCTGGTTTCACAGGTAAATTCACTCTGTAAAAATGCTTGTGCTTTGTACTCATGACTTTTTCTTTGTACTTCAAGTTAACATTTTCATAAAAAAGGGGCCTCTGGATGGCTGAGCGTCAGATTCTTGAACTGGCCTCAGGTCACGATCTCTCCAATGTAAGTTCCATCCCTGTGTCGGCTCCGTGCTACCTGCCTGGGATTCTCTCTCGCTCTCTCCCTGCCCCTCTGCCTCCACCCGACTTGCGCTCGATCTCAAAATAGATAAACTTTAAAAAAATCTCATAAAAAGAAAAGACATGCCTCCGATCACTCACCACCCTGCTTAAAACCAGTGGTTTCCCACTGCTCTGAG
>NW_027551568.1:478790-490882 GCF_008692635.1 Crocuta crocuta
TGCTGGGAGAATGGGGGGGGGGTCCCTGCAGCACACTTCTGCCGACTCCACCAGCACCCTCAGCTCCTCGGGCCTGTCCACACTTCTTTCCAGCCCAGGATCTCGGCACTCGGGGTTACCTCTGCCTGGGCTGACTCCCAACCCCTGCCCGGCCCGCAGGCTCTGGCTCCACCCCCCCCTTGATGCCAGGTGAGGACGCGCCTCCTGGGGCCCAGCGCTGGCGCCGGAAGGCATCCTGGAGGCAGCGCCCAGTTTCACCCGCCTTCCGAAAGGGCGGGGAGAGCGTACTCCCGGGGCTGACGCCTGCGGCCTCGGCGACCTCTGCCCACGGCCCCTACAGCCGCCCGCCCAGCGTCCTGCTGTCTGCGCCCGCGAGGCTCGTGAAGGAGCGGGGCACCTCGGCCCGNTCCGGGGCAGGTGGTTTCCCTCCGGAGCAGCGAGGGGGGCTGCTTGGACTGTGTCTGCGCCCTCTAGGGAGCTGGGCGCTCTTTGAGAGCTGAAAGCTGAGGAAACAGCTGTTTCGCAGTTGCACGCCGGTGACGCCGCCGCTTCGCCGCGGACCCGGTGTGGGAACCGGTTCGGAGAGCCCTGGGCCGTCTTTCAGGGAAAGAAGCGGCCGAGCCTCGGGATGGCGCTCCGGGTGGGGCGCGGTAATCGGGCGGGTGCGCCCCCTTCATGCAGGGCCGTGGCCGTGGCCGTGAATGTGTGTGGCCGCTGAGCCCTTGAGAGTGACTGGTCCACAGTGAGATGTGCTTTGAGCGTAAAATACGCTTGGGTCACCAAGACTTCATAGCAGAAAAGGAACATGGAGGAGCGCCAGGGGCCCGGTCGGCCGAGGGGCCACCTTGGGCTCGGGTCATGATCTTGTGGGCTGTGGGTTCGAGGCCCACGGTGGGGGGGGGGGCGGCTCTTTGCTGACTCGGATTCTGTGCCCCCCCCGAAAATAAATAAACAGGAAAACAAAAAAGGAATGTAGGGGCGCCTGGGTGGCTCAGTGGGTTAAGCATCTGACTTGATCTCGAGACTCATGAGTTCGAGCCCCGCGTCGGGTTCTGTGCCGAAAGCTCACAGCCTGGAGCCGCTTCAGAGTCTCCCTCTCTCTCTTTGACCCCCCCACCCCCACTCACACTGTCTCTCTCTCCCTCAAAATAAATAAACATTAAAGAAATTTAAAAAAAAATAAAACTAAAAAAGAAACATAAACTACCTCAATTCTGGACTGTTTACATATTAAAATGGTAATAATTTTTGATGTTTTGGGTTAACTATCACCGGGGTTAATTTTACCTTTCTAAAAAAGCTCCCTTTTTAAATGTGGGAACCAGAAAACTTAAAATTTACATATGTAGCTCACATTTCTCCTGGACAGTGTTGCTCTATACCAAGTTAAAGAACTGGACCATGTGCTTATTCTATCAAACTCAGACGCCACATTGTTACAGTAATATTTTATCACCGCTATGATGCTGTAACATTAATTTCAACCTTTGATAATCTTTGAAATCATAAAAGCAATACTTGGTTATGAATGCATATTGATTTATTAACCAAACATTATGCAAATCAGCAAGCAGTTTCCTTTGTTAGCATCTTAAACAAGTTTCTTAGCTATAAAGAAGTCTTTAAGGTGTTTCATTTGGAAAATTCCGATTGAGATAAAGATTAATGTTTGTGCAAAAGCCCACCATAGAACATTGCTATTTGTATCTTCACTGGTCATTCGAAAATTTTCTTCACGGTCCTATGTAGAAGAGAAATAGGCAGGTTTAGTTTCTTAAAGTATTTAATGTATGAATTTGAGGGGAAGGTGCTATATGCTTTGAAGATGTTTAATATTTCCCAGTCTCATCCCAAAGTGCAGTATCTGACTAAGCCAGGGTAAGTTTTAGCTTAACACAAGGACTAAGAATCAACCTTATAAAGCATATTTTTGTATTTTGATGTAGACTGTCTGTTTGATCCATTATCCTGTACATTTATTTCCCAGCATTGAGCAAAGTGTGTGTCAGCCAATAGTGCCAGCTTTTCATCGTCAGCTGGGCGCTGCGTCAAGCACACCTGTCCTGGTCCTATTTTCCAGGTAAGGCGGCTGGAGTCTGGAGACGACACCAGGTGAGCACGGGGGCAGATCTCACCCCATGTCTGACCAGAGTCCACTGAGCACAGCGACCCGGAAAACACCCAGTGTCCCAAGAACAGAACTGAGCCTCGTCATGTACGTGGGGCATGTTTGGGAGCGTTTATTGATTCATTCTGCCAGCTCACACTCCAAAAGCGAATGAGCCGCAGTGCCCCTTCCTAGAGGAGCTCACAGTCCCACAGACAGTGAAAAGGTCGTGAGAGCTTGCTCTCTCCCTTCACCCTGAGTGTCCCCACAGTGCTAGCTCCCAGAGGAGGACCGAGGAGCAGGCAGGTTACTCTCTCCACAGTGCTTTCCGGGGGCTTTGTCTCCAGGGCTGCGTTCCTGGCAGGAAGAGAGAGAATGAGCTGAATGGGCAGACTGACCCTTTGATAGTTTTGTTCTTTGACTATTTGCTCAATTTGCTCAATTAGATGTCCCAGCTTAAAGCTAACTTCATTAACTTTGTCCTTCGCTTGAGCAACAGCTGCATCAAGGTCATGTTGTCCAACTCGAATCTCTAAGTGAATCCGCTGTACAAACAGTGAAAAGAAACATTCTTAAAACAGCTCCGCTCTACTTTTGCCTTGTG
The DNA here is from genome assembly GCF_008692635.1 of Crocuta crocuta. Taxonomy (NCBI): domain Eukaryota; kingdom Metazoa; phylum Chordata; class Mammalia; order Carnivora; family Hyaenidae; genus Crocuta; species Crocuta crocuta. Next base: position 481,502 of record NW_027551568.1, read on the forward strand.
TGTCCCTGCCTCCTCTCCAGCTCTCCCCACCACCCCCCTTCAAGAGCAGGCCCGCTTCATCCCGGTCTCTCACTGGCTCTCAACCCCCTGCCATACTCAGTAATCTTTCTTGGTGATAATAATGCATTAAATTGTGATCTACGACCCAGAGAGAGTACTCACCGCCCCCCTCTGCCCCCAAACATCAAATTTACTATTAGGCAAATGCCTTTGGCGCTGAGGGAATTTGATTCCTTTCAGGAAAATTTTCTTGACATAAAATGAAATTTCTGATACTAACGCACAGATTCTTTTCATCTGCCCTCAGCACATTTAGAAAATAACCAATCACCATCTGCCAAGTAAGAGTTTTATTTATGGGAATTGCATTGTTAATTTACCCTCCGGCCTTCGCTTGTTTTCAGGCCTGAATGATCACAGTTCTTTCAACCATCCCTCATGGTTCTTGTTTTTCAAGCCCTTTAATCAACACTGTGTCTCTCCTTTGAACCCCTTCCAAGCTGGGCAGCCCCTTCTGTGGTTGCTGCGCTGAGACGCGGGCCCAGGACTTTCCTAAGGCTCTAGCCAGTCCGGGTGTGCCGGTTCGGCACAGCACCTGCTCATCAGCACAGACCAGGGAGGCACGGACTCACCAGCTTACTCCCTCCAAAGGACACAAGCGTTGTAGAGTTCGATTCCAAGCAGATGATGTGTTCGCCAGGTGAATGTGAAGTAAAAGAGAATGTTCCTTGTGGGCCATATAACTTGGACAATAATACCTAGGATTGAGGGTTTCCATAGTTTAAATTTATTACTCTCTAATTTCCCTTCTTAAAAGTAAATCTCCCCAATATTGTTTAGTAAAAATTGTGCAATTCCTAAAGAAGGGATGAAGTGGTTGATGAACGTGAAAATTATTTAGCCTTGTTGGCAAAAACAACACATACACACAGAGTAAGATATCATTGTCAAAAATTTAAATAAAAGCATCCAGGGATAGTATTGAGAATACCATCTCTAAACACGGATTTGGGAATGTAAGTTGAACAACCATTTTGGAGAGCAGTTCAGCAATATGTATTAAAAATTAAAACGTATATAACCATCAACTCAGTGGTTCTACCGACAGAAACTTACTCTATGGAAATGCACAAGTAGACAAAATTATATGTAAAAGGATATTCAGTGTGTTGGTATTTGTACTGGTAACCTTTCTTTCTTAAAATTTAATACTTTTCAGTAGGGGTTGATTAAATTTATACAAAGTCAAATAAAGGAATAGTATGTGGCAAAAAAAAAAAAAAGAGTATTGTACCCATATCTGTACTAAAGGTGTCCCTGATATCCTGTGGTAGAGTAGTCTGTATAGGATCCTATTTTTTATTTAAAAAATCATTTGTAGGGGCGCTTTGGTGGCTCAGTCAGTCAAGTGTCTGACTCTTGATTTTGGCTCAGGTCATGATCTCACAGTTCGTGGGTTCAGGCCTTCATTGGGCTCTGCACTGACAGTGCGGAGCCTGCTTGGGATTCTCTGTCTCCCTCTCTCTGCTCCTCCCGGACTCAAGCTCTATCTCACTCTCTCTCAAAGTCAGTAATTAAAAAAGCATTTGTAAAAGCACGTGTGTGTATGTTTCCAGAAACTTAGAAGAAGACTCTCTATTCTCAGAAGAATGCACACCAGGCTTTTAGTTGGTTATTTTTGTTGGACAACTTTGACTTTCTGTTTAGCTAATTTCTATATTATTTGCCATTTTAAAAACAGGTGTAGGACTTCTAGTCTGTCAGCAAGGAGCTTGGAAGTTAAGCCACTCTGTCTTAACAAGTAAAAAGATGAACAAAACTAAAAGCAATTATTTTTAGATCTCTCAGTGAATTGAGGTTGCAGAGTAAACCACTGCTCCCAAAGCTGCAGACACAAATGAACACAAAGAATCACAGTTTATCAGAGACTCTGTGGCACCAGAACTGGGTTCCTTTTACCTGGTACATGGTGTCCAGCTTTCAACAACAAGAAGTTTCAAGGACTGCTAGGTGGCAAAAAGCATCGTTTGACGAGACAGAGCAGGCATCTCAGCCAGAGTCAGACACCTCAGGGTTACCGGATGAGTAGACCAGGAATTTGGAAAAAACTGTGGTTAATATGCAAAGGGCTCTCACGGAGGGAGAGCAGCCTGCCGAGAGCAAAAGGGTACTGTAAGCAGAGGTGGAAGTTCTAAGAAACCTTTTAAATGCTGGAACAGAAAGGAAGGATGCCTTTGATGGGCTTATTAGGCTGGACACGGCTAAGGAAAGACTCTCCCAGCATGAGGATATGACCATGGACATTTCTAAAGCTGAAAAAGCAAAGAAAAAAAAAGACTGAAAAAAAAAAAAGGAACATAATATCCCCAAACTGTGGGACAGTTGTTAAAGATGTAACGTTCACCTAATGGTCATACTCCAAGGAGAAGACAGGAGGAAATGTAAGAAATACCTAAAACAGGGGCGCCTGGGTGGCTTAGTCGGTTAAGTGTCCAACTTTCACTTAGGCCATGATCTCGCGGTTCGTGGGTTCGAGCCCCGCGTCGGGCTCTGTGCTGACTGCCAGCTCAGAGCCTGGAGCCTGTTTCAGAGTCTGTGTCTCCCTCTCCCTGACCCTCCCCTGCTCACGCTGTCTCTCTCTCTCTCCTAGNGAGCCAGGAAGCTCGGAGAACACCAAACAGGATCAATGCCAAATGAACCAAACCAAACCAAAGAAAGATCCTACGCTTAGGCATATCATGAAACTGCAGATGTCAATGATAAAAATGTCTTGAAGCCAGAGTAAAAAAAAAAAAAAAAAAAAAAAAAACCTTCACAAAAATGGAGCAAAGGTAAGAATTAATTTGACTTCTCTTCAGAAACCACACAAGAAAGAAGAGCATGGAGTGGAATATTTTAAGGGTTGAGAGAAGAAACCCATCAACCTAGAATTCTGAATCCTGCACAATTTCCTTTCAAAAGCGAAGGAGAAATAAAGATTTTTTCAAAAACTGAGGGAGTTTGCCATTGATAGACCTACCTTGCAAGAACTGGTAAATTCTTGAGGGAGAAGGAAAATGATATAGGTCAGAAACTCAGATCTCCATATAGGAAGAGCGTCAGAGAAGGGCTAAGTGAAGATAAAAGCTCATTTTTCCTAACTGATGTAATAGGTGCTAGTTTGTGCAAATAATAGCAGCAATGCATTTAGTTATAGTTCATGTGTAAATGGATGACAGCATGATGAAAAAGGGCAGGTGGGAGGAATCCGGAATGCTTTGTTACTATAAGGCACTTGCACCCCCTGCGAAGAAGTATCGTGTTACTTGAAAGTGCAATTGTGTTGGTCGTGAATATATATTGCAAAATCCAGGGCAACCATTTAAAAAAAAGTATAATTGATATGCTAAGGAGACAAAATGGAATCACATAAAATACTCAAAATCACAAAAGATTGGAGCTCCTGGGTGATTCAGTTACTTGAGCATCTGACTCTTGATTTCGGCTCAGGTCGTGATCCTGGGGTCCTGGGATGAGCTCCACGTCAGTCTCTATGCTGAGCACGGAGCCTGCTTGAGATTCTCTCTCTCCTCGTGTCCCTCTCCTCTGTGCACTCTCTCTCTCTCTCTCTCTCTCAAAAACCCCCCACAAAAGATAGAGTGGAAGACAAAAAGGAACAAAGAGCAAGGGAAGTGAGGAGAAAATGGGAACCAACGTGGTGGATGCTCATTGCAGCGCTACCAATAATCCCTCTGAGCATCAGCAGTCTCTATGTCCCAGTGCAAAGACCGAGATTGTCAGAGGGGATCAAAACCAAAACTAGTTGTCTATAAGAAACCTACTTTAAATCTAAAGACACATGTTGATTAAAAGGTGACGGACACCATAGAACTCAACGGCACCAGCAGTCAACGGCCTACTTCATCCACCACCAGCAGGGTATGCAAATTCTCAAGGTCACATGGAACATTTGCAAAGACAGACCACCTTCTGGGCCACAAAACACACCTTAATCTTTTTAAAACAGAAACCATCAACTACATTATTTCAACAAATAATAATGATAACAGAAGCCATACAAAGTCTACTCTCAAAACACAATGGAGTTATAGTAGAAATCAATAACAAAGATAGTTGGAAAATCCCTAAATATTTAGAACTTAAACACACATTTAGAGACTAAGCACATTTCTAAAAAACACATGGGTCAAGGAAGAAATCATACAACAAAGTTAAAATTATTTTCAACTAGGAGAGGATTCTGGGAAGATGGTGGAGTAGGCAGCACTAGGGGACTGTCTTGCCATCTAGACACTCACACTGTTAGAATCTGTGAATCTGTCGCATGTACCTATTTTGGAACTATGGAGTCTGTTGAAAGCTTGCAGCTTCCACGGGAAGCCTTGGGTGGTAAACTGTGGTGACTTTCGGTCAGTGTCAGTTCTTACCCCGGTATCAGCTACCCATCTCCTGCACCCCCACCCCCATGTGCACCCCAGCCACATGGCAGGTAACTGTGCGTGTGTTGCTAGAACAGCCTGCACATGGCGTGTGGAAGGAAGCCAGGGTGGGCAAAAAGAGCCTGTCCTCCCACCATCAGGGATCTGCATTACTGTCACGTACAAGGGATCTTCAATAAGATTATCAGCAGACTTCTCATCAGAAACTTTGGAGACCAGAAGGCAGTAGATTGATAAACTCAAAGTGCTAAAAGAAAAAAAGTCCAAAGCACATAAAAAGATGCTCAAGATCACAGGTTGTTAAGAAAATAGGTTCCAGGGGCGCCTGGGTGGCTTAGTTGGTTAAGCGTCCGACTTTCGCTTAGGTCATGATCTCGCGGTTCGTGGGTTCGAGCCCCGCGTCGGGCTCTGTGCTGACTGCCAGCTCGGAGCCTGGAGCCTGTTTCAGTCTGTGACTCCCTCTCTCTCTGACCCTCCCCTGCTCACGCTGTCTCTCTCTCTCTCTCTCTCTCTCCTAGAAATAAATAAAACATTAAAAAAAAAAAAAGAAAATAGGATACAAAATGCGTGTGTTTGTGTGGTACATATATGTTGTTATGCCTGCCCACCAGCCACGTCATTCCCTTGAGCTGTCAATCACGTGCTGTAGGAATGAGTAGATGACCAAGGTAGGCAGCTTAGGATGCACCAAGCTCCTAGTCTCACTGATCAGGGAAGAATGGTCAGAAGCCTGTGGGGGTGCTGATACGGACTTTAAAAGGGGATCTTGTAAGAAATGTTGAAACTAGGGCTGTTTCTTCTTACTTCCAAATGGACAAGAGCTTTCTTGAAAATCTGGCATATGGGGTGAGAACTTTGTCTCTCTTAGGCCAAAAAGAGGGCTGGATGTGTACTAGGACCATGATGATTCTTTGTCAGAATGCGTGGAAATACTTTTCACTCCTTCTGGAAGGACGTATTGTTTCAGGGGACGCCTGGGCGGGTCAGTCCGTTAAGTGGCTGACTCTCGGTTTCTGCTCAGGTCATGATCTTGAGGTTTGTGGGTTCGAGCCCTGAGCTGGGCTCTGTGCTGACAGTGTGGAGCCTGCTTGGGGCTCCCTCTCTCCCTCTGCTGGCCCCTTCCCCACTCTCACCATGTCTCTCAAACAAATACAATTTTAAAAGTTTAGAAGGGGGTATTGTTTCAGGCAATTACGTTTTTGAAGAATGAACTTTCTCTGTCTTAGAGACAGTACTTGGGATTTTCTGTAACAGTTTTTAGCTCAACTAAAATTTCAGGTCAGCATTTAATAAGCCACGGAGACATTTCGAGATTGCTCATGAACAAAGACGAGTTGGGTCTTGGTATAAGTATAGGGAGGGAGGGAGCTATGTGGACAGGAGTCTGGGAAGCAGCCCGGCAGAACCACCACTGCGCCAGTGCCAGGTGCACCAAGAGAAGGTGCTGCATCAGGCCAGGTTCAAGTGTCCCAGCAGTCCAGCTGGAGTGGGGGCTGCACAGGAGTAAGGGTGCAAAATCTCTCCTGGGCTAGGACCAGGGAGGCATCCAGTGTAATGAGAACAGGGACTCTGCGTCCTCTCCGCACCAGTGGAAGTGCCTGCTCTGCTCTGTGAGGCTTTGCTCCACCATGAGCACATCCCAGGGCAGCCCCAAGTCCGAAGGGAAGTAGTTCTCGCAACTGTGGCGGAATTAGTGGACTGAGAAAGAGCGGCTTGAGCTGGCGCGGTGGGGAATGGAGGTCTCCGGTACATCCAATACACAGATGAGAAAACAGTCTCGGAGCCGTCAGCCTGCTGAAGATTCAGCTTGACAATCCATACCTGAACTTGGCTCTGACTCCAAGATTTGCATTCCTCCCACTTGACCGTGGCGCCTTTGCCACTCCTGCTAACTCCTGGGGGACAGAGGCCCAGAGGCTGCCACATAACCAAAGAGAGTGCCTGCCAGGCAGGAGGGAGGAGGCGCCGCTGTGGCCTTCGTGTCTGGGTGAGGCCGTGGCCCTGGCAAAACCACAGGGATGCCTCGGCCTGTGGGTCCCATCCGCCCAGCGGGACCAGCAAGTCCAGGATGAGGAGTAGGCGGCCGAGCATTTCTAGTGCTTTAAAATGTTTTGTGCTAAGGTCTCTGCTCTTCAGCTAGACTGCGGGCTGACTGGAGGCGGGCACGTGCCGTGTCTGTGCAGCACCTCTATTCGGGGCTGTGCACGTTACAAACTGTAAACTCTGGTCACCGAGTGCTTACGCAGAGGCTTCTCAAATGACATAAGCGTTTTTAGCAAATGAAAAGTTTTAGTGGCAAAACACGAAAGAATGTTTTACCTCATCATTGTAGGTTGTAACAGTCACAAACATTCCCAAACCCGGAGCCGACTCCAGGAAGTCGTGTCTGTGGGTGTCCCATTGCTGTATCCTGAAGGTCCCTGTTTCACAAATACAAGACATTTGTTATAAGTGTAAGAAATATTTACACAGGGGCGCCTGGGTGGCTTAGTCGGTTAAGCGTCCGACTTTCGCTTAGGTCATGATCTCGCGGTTCGTGGGTTCGAGCCCCGCGTCGGGCTCTGTGCTGACTGCCAGCTCGGAGCCTGGAGCCTATTTCGGAGTCTGTGTCTCCCTCTCTCTCTGACCCTCCCCTGCTCACGCTGTCTCTCCCTCTCTCTCCTAGCAGTAAATAAAAATATTAAAAAAAAAAAAGAAATATTTACACAACGTTACTGACAGATGAATTTTCTTTTCAGTTTGGCTGACTAGAAAATACTGTAGTGTAAAGAGCTTACATCCTGGTGATTAGGCCACGTAGCAGAGCAGGAAGGCCCCGGAGGAGAGAGGGAGGCGAGGCTCGTGTTCACAGGTGACCTCGCTGCTCTGCACTGAACTCCCTCGGAAAATGGGGATAAGCTAAGTCCCTCCTAAGTCCAGAGCTGCGAGGGTCGTTGAAACAATAAACAGCCCATGAAAACTTTCTACGTCGAATGTGAGCCTCGTGTGGGCCAGGACTCTCCCAGTGTCCCCAGTAGCGTGTCTGTCACCTAGCACAGCTCCTTGCTAAGGCCTAGGCGTGTCCTTCCTTCCCCTGTGGCCGGAGGCTCCTGCGAGCGTTTGCATCCCAGAGAGTCTCCCGCTTTGTCCTTTAGCGCATGAAAGCACCGTGTGGCCTCACTTGCCCCCGGAGCCCTTGGCGTCGAACGTACCTAGCAAGGAACGATGCTAACGAAAGGAGTTCATGTTTATTGAAAAACATTGAAAGACAGCCACCGGCCCTTGTGTGTGCTGGGTACTGTGCTAAGCACTTAACGTGCCTTCTCATTTATTGTTACAAGGTGCTTTGATGAGGTGTTTCTGTTCCTTCCCCAAGTCAGTTGTAAGTAAATAATGAGCCCCTTCCGTGGTGAGAGCGCGCTTCCGGGAGTGAGGACGTGAACGAAATAGACACTATCTTTGTTTTCAGAGCTTTGGTACAGAGAGAAACAGACAACAAGGAAATATGTATATACTGTGGGAGATTTTAAGAATGCTGTGAGAGGGGCGCCTGGGCGGCTCAGTCAGTTGAGCGTCTGACTTCGGCTCAGGTCATGATCTCATGGTTCGTGGGTTCAAGCCCCGCATCGGGCTCTGTGTTGAATGTTTGCTCAGAGGCTGGAGCTGCTTCAGATTCTGTCTCCTTATCTCTCTGCCCTTCCTCCACTCATTCTCTGTCCCTCAAAAATAAATAAATGTAAGAAAAAAGGTAAAAAAAAATGCTGTGAGAAAAAGCAAGTAACAGGGATGGGGGCTTGGAGTGTTCTATGGGGAAGTCAGGGATTGCTTCCCTGAAGTTTGAGCAAAGACTCAAAGGAATAGGGGGGTAAAATATGTATATAATTTTATACTGAGTATCCTTATAATTTGTTTCTGTCTCTATATCCCATTCAGTTCTCATTACTTGCCAAGCATTCTAAAGAATTTACACATAGTCTGAATTTTCAGGACAACACTACGTAGGTGGTACTAGTTTTATGATAATTTTACAGATGATGAAACCAAAGCAGAAAAAGCAGTTTGCCTGAGGTCACACACCCAGCAAGTGGCAGAGTCAGGACTGAAGCCCAGGCCTTGCAGCGCCTTTCCCTTTGCCGCCACGTAATGCTGCCCCCGCCCGGGGAAGACTGTCTCGCAGGAGTGTATGCAGAGGCCCCGGGGCAGGGGCACGCTTGGGGTGCCAGGGGACAGCAGGGCTGCTGGGGTGAGGGGGTAGGCACAGGACCGTGAACGGCGCTGGGAGCCGCGCAGGGGCAGGGCACGGAGAGCCTGCGCATTCTGTGTACGGACTGGGGAAGTCGTTATTTGGAAAAGTGAAGTCAAGCGGCTTTTGCTCTGGAAAATTTGGCGTCTGGGTGGCTCGGTCAGTTAAGCGTCCAACTTCATCTCAGGTCATGATCGCAGGGTTCGAGGGTTCGAGCCCCACGACGGGCTCTGTGCTGACGGCTCGGAGCCTGGAGCTGCTTCGGATTCTGTGTCTCCCTCTCTCTGCCCCTCCCCTGCTCTGTCTCTCTCTCTCAAAAATGAACATTAAAAAAATGTTAAGGATCACTGACGATTCTAGAAAAGATGAAGTCCGTTCCACCCTCTTCCTTCTGCTAATTACAGCTAAAAACGTTGGGCAAAACGTATAAAACAACAGTCAGAAGACTCAGAAAGGTAGAAAAAGGAGAACCTCAAGCCTCAAAGCGCACCTCGCACCTAAGCAGTGAGCGCCCTGTTCCGAGTGCCCACCCGACCTGCCCTGGCCTGGGTGCCTGGCCTGGGTGCCTGGCCTGGGTGCCGCAGCTGCAGACCAAACTTGAAGGGAGGGAGGACGAGAGCGAGAAAGCGAGCTGATGCCGCGGGGTGGAGGGACACCTGCCCCGCCCCCGACGCGCCCCGCGAAGGAAGCTGCACCCCTCCCCCGCGGGGCCCCACATGA
>NW_027551568.1:490927-496884 GCF_008692635.1 Crocuta crocuta
GCACAATCAACGCGACAAAGCTGGGAATCCCACCCGCCGCGTGCGACACCCTACACGGTTCAGGCTGGCTCCTCTGAAGAGGGTTTCAAAAACCAAAGCCTGTTCACCCAAATCTAAAACTGCCAGCTGTTTTCCCGGCAAAACTGGGCCTACTCAGGACAGCAGAGAGCAGGCCCCCAGCAGGGAACGGAGCGGGACGCCGTTGTAAACAGAAAGTCCATTGGAGGAAACTGGGAGCCGGAAGTGTAGTGGCTTCTCATTGGCTGACCCCNTCCATGGTAAACCACGTTTCTTGTTACTAATTTTCATAAGACAAAAATATATATGGAATGTAGAAACTATGTATCACTGATAGGGTAACAACAGTTTGAATGACAATATACTTCTCATAAGAATCATGGAGGCCAGAAAGAAGTGGCACATTTTTCAAGCGTTGAAAGAAAACAACTGTCAAACCACACTCTATATCCACCGGAAATACCCTTCAGAATGAAGGCAAAATATTCTTATAGGTCAAGGAAAACTAAGAATTTTTCACCAGCACACCTGCTTTAAAATAATTGCTAGAGGCGCCTGGGGGGCTCAGTTGGTTAAGCATCCGACTTTGGCTCAGGTCGTGATCTCAGGGTTTGTGAGTTCCAGCCCCGCATTGGTCTCTGTCCTGATAGCTTGGAGCCTGGAGACTGCTTCAGATTCTGTGTCCCTCTCTCTGTCCCTCCCCAGCTCGCTCGCTCTCTCTCAAAAAATAAATGAATAAACTTAAAAAATTTTTTTTAGTAATTGCTAAAGGAAGTTCTTTAAACAGAAAGAGAATGATAAGGAAACTTGGAACACCAGAAGGGAAGAGAGAATAACAGAGTAACTAGGGAAACGATGATAGAGCATTCTCTATTTTTAAAATTGTTCGACAGTTGAAAGCAAACAGCGTATATAATATTGTCTGATGTGGTTCTGTAGACGTTACATTTAAGACGACTATGTTACAAAGGGTGAGGAGGGCGAGGGAATTTCCGTGGTCTTAAGGTTTCTACATTCCTCTTGAAAAAATGCAACATATCGATCCTCATGGACTGTGATAAGTTAAGTATGTGCATTGTAATCCCTAGAGCAAACGCTAATAAAACTATACAAAGAGACATAGTGAAAAACACTGTAGATAAAACAACAATGGCTTATTACCAAACACTGACGTAACCCACAGGAGGCAGGAAATGGCAACAAGAACAGAAAGCAGAGGGAGCAAGAAGAGAACAATAAGCCAGCGGCCCAGAACCCTGACAGCACATATTTCACGTAATTATTACCTTACAGATAAATGGTCTAAACAGATTAGGCCAAGATTGTCAGAATAGGGTTTTTTTTAAATGACCCAACTATTATGCAGTGTACAAGGAGGTCACTTTGGATATAACACTATGTGTAGGTTAAAGGTAAAAGGATAAAAAAGGTATACGGTTCGGACATTGATAAGAAAAGCTTGAGTGGCTTGAGTATCCGATAAAGTGGACTCCAGAGCAATGAAAACCTCAGGCAAAGAGGGACGTTACGTAACGATAAAGGGGCCACTTCACCCGGAAGACAGGCCTCCTGAGGCATGAGCGGGAGTGTGAGAGCACACGAAGCGAGACAGCCGCAAGCAGACGCCGCGGCACCCCTGCTCGTCAGCAGTGGAGACAAACCAGCCAGGAGGCGGAGGACCCACGCCGCCAGCCACAGGGCCCACCTGACGCCGCCCAGCACGCCCGCAGCAGCAGCAGACTGCGCCTTTCTCTTCAAGTGTGCAGGCGACAGTCACCACCTTGAGCGAGAAAGCCCGGAACGTACCAGGCGCCTTGGCTGAAGCGGCTGAGTGCTCCCGGAGGGGAGCACACGGCCAGACAGGTCACTCTCCACATGCCTCACCACCTGGAAATCCCTGTTTCAGGAGCTTCCCGTTCTGAGCCTCGTCTTCCCCCCGGCCCACGTCCAGCACCCCAACCCGCCCCCCCAGATGGGAAGAGTCAGCGCGTCCGTCTTCCCACCACCGCGTGTCTGGACCCCGGAGCTCCCCTTGCTGCCTGCGTCTCGGTGGAGTGGCTGGGGTGCCCCCGCTCCGCCCGTGCCCCCCTTCTTGGACTTTGCCCTTGTCACCACTGCCGCCCCTGCCGGGCTGGGCCGTTCCGGTCGGCATGCCAGCTGCTCTAGCGGCCCGCAGTCGCCTCGCCTGTGCTCTGCGAGGCGCTAGAGCCCAGGGAGCCTGCCGAATTCTCTCGTGGGCCCCCTGGCCGTAAGCTGAGAGCGGCGTTTGGCTCGACGGTAGAGGCTCAATACGGTTTTGTGAATGAGTGAATGTCTCACACGCTCAGTGAAGATTGTGGATGAATGAGTGCCAGTTGGGCCCATCGCCAAAACACCGGTGTTCGTGGCACGCTGCCTTGAGTTACCAGAACGAGCGAGAGTGCTTTCTGTCTGCCTTGCCTCGATCTGCGAGCTGCGCTGAGCACGCCCCCATCCAGCCCCCAAGATGGGAGGAGGGCGGGCGGGAGGGGTCATGCCCCCAGGATGCCACCAGATGGCAGTGGAGAAGCGTGGCTCGGGCGTCCGCGGTGGAGGGCGGTCCCAGGGCAGGACCGGGGGACAAGGCACAATGCCCACAGGGACAGGCTGCCCCGTACACTTCTCACTGGACGTGCACAGAGCAGGGGGTTCTGGCCAGGGGCGGGGACCCTCGGGCAGGGCACTGCCCTGCTCCGTGCCTCCCTCTCCCCTTGAGTGAGGCCGGGATAATAACGTCTATCCCTTAGGGTGTGAGGAGTGAGTTAACGTTTGCAAGTTGCTTAATGCAGAGCTTAGCGCCCCGCAAGGGCCGGGCAAGCTCTTGGTAACTCGTTTCTGACCTTGCTGCCGGGCCTGTGGTGCGCAGCGACCTCTCAGCCCCATCGAACCCTACGGCCTGCAAAGTCGTAACCAGAGCCACTCACACAGCCCTGGAGCCTGACTTTATTTTAAAATTTTTTAATGTTTTGTTTTATGTCTGAGTGAAAGAGAGACAGCGTGAGCAGAGGAGGGGCAGAGAGAGAGGGAGACACAGAATCCGAAGCAGCTCCAGGCTCTGAGCTGTCAGCACAGAGCCTGATGCGGGGCTCGAACCCACGAACAGTGAGATCATGACCTGAGCCGAAGTCGGACGCTTAACTTACTGAGCCCCCCAGGCGCCCCGAGCCTGACTTCTGACACTATCTCGATGATACCAGGCCAGGCCAGGATGGAAACTCGGCTTGATTTCCATATCGAGGCCTGGCCCCCTCACTTCCAACTACACCACTCACTCCACTCCACGGCCTTGGACATGTGTGTGCGCACGTGTGTGTTCAAGCTCAGATGTGGTTCCTACAGAGCTCCCGGGCCCACCCAGCTTCCTAGGCGCCCTTCGTGGGTGTTCCCTGAAGTGAGCACTGGTTGGGAGCCGCTGGGTGCCAGGCAGGCAGACGTCCCCTCCCAGGCCAAGCGCCTGTTCCCCCCAGTCCCTGGGGCCCCATGTGCGCCCTGTCCAGGTGCTCAGCACCCCCCCCCCCGTGACCCTTGTGTGGCCGTGCCCTTCCAGCCCGGACTGTGAGTCTTTGGGGCTGTGACCGTGGGCCACTGCTTGGTGTTAAACAGTCAGGTGCGTCCACTGCAGGAGACTGAGAAAGTAAACCCCCTCGAGAAGTGTTTGGTGTCCAGCATTAACGGCCCTTCCGGTCTCTTTCCTGTAAGTGCGCGCTGCGTCTTGTCTAAGGAGTGAAACCATACTGCATGTGTTATCTGTAACCTGATTTTCCCACCCCGTTATGTGGCCCTTCTCCGGTACGCCTAACTGTTCCTCTGTACCCTGCAGTGGGGTCCACACAGAGAGAGGAACAAAGCGGGGTGGTGGTCCACGGCCCAGTAGTCTGGTTGACCCTGGTGTGATCTGGCACAGAGAGCTATCGCCCTCAGGAGTAGTTAGGAACATGCAGCAATGTCTTCTAGAATGTTCCAGGTGCCCTGAAGGCTCTTTGTTTCCCTACAAACTGGTGAGCCATATGGAGATTCCATGTAGAGGAAGCACAGCGAGGTGGGTGGGGATGACGGGAGTGCACACGCGTGTGGCGAGAGGTCCTACGTGACATGCACATCATTGGTGTGTAGCTCAGCCAGTAGCACGCGTGCATCGCCCTGGTCAGACATCGTCGGCACCCCAGACGCCCCCACACACTGCCTGAGTCCTAAGGGCGACCGCCATTCTGACTTGTACAGACAGATGGGCTTCGTGACGGCGGGGCGAGCCTCTCCTCCCGGCACGTGCCCAGCGCCACGCTGTTTGGATAGGACGCTACCTCACACCCGTCTGTTGACGGGCACGTGAGCAGGGCCCAGGCTGGGGGCGTCACCAGCGAACACACGTGCGCAGCTCTGTCGGGAATTTCCTGCTTAGCAGGACCACGGGAGGCCTCAGGAGGGGTGACGCCCCTGCCCTGTGTGTGAGGGCCCGCACCTGCTCCGCACTGGGACACCTGCGCCGTCGGGGGGGGGGGTGGCACCTCGCCGGGCTTGGCTTTGTGCTTCCCCACCGACGGGTGGGGCCGAGTGCCTGTCCACCACTTGCTGGCACTTTGGGTCCCTCTGTTGATCTTCTGCCCGTTTCTCTGTCCCGCGAGCGTGAGCCCATCCCCCGGGCCAGTGTGCGAGGTGGCAGACAACGTCTCCACATGTCTCCTGGGCGGCTTGTCATGTTTTCACCAAGGAGAAGCGATTGGAAGCACAGATGTTTCTCCCAAACTGGCGGCGTGTTTGCAAAGGGCTTGTGGCGCCAAGGTGGCGGCTGGTGGTGGTAACATCTGGGGCCAGAAGCGGGGAGGAACGCTGTCGGGACTCGCGCTTGCACGTGGGCCACGTGACGCTGCCCATCGGCCCGTCGGCCCCTCTCCCTGCCGCTCGCCACGCGGGCCCAGCATGCATCGCTGCCCCGTGGCCCCCCGGTGCTCCTGAGCCGCGCTTGCTCTCGGAGCGGGTCGGCGGGAGCGTTAGGGGCCTGGCCGCACCCACGCCTCTGCGGGAGGCGGGCAGACCGTGTGCGCAGCCCGTCCATCGCTTAAATGTTTTAAAAGTGTGGTAAAACGTATGTCACGAAATGTAACATTTTAACGATTATTTTAGGCGTTGGGCTCAGCATTACGCTCGGTGTCTTGCCGCCGTCAGCACCGTCCACACCAGAACTTCATCTTCTGAAACAGAAACTCTGTCCCCATTTAAGCAACGCCCACCCCCCTCCCCCCCGTCCACTGCCTGGTCACCTCATCATGCTGTTGGCTTTTTGAATCCAGCTCCTCCTGGGACCTCGTTCGAGCAGAGCCACGCAGGACAGGCTTCCGTGGCTGGCTTGTTTCACTCGGCGGGTGCCTTCCAGGGCCACCACCTAGTAGCAGGTGTCAGACTTTCATTTTCATTTCTTTCACTCGTTCCTGTGGCTGAATAACATTCCACTGTGCGGCCCACCTCTGTCCGTCCGTCTGTGTGTCGGTGAGCCTAGGTGCCCCTGCCCGTGGCTGCTTGGTGGGCGCGGAGTGCAGACGCCTGGCCGAGCCCTGCTTTCCCTCGCGGGTTTCTGCTCCGAAGGGAAGTGCCGGCTCCTGTGTGTGCTGTGCTACCGTGTGTGCCCGGCCCCCAGGCTCAGGGTGCCCTGGGCTCCTCCGGAAAAGGCCAGCCTGGCTCCTCGCCCCTCCCCGTCCTGGGAGCATCTCCTCAGTGAACCACCTGCGTGTGGACCCTCGGCCCAGGGCCGGCTCCAGAGGCTACCTGACCCGACACAGCCCGAGGCGAGGTGCGGCCCCCCATGTGGACGGAGCTGCTCCCGGGGAGGGGGCCGCTCCCGCCTCCTGTCCTTAGTGGGGCCTGAGGGAAAAGCAAGAATCCTGGCTGCTTGGGCAAAGTGAATCCTATCCAGGACTTCTTCTTTT
>NW_027551568.1:497132-499536 GCF_008692635.1 Crocuta crocuta
TTTATTTTATTTTATTTTATTTTATTTATTTTATTTTATTTTATTTTATTTATTTTATTTTATTTTATTTTACTTTATTTTATTGTATTTTTAGAGAGAGAGAATAAGAGTGTGTACAAGCAGGGGAGGGGCAGAGGGAGAGGAGAGAGAGAATCCCAAGCAGCTCTGCAGGTCAGTGCCAGCCTGTCGGGGGGCTCAGTCTCACAAACTGGGAGATCATGAGCCGATATCGAGTCAGACACTCAATTGACAGAGCCAGCCGGGTGCCCCATCGAGGGACCTAGTGAACAGGAGCAACCGGGAGCAAAATTTCTCTTGGTTCTGAATTCTAACTTTTTTTTTTTTATAATGAACAGCCTCTGGGGCGCCTGGCTGGCTCTGCTGGCTGAATGTCTGACTCTTAATTTCAGTTCAGGCTGTGATCTCACTGTTCATGAGTCGGGGCCCCGGGTCAGGCTCTGTGCTGACAGTGCGGAGCCTGGAGCTGCTTTAGATTCTCTCTCTCTCAGCTCGTCCCTCTTTCTCTTAGAAGAAAAAAAAGGGGGGCACCTGGGTGGCTCAGTCGGTTAAGCGTCCGACTTTCGCTCGGGTCATGATCTCGCGGTTCGTGGGTTCGAGCCCCGCGTCGGGCTCTGTGCTGACTGCCAGCTCAGAGCCTGGAGCCTGTTTCAGTCTGTGTCTCCCTCTCTCTCTGACCCTCCCCTGCTCACACTGTCTCTCTCTCTCTCTCTTAGAAATAAATGAAACATTAAAAAATTAAAAAAAAAAAGAACAGTCCCCCACATTATGACCACTGCGCTCCAAGGCACGTCTCTTTCTCTTTTTACAAGGGACTAGCGGTCTTGTTTGAAAAGTGACTCAGGGCCAGCAAGGCAAGCTCTCCAGGTCAGCAGTGGTCACACAGCTGTCCGCACCCCNGAACAGCCCCCACATTATGACCACTGCGCTCCAAGGCACGTCTCTTTCTCTTTTTACAAGGGACTAGCGGTCTTGTTTGAAAAGTGACTCAGGGCCAGCAAGGCAAGCTCTCCAGGTCAGCAGTGGTCACACAGCTGTCCGCACCCCCGTCCCCGCCAGCGCCCCCCTCCCTCTCTGCAGTGCCCGTCCCTTGGGTGGTAGAGGGGGGTTGGGCCAGAGTCTGGCCGCACGTGGGCAGTTTAGGACGGAGCCTGGGACACCAAGTCGATAAGGTTAGAGACAGAGCCCGGAAGAGCGGGAACGGACGCTGGTGAACACCTGCGTCTGGCCGCGGGCCATGCCGGGCGCCTTGCCCTCCAGGGCAGGTGCGAGCTCCGGGTGACAGATAAGGAGACAGAGCCGCTGGGCGGTGAAGGTGGTTGCAAAGCCCGTGTCTTGGCCAGTGAAGTCTAGTCTCTGCTCTTACAAGGCGTCCTGAGCTCCCTCCCGGGGGGCAGGCTGACCCCTCAGACTCCCTGCGGCTCTTTGTTCCTAGTCCAGCGAGCGAAACCACCTCAGGTGGCGTTGGGTGACTGGCTCTGAGGTCGTCTCTCTCAGGCTGTCGGGATGGGTGCCTTGCACTGGATCCCGTCGTACCTCAGACTGAAGACAGAACGGGCTGTCCCCGGCGTGCGCTCTCCTGGCAGGGATACCAGACATGGCCTCGGAGCCCCACACACCCCAGAAAACTCAACATTTTTGTTTTCGTGTTAATGGTCACTGAAAATTAAATATAAGCACCCTTCCGGACTGGCACTTCTTAACCCAGTGGTGTTCGGCACGAGCACGCGCCATCACGGGCACACTGAGTGTGCGTCAGGGACTTTGTGGACAGCGGAGGGTTGGCAGTGGGTCGGCGAGACGGGCAGTGGAAGCAGAGCCGTTTTCGGGCTCAGGCTGCACAGGCACCCGGAACCCCAGAGAGCCTGGCCCGCAGCAGCAGGAAGGGGCTCCCACGAGCAGTGACCGGAGCCACCGTCCTGGCTGCAGCGATGGCGGCTTGCAGCGTACGATGGACGAGAAAGCACAGAGTAAATATGCAGTGACGTTTCCTCCTAAAGGGGATTTTTAAAGTTTGTTTTGAGAGAGAGAGAGCACCCCATAAAAAGGAATCTTTAATGAAATGTTTAGGAATTGTATTTTGGGACATGCTCTTCCATTATTTGGCACATCCAAGTAATGGGCTGATGGTTAAAGATACAATCGTAGTTAAAGGAAAAGAATAGAGACTTAACTCATGGTTCATCGTGCTCAAAATCCTTTAGAAGAAACTGAGAATGGGGCGCCTGGGTGGCTTAGTCGGTTAAGCGTCCGACTTTCGCTTAGGTCACGATCTCGCGGTTCGTGGGTTCGAGCCCCGCGTCGGGCTCTGTGCTGACTGCCAGCTCGGAGCCTGGAGCCTGTTTCAGTCTGTGACTCCCTCTCTCTCTGACCCTCCCCTGCTCAC
>NW_027551568.1:499635-517120 GCF_008692635.1 Crocuta crocuta
AAAAAAAAAAAAAAAAAGAAACTGAGAATGGTCAAGTAGGAAACACCTGCCAAACATCTTTCTGTTATCAAGCCCAATATTCGTGACATGTGTGTCTCTTTGCCCCCAGTAATACTTAGTTTCTTAAAGTCTACTTTGCACTTTCTTTTGGTTCCTATTTACATCTATGTCTTTTCCCATTCTTTTACTTTCAAGCTCTCCCGATATTTAAAGTATTCTGTTTTGGGGGAGCCTAGGTGGCTCATAGGATGAGCGTCTGACTCTTGATTTCGGCTCAGGTCACAATCTCACAGTTTGTGAGTTCGAGCCACATATAGGGCTTGCCCTGACAGTGTGGAGCCTGCTTGGGATTCTCTCTCCCTCTCTCTCTCTCTGCCCCTCTCATGATTGCTCTCTCTCTCTCTCTCAAAATAAGTAAACTTTTAAAACAGTTAGAAAAAAAATTAAAGGGTTTCATTTGCGAACAGTATGTAGTTGTTTTGTTTTTAAATCCAGTCTGATTGTCTCTTAGTTGGAGGGTTTTGTCCATTTGCACTTAATGTGATGTGAAACGTAGTGAGGGCTAAACCTCACTGCTGTTTGTTTCCCGTTTATCGTATCAGGTCCTTGTTCCTCATCCTTTCTTTTCTTCTTTTTTCAGGTGAGGGATTAATCAAGTATTTTTTTCTCCACTAGCATACTATGGGATTTAAGGACCATATGCTCTCTCTTTTTTAATAATGGTGTTTAAATTTTTTTTTAAATCTTGGGGCGCCTGGGTGGCTCAGTTGGTTAAGCGTCCGACTTCAGCTCAGGTCATGATCTCACGGTTCGCGGGTTCGAGCCCCGCGTCGGGCTCTGTGCTGACGACTAGCTCAGAGCCTGGAGCTGCTTCAGATTCTGTGTGTGTCTCTCTCTGCCCCTCCCCTACTTGTGCTCTGTCCCTCTGCCTATTAAAAAGGAATAAATGTTTAAAGAATTTTAGCATTTTTTAAAATCTTTAAATTTATTTAGTAATCTCCACGCCCCACCTGGGGCTTGAACTCATGACCCCCAGATCAAGAGTCACACACTCTACCAGCTGAGCCAGCCAGACTCCTCAGGGCCATATTATCTTTTTTAAAACTATTGAAACATGGGACCCGACGTGTTCCCACAGTTTCCCTGTAGTCACAGCAGACAGTCAGTGGCTGAGCTCCAGCTCCAAACAGCTGCAGGGGTGATGGCTGAGAAGACCACCGAGTGGGCAGAGCGGGGGCAGAGCGGGGATGGCGGCTGGAGGAGGCAGGGCGGGGGGCGGTCGGAGCAGGAAAGAACCAGGGCAGCACCGTTCGGACGAGGGGCCCCGTTGTCTCCGGACTCGGGCCGCGGGGCCGCCAGCACGAGGCCTCCACGTTCACACCGCCATCCGGCTGCGTTTGCCTTCCAGCCTCAGACCCCCTCCAGTGGGTCAGGTGACTCAGCGTCACTGCCACGGGTGTGCCCGGGACAGGTGCCTCCAGCTGGCGGGGCCGCTAGGTAGCGGTGCAGCGGGCAGGCTACCGCTGTCGCTCCTCCTCCTCTGCCCCTTCGCAGGTTACTGGGAGGGGCCGGAGCCACGGACTGCCGGCCAGCAGTCACACGTACCTGGGCCGAGCGAGCCGGGCCGGGGCGCGCAGGCTGCTCGGTGTGTCTGGCTGCGTTCTACGAGCTTTACGAATGTTAACTCAGTTCATCACGCAAAGAAACAGGTGTCGTTGTTATTTGTATCCCGTTTGACAAACGAAGCAGGCAGCTTCCGGCGCTTGGCCAAGGGCACGCAGTTCTTCGGGGCCGGGCGGCCCTGCCCACACCACGTGGGCCCCTGCAGCAGTCACATCAGCAGGCGCTCCCGCACCAGGGGGCGTGGAGAGGATTCGACACTACTCAGGGCGACGTGGGGTCATGGGCAGGGCCGTGAACGCGGGGATTCCGCCGTGTTTTCCCTTTTTCCGTTAAAATCAGGGGCTTGACGTCGATGTTTCCTGAGCGCTGAATGTGCTGTATTTACCAAACTATTCTGAAGCGTGTGTCCTTCTCAGCGGGCTAGTTAGGCTCAGCCGAACGGAGATGAGCTTGGAGGTGGTGTGGGGAGGGTGCAGGAGTCGCCGTGCCGATGGCTGGTCCTGTGGGCGCACCCCTGTCCCCCTCCAGCCCCACGCCCTGCGGGACGGGACGCTGTGGGGCTGGGGCTCAGACACATTAACTTCTGCTGCTTCATGCTATTTCTCTGGACCAAGCTGGATAATTAGCATGATTAATGGTTCCAGAGACTTTTTTCTTTAAGGAAACCTGACAACGGGAAAGACGGATCACGCCTGGGTTCTGCGGTGCTGTAACTGTCTCCCGGTCTATGAAGCAGGCAGTCCCCTCCCGGCTGTGGTCAGGGCAGCTCTGCCGGCCTGATACGCCGTCCCGGGAGCGACCCACACAGCGAGACCACCCCGCAGGCGGCTCCCGCGCCGAGACTCGCGCGCGCCGTCAGGCGACGCACTGAGCCGAGCGTTCAGCCGGGCGCGTGCTACCCACCTGTTAGCAGCGTTTCACTCGGAACGTCTTCTATTATGCACTTCTCCTCTCGTTCGCCTACGTGGAAGTAAAACCCAGTTGAAAGTGAAAAACACAAACTTAAAATAAATGTTGACGTTTGCATTTCTGCCGCACCAGCCCCTCCCGGCCGCACTGACACCGATCGGCGGCCAGCGCTGCGCTGTGAGTGCCTGTACTCCGCTGGACACTGCTGCCCATCGATTTCTGTGGGAAGTGACACGTGGCGGCCGCGCTTGGGCAGGTGACGGCAGCACCCCAGGAACAAGATGAAATGATGTGGGAACCTTGGGGCCTTTCCAGGCATGGCGACATCAAAACTCCTTTGATCTCTTACTTTTTAAGGATTTTGAAGCGTGGCAGGGAGACGATGACAGTGCAGGCCCAAGGGACCAGCCCTGCTGAAACCCAGAAGCGATGACGTCGGCAGGTGCCCAGCAGCCGCCCCGGGCGTGCCGTCCCGGCCAAACCAGGGGGCCGTTCCCTGGTTGTGCCGCTGTCTGGCAGGGGCGGGGGAGGGCAAGGGTGCTTCGTGCCGGGGGCTGAGAACCGAGGGCAGGGGTGCAGGGCAGGGGCCGTGGGTGTGGACGAGAAGGTGAGAGGCTGTTTAACTGAGGCCCCCTGGTGGATGAGACTCTGAGTTGCCATCACCCAGTGTGGCCCTCGGGGCCTCCCAGCTCCGGTGCACAATGATTTCTTCTTAAACTTTTTATTTTGAAATATTTATAGACTCACAAAAAGTTGGAAAAATACTGCAGAGGGGCGCCCTGTCCCCATCACCCAGCTCCCCCCAGGGGTGACGCCTGGCAGAGTGCAGAGAGCTCAGAGCCGCTGTGGTCACGGGGAACTGGACACGGGCAGAGGACAGTTAACTGGCCCACAGAGCTGACGCGGGTCTCGTGGGTTTAAAAAAAAACAGGGGCGCCTGGGTGGCTCAGTCGGTTAAGCGTCCGACTTCAGCTCAGGTCATGATCTCACGGTTCGTGGGTTTGAGCCCTGCGTCAGACTCTGTGCTGACAGCTCAGAGCCTGGAGCTGCTTCAGATTCTGTNTGTTTACAGTAGCCCTAAACATATTAAGTTAAAGAAATGCGACGTGGAAGCGGAAGGAGTGGGTGCGGGGAGGTGGGGAGGGTGCTGTGGACCAGGGAGACTTTCTCGTTCTTTCATGGGTAGCAGTGACCCTGGCATGTGGATGGGTCGCTCCTTGAAATACTTGTTTATTATTACTCACCTCTGAGTTCTGATGTGTATGCAGCCTGATTCTGAGAGTGTTCACCAATTTTTAGAATTTATTGAAAAAAATAGAATTTTCACTCAAAGCCTATGTTCAGCCCCAGAGATGTCTTTCTGTCGCATCTTCCTGTAATATCTTCTTTGTTCTTCATTTTATTTTTAGTTTTCAACACGGCACACCTTCATCCCCATCACCTATTTCACACGGCACCCCACCCGCTTCCCCTCTGTAACCATCAGATTGTTCTCTGCAGTTAAGAGTCTGTTTCTTGGTTTGTCTCTCTTTCTTTCTCTTTGTTCTTTTGCTAATTTGTTTTCTTTCTGAAATTCCACATGAGTGAATCGTATGGTATCTGTCTTCCTCTGACTGACTTATCTCACTTAGCATAATCCTCCATCCACATCGCTGCACACGGCAAGATTTCGCTCTTTCTGATGGCGCAGTAACACTCCACTGTACACACACGCCACATCTCCTTCATCCATCCATCCCTCATCCACGGGCACGCGGCCGCTTCCGTAGCTTGGCTGCTGTAGGTAACGTAGATGCTGTGAACATCGGGGTGCATGGATCCCTCTGAATTAGCGTTCCTGTATTCTTTGGGTAAATACCCAGGAGTGTGATTACTAGATCGGAGGGTAGTTCTATTTTTCACTTTCTGAGGAACCTCCGCACCGTTCTCCAGAGCGGCTGCGCCAGTTTGCATTCCCACCAACAGTGCTCGGGGGTTCCCCTCTCTCTGCATCCTTGCCCACACCCGATATTTCTTGTGATTGTGATTTTAGCCGTTCTGACAGGTGTGAGGTGGCATCTCATCGTGGTTTGCCTTGTGTTTCCCTGACGATGAGTGATGTGGAGCATCTTTCATGTGTCTGTCGGCATCTGGACGTCTTCCTGGGAAGAATGTCTGGCCGTGTCTTCTGCCTGTTTTTTTAACTGGGTTATTTGTTTTTAGGTGTTGAGTTGTAAAGTTCTTTATAGATTTTGGATAGTAACCCTTTATCTGATTTGTCTTTTGAAGTGTCTTCTCTCATTCTCTCATTTGCCTTTTAGTTTTGTTGATTCTTTCCCTCTCCGTGTAGAGAATTTTTACTTTTATTATAATCCCAACAGTTTACTTCTGCTTTTGTTTCCCTTGCCTCCAGAGACGCGTTTAGAAAACAGTTGCTTCACGTTATGCACGTGGTTGTGGGTTAGCCGTGTGGGCATGGACAGGCGGGCGGCCCGGCCCCGGCGCAGGAGACAGTGGTGCTGCGAGCGAGGCGCTGTGATGGCTCAGATGGCACCAGCCGCAGGGCCCCTAGCTCCGTGCCCGGCCCCCCCGCAGGCGTGGGGGGGGGGTGCAGCTGGCGGCTTTTCCGGCGCTGGGTGGGGTCGCTCGGGAGGCGTCCCTCGTGCAAGGCAGTGGCCGCCACCGCCTCAGCCCTTTCCCTCTGACCCGCTCGCGCCCTGCTGCCGGCCCCCTCCCCGACCACCACCTTAGTCTGATTGGGCCTCCGTAACAAACACCGGACCGCGCAGCCCGTGAACAACGGAATGTATTTCCGGGGCCCAGGAGGCCAGAAGTCCAAGCTCGGGGCACCAGCGCGGTCAGGGTCGGGGGGCCACCATTCTCTGGGCTGCAGGTGGCGGCCCCTCCCTGTGTCCTCCTGTGGCGGGAGGGGCAAGGGAGCTCCGTGAGGTCCTTTTGGGAGGCAGGTCCCACTCGTAAGCCAGTTACCCCCCAGATCCCACCTCCTAGCACCACATCCTGGGGCTAGGAGTCCGGCATGTGAATGTCCAGGGGGCATGCTGAGGCCACGGTGACTATCGGGGTCTCCCTCCAGGAGGCGCTGCTGTGCGGCGCGTCCAGCCTGGACTCCGGGACGGCTGTCGGGGCTCAGCGCCCAGCCACTTACCTTCTGTGCGGTCCTGGCCACCTCCATAGCTGCTCTCTGCCTCAGTTTCCTCCTCCGTGAGGGTGGAGTGCTACTATTAGCCACATTATTGAGTGGTTGTGGAGATCCAGTGAGGCGTGTGTAAGGTGCAGAGGGCAAAATGTCTGTGTGTCCTGCTGTTGTACAGCCTGGGTGTTCACAGCGCCATCTAGACTTCTCCCTCTTCACTTAGCCACCACACACACACAATAATCCTGGACTATTAAAATTGTTTTCTTTTAATATTTACTTATTTTTGAGAGAGAGAGAATGTGTGCAGGGGAGGGGCAGAGAGAGGTGAAACACAGAATTGGAAGCAGGCTCCAGGCTGTCAGCACAGAGCAGGGCTTGAACCCACAAACTATAGGATCATGACCTGAGCCGAAGTTGGATGCTTAGCCAACTGAGCCACTCAGTAATCCCTGAACTTTTTTTTAGCTTATTTACTTATTTTGACAGCCAGAGCGCGTGCGCACAAGCAGGAGAGGAACAGAGAGAGGGAGAGACCCAAGCAGGCTCTGTGCTGTCAACGCAGAGGCACAGAGCGCGATGCGGGGCTCAAACTCCTGAACGCTGAGATCATGAGCTGAGCTGAAATCAAGAGGTAGATGCTTAACCAGCTGAGCCATCCAGGCACCCCATTTCCTGGACTATTTCAAAGCATCTTCCCTACCAGAGGTCATTTTTACCCGTCAGGACTTCAGTTAGCAGCTCTCACCAGTAAAGACTTAAAAGCAGACCACAAGCAGCATGTCATTGTGACGACCTGACACGATTAACATGAGCCCTTCCTGCCATCCGACACCCAGGCCACAGTCGGTTCCCTGACTGGGAAGGTCTCTCTGCCATTGATTTGTTTGAACCAGTGTCTACACAGGATCCACATGCTGCACTTGATCATGTCTCTGAACTCTGTTGTTCTGTTGGGTCCCCTTCCCCTCAGCCTTTTTCCTCCCAATTCACTAGACACAAGGTCACAGGGCTCAGAGCGACTACATCCCAGGCTTAGGCTCGACTCGGTGCAGCACCCACCCCGCAGCACGTGAACCTCCCGGGGCCGCCAGGGCCGCACGCCTCTGGGTCCTGGATTCGGGGTCCCGAGCTGCCGCTGTGGGGCCCAGTCGGCACGGTGAGGCCTCACGCGCCCGGCCAGTTCGCCAGGACTGCTGCTCGGGGCTGGGGTTCCTTAGACTCCAGCTCAGACTTGTAAGGGACAGTAACAAGTGTGTTCTTTTCCAAGATGGTTTTGACTTTTCGGGGCCCCCTGAGACTCCGTGTGAAATTTAGAATGGGTTTTTCTGTTTCTGAAAAAAAACGTCATTAGGGTTTTGACAAGCGCGGCACTGAATCTGCAGACCGCTGTGGGTGACGTTAACACGTTGGCGGCATTAGGATGTGAATTTATTCACTTGTCTTCTTGAATCTCCTGCTGCAGCCTGCTGTAGTCTTCATCGTGTGAGTGTCTGAGCGCCTTGGCTAAGGTCACTCCCACGCGCTTTCTTCTCTTCGACGCTATTGAAAGTGAAATTGGTTTTGTAATTTCCTTTCCAGATTGTCCATTGTTCACGTGCAGAAATGCAGGCTGTTGGCTTGTGTCCTGACAGTTTGCTGCAATCACATATTAGTCCTGAACACTGCACACGCATGTGTGCGTGTGTGTGAGTGTGTGTGTGATCTTCGGGACTTACATATAAAATTATAAGAGAGATGACTTTGCTTCTCCTTTCCAGTGTGGATGATGTCTTTTTTCTTGTCTCGTTGCTCTGACCAGAACTCCCGGGACCGTGTTGCACAGACGCGGTGAGAGCGGGCATCCCCGCCTCCTTCCTCATCTTGGAGGAAATGCTTTCAGTCTCAGCGCTGAGTGTGATGGTTCCTGTGGGGTTTGATATATGGCTTTTGTGATGTGGGATGGTTGCCTTCCATTCCTGGTCTGCTGAGTGTTTTTATCACGAAACGGTGTTGAATTTTGTCAAATGCCCTGTCTGCATCAGCCGAGATGATCACGTGGCTGCCCCCTCCATTTTGTTGATGTGGGATATTACACTGACCAATTTTAGTATGTTCAGCCCTCCTCCCCTTCCAGGAATAAATCCCACTTGGTCGTGGTGTGCAGTCTTTTCAACACATTGCTGAGCTCTGTTTGCCAGCATTATGCTGAGGATTCTGCATCAACGTTCAGAAGGGACGTTGGCCTGTAGTTTTCTTACAGCGTCTGTCTGGCTTTGGTATCAGGGTAATGCTGGCCTCACACGATGAGTTGGGGAGTTTCTCTAATTTTCTGGAAAAGTTTGGGGAGGACTGATGTTAGCTCTTCTTTAAATATTTGACAGAATTCACCTGTGAAGCCGACAGGTCCTGGGCTTTCCTCTGCTGGGAGATTCTGGATCACTGATTCCGTCTCCGTACCAGTCATGGGTCTATTCAGACTTTCTGTGTCTCTGTGATTTAGTCTCTGCAGGCTCGGTGTTTCCAGGAATTTGTCCATTTCACGTAAAGGNGCTCTTCTTTAAATATTTGACAGAATTCACCTGTGAAGCCGACAGGTCCTGGGCTTTCCTCTGCTGGGAGATTCTGGATCACTGATTCCGTCTCCGTACCAGTCATGGGTCTATTCAGACTTTCTGTGTCTCTGTGATTTAGTCTCTGCAGGCTCGGTGTTTCCAGGAATTTGTCCATTTCACGTAAAGGCATCTGATTTGTTGGTGTACAGCTGTTCACAGGACTCTCTTACCATCGTTTTTATTTCTGTAGAATCAATAATAATGTTCCCACTTCATTTCTGATTTTAGTTATCTGAGTCTCTCTCTTTTTCCCTCAGTCCATGTATAGCTAGAGGTTTGTCAACTTTATTGACCTTTTCAAAGAAGCAATTTTTGTTTCATAGATTTCCTTTGTAGTTTTTCCATTATCTATTTTGTTTATGTGCACTCCCGTCTTTACTATTTCCTTCCTTCTGCTGGCTTTGCATGTAGTCTGCTCTCTCTTCCTCGTTCATTAAGTACTAACTTAGATTGCCGATTTGAAGTCTTCTCTGTTAAATGTGTCGTAGCTGCACATTTCCCCTAACTTCAGCATCACCTCCACTGCCTTCCCTAAGTTTTGTTTTGTTGTGTTTTCATCTTCATTTGTTCCTAAGTATTTTCTAATTTTCTTATGATTTCTTCTTTGATCAATTGATTTAAGACTGTTATTACTTGATTTCCACAAATTTGTGAACGTTCGGTTTCCCGCTTACTGACTTGCGTCTCCATCCNCTCTTCGGCTGCTGCTTTATCCACCGAGAGCAGGGGGTTGATGTCGCCCCCCTTGCCGCCCGTCTATTTCCCCCGCGACTCTGTCAGTGTTTGCTTCATACACCGTGAGGGTCCGTGGTTAGGTGTGCAAGTGTCTGTAGTTGTTATGTTTTCTTGTATTGACATTTTATCAGTATCCAGCGTCCTGCGTCTCCTGTAACCGTTCTGAATGCAAGTCCGCGTTGTCTGCTACTTCCCTGCTCTCCTCGTGACTGTCTGCAAGGAGCCCGTGCTTCCGTCCTTTACTTTCAATCTGTTTGTGCCTTTGGATCGCAAGTGAGTCTCCTGTAGACAACTTGTGTTTGGATCTTGTGTTTTTATCCATTCTTCCAGTCTCTGTCTTTTAACTGGAGATTTTAATCCATTTACGTTTAAGTGATTACTGGTAAGGAGGAGGCCTTACCTAGTTCTTTGAACAACTTTAAAGCAGTTGTTTTAAAGTTTTTGTCTAGTGTGTTTGCTGTTACACTTTCATCAAGGGGCAGTTCCCGCTGATTTACCTTTTTTCCTTTGAATGGGCCATGCCGTCCTACGTCTTCGTGTGCCTTGAGAGTTTTAGCTGAACACCGACATTTGGATCCATCATGTGGTAACCCTGAACATCTGATCCTCCCCCTCCCCAAGGGTGAAGTTTTTACTTCGGTTGCTGTAGGATGTCCCTGTGCTGAGCGCCAGCCTGAGGGTCCCTTTGCGTCTTTGTGGGTCTTTTAGAGACTTTCCCTGGACATGCAGGGTAACTTTCTAATTTTCCTTATACGTGCAGTTGCTTTTGAATGTCCTTATCTTTAATATTTAGTTCCCCAAAGAGGAAAAAGTGAAAAATAAAGGGGGAATTGGGGGAAAAGGGTGCTCACTTTTTAAATCTCCTGGAAGTTACTTCGGCTGGAGGGGAGGTCTTGCAACACAGGGTTGGGGGGGGGCAACCATGGTCCCCGCCTCTGAGTCTGCGTCTCTGTTATTAGAAGAGCAGCCGTCAGAGAACAAGTCCCCAGTATTTCGAGGACAGGGTCTGTTTGCCCCTCTTGGGGGCGGGCATGGGTAGCTGCTACTGTGCCAAGAGCTGAAAATGACCAAAATTAACCACAGTTTGCCATCGCAGCCTTGCCCTGGAAGCTGCAAGCCTTCGATACACTCAGGGCCCAAACTACTTACGCAAGGCAGCTTCTGCCCCTGCAGCCTCTGCCTGGGTGGAGACAGGTGCCTCCCAGCTGCTTCCCGCACCGCCAGCTTCCCCGTCTTCTGGGCCCTCTGCTTTGGCAGGATGAGCTGGGTCCTTTAACGTGGGACACGAGGTGCAGGGCGTGTGTCCTCCGGGGCGGCCCTGCGCCCCCCTGCTTCACGGGGCAGAGCGGGGGAGACTCGTCCCGGAAGCTCCTCAGTGCTGTTCGGCTGGTACTAACCTCTTGTCTTGTTCATCTGAAGATGCTTCCTTCCTGAAGGTGGTGGTGGGTTCACAGCTCTGGGTTTCCTGTTTCCCGTTTCTCTCAACATGCTGGAAGTATTATTTGACTGCCTTCTGACTCCCTTTGCTGCTGTTGAGAAATTTCTGTCATTTCTACTAGATGCTTCTTTTCAGGTGCGCCGTCCTCTTCTGCTGGCCCGTGTCTGGTGCTCAGCGCTCTCCTGTGACGTGGACTGTGTGACGTGGACGTGGACTGTGTGACGTGGACGTGGACTGCTTTCACTTGTCCTTTTGGAGATATGCTGTGCTTTCCGGTTCTGGAGAGATCTTGTTTATTTTAGCGAGTTTTGAAACTTTTGCCTGATTTTCTCCTGGACGACGATCTCTTCTCCAGAATCCCCATCACATCCTTAAAGCATCTCATTTAAAACATTTTACGACCTCTCTTTTTATCTTCCGCATCTTTCTGCAATTCCGTCTCTCCGACTGTGTGCTGCACGCTGGGTGCGGTCCGGGCCACCGCCTGCTCGCAACGTCTCTGTCCAGCGGCACCTGCATAGCCCTTCCACCTGCGACCATGCTCTGTCCTCGCGCTGGGCTCCTTCCCAAACTGATGTTTGTTCCTAATCGTCCCTTGTTGGTCAGCCATTTCTGACCAATGTTTTATACCCCATTCCTGACACTTTCATTATCTATGACCTTGGGTGAATGAGCCCCTTGGGGCCTTTTTTCTGCTGACTGTCAATAGTGAAGAGTGTTGCCCTCACTGCGTGATTCGATCTGTGGGAGGCCTCGGGCCCTCCGGGCAGCGGGGAAGAGACCTGCTTCTGCACACCCTCGTGTGGGGGCCGGGGGACGCCGCTGCCCTTGAGCCCGCTCAGCATGGGGGGGCCGGGCTCACTTCCCGACTCTGCCTTGCCCAGCTCCTCAGCCCTCTTACTCCGTGCCAGCTCCTCTTTGCGCTATGACCAGTTCGATCGTTTTGTTTGCTTCTTTGTGGTAGCGGGAGGAGGGAGTGTGAGCGGGTCTCAGGCGGCGAGTTCGCGGGAATGCGGGCTGCGGTTGTGGTATGGGAGGAGGAAGCCCCTCGGTGCGCCCGGGCAGGCTCGGAGCCGAGGAGACCCCTCCCGTCCCTCCTCAGTGCCTTAGCCTCTTGAGTGTTCAGCCCGGGCCCCATCGCCGGCCCGCGGTTGCCAGCGCAGTGGGCCGGTTCTCGCGGACGTGCTGGCTCTGCGTCCTGACTCCCCGGGGCCCCGCGAGGATGCTGGGGCCAGCGCATCTGCCAGCACAAGCGAGCAGCACAGAGGGCCTGCCCTCGCTCGCCCCCCTCCCGGTGAGCCAGCAGGACCACGAGCTATGACGGGGTTGACTGAGACCTCCTGGGAGCGCCGTTAGACGCTGCTCTGTGGGCATCTCTGTTGCCTTTACATCAAGATGGACTTGGGCTTCATCCACTTCCTACCACTTCGACCGTCTCCCTGTGGCACCAACCTGCCTCTCCGTTGGGTGAGGGCACTGGTCTCTCTCTCCTCCCTCGCCCTGCCCTTGCCCCTACACGCTGCTCCTGGAGCCGCGAGAGGTCCCTGCACAACGCACACTGACGACTTATCTTCTGCTCAGAGCCCTCCCTCGACGGGTGCTCCCTCCTGTCTTCACCTCGAGGAGCAGAGGTCACCCACTGCCCAGACGACTGGGCCCTCCTGCGGGACCGCCCCTCCTCCCTGTGCGGGCCGCACGCGCCTCCTGGGTGCCTCCCCAACGCAGCAGAGCCTTGGCCTCTAACCAGGCCCCGCTCAGGACACTCACCACCAGACCTCTGCAAGGCTTCCCTCCTGCATCAGAGCTCTGCTCAGAGGTGGGCTTGTCGATGAGGGTGCCCCTAACCACCTTCCTGGAAGAGTACCCCGCACCACCGGCACCAGCACCAGCACCGGGAGCAGTGTTCTTTCTGTTCCATTGCCTCCTTGCACAGAGCCTGAGCATCTTCTAATGTAGGATTTATTTACTGGTTTGTTTTCATCATCTGCCCCCCTCGAGTCTCCAGGGTGGCTGTCCTCAGTGCGTCGGCCCCAGGTGGCTTCTGCAGAGGCTTCTCCATGCTGACCCGTGCACTAGAGTCTGGAGCAGCTCGGGGTAACAGATGTTCTGGTCCCAAAGAATGACACTCATCACCCCCAGGGGCCTCACCCAACCCCACACCCCAGGAGAGGATGTGGACTGGGTGTCACAGGGAACTCCAGCACAGTGTCCCCCCCCCTTTTAAGGTCATGACAGGGTCTTCCATCTCCTGTAAATGGCACACAGCTTTGTCCTTTAACTGGAGTGTTCAGTCCATCTTTCCAGGTTTAAGTCTGTAATCGTGCTATGTGCTTGGTTCTATGGTATACGTTGAGTTTTGAGTGCAGATCTGGATAACACAGTCAACATGCTTAATCATGTCCGATTCATGATAATCCCATCAGTGGCTTTGTGGTTCTGATTTTGTAGTTTGTGGTTTCCTCTGATTTAGGGGTCATGCTGGTTTTCCTCATGTGAGTTTTGATTGTGAGTTCATGTTACTGTGGGAATTCTTTGAGTCCTGAGTCCACAGTGAGATGTCCAGGGAAGATTTGTGCTCCCGTAGTCTGAGTGCTTCAGGGTGTCCCCAGCCCAGGACTCTCGAAGCAAAACTTTTAATCAGGGGTTTTTCAGATTTCCACTGAAATCTCAGACCTCAGCCTGTGTGAGTATGGGCTTATATTTAGGGATTGTCAGGGATAACTTTTTTCTTCTCTATGCACAGTCAAGTGCAAGACAGGCTGTGGCCTTGTGGGACCGACCGTTCGCTTGTGCCTGCTCTGGGCAGGTGACGGTGAGGGCCTCCAACGTCCCAGGCTAAAGGTGCCAAAGGCTAGCAGGGCCGTCCCAGGGGCAGCCTGGCTCCTGGAGCTCCTTATCTCAGCCTCCGAGGAACTCCCTGCTTTCCACGACCTCATCGGCCCATCAGACATATGCATCACCTACATCTGAGAGGTGTCCGGATGGGTCTAGTATTTTTAGGTGCTCAGCATCAGGACTCTTCCACAATAGACAAAGTGAATTGAGTTCTTCATTCATTCAGCAAGTATTTGCCATCTCTGCTGTGTGCCCGAGCTGTGCAGGCTGCCACCACGTGCCTGCCTTCTACCTCAGCCCACTTTCAGGGAGCTCTCATGCCAGCTGCTGCCCACGGGCAGACACTGTGCTGAAATGCAGGGAGTTCACACATGAGCAGCTCCGGTGCACCCGCCAGAGGGTCGGACCTCCTTGCACCATCCAGGTCCCTCCTGGGCTCTCGGTGGGGCACAAAGCCTGGAACCCCGCCCCCCGGAAAGCTCTGTATCATGAAGTATCTCAGCTGCGCTCCAAGACTACGTGTCCAGAGATACACAGAGAACATCTGCGGAGACATTTCACAGACAAGCCTCTCCTCTTAGCAAATGCCACCCGTCTGTTCAGCAGGACATTGCGGCATCAGCACATGTCCAAGGTGTTACTGAGAATCTACCCTCCCCCCGCCCCCCCTGCTGCTGGGGGAGAAATGGGTCACAGGCACCTGCTTTCACTGCTTCTTCCTCTAGGCCAAGGGTCAAGGTGGCCGTTTCGGGTATAAATCTGTTTTGCAGAGAGGGGAGCAGCAGTAGGGGTCAGGCTCACGGACGAGGGTATCAGGGAGCAGAGGAGCGCCAGGAGACATGGGCATTGCCTGGCCAGCGGGGGAGGGGCCGCGGCGGAGATCAAACCTCCCGCCAGTTAAAGGGCGAGGACCCCGAGTGCCACAGTGCGGTGGACCCCGGAGCTCGCGACAGCAGCGGGGGGGGGGCTCCCGTGGGGGGG
The DNA here is from genome assembly GCF_008692635.1 of Crocuta crocuta. Classification (NCBI taxonomy): domain Eukaryota; kingdom Metazoa; phylum Chordata; class Mammalia; order Carnivora; family Hyaenidae; genus Crocuta; species Crocuta crocuta. Next base: position 513,884 of record NW_027551568.1, read on the forward strand.
AACACCGGGAACAGGAAAGGAGAGGGTCCTTTCTAGGCGCCTGGCTGCAAAGTGGACACGGGAGCAGGAGGCCTGGGTGAGGCAGGGGCCCAAGAGAAACACCCTGCGGGACAGGAGAGACCTTAGCTGCTAAGAATGACCACGTAGGGGACAGTGTTTACACCGCACACTGAGGGTGTGCGAAGCTGGGTGTGCTGCCCTGCACCTGCTGCTTCCACGGGGCGTGGATGGCTAGTCAGCAGGTCTGAGCGTGTGGGGCGCAAGACGGCCGCTGAGCGAGTGGACGGGAAGGTGGCCGCCAGCTGGAAGGTGTGAGCTTGAGGGCGTGGAGGCAGAGGGAGAAGGGGGTCTGAGTGGAGGTGTGGGGACCAGGAACCNGGGAGGAGGAGGGAGTTGAGTGGTTGTTGGATCTGATTCTGCATGTGTCCAAGCAGGAGGAAGAAAGTTCTGGAAGGATCCCAAGGAGTGGAGAACAGCCCTTCCCCATCTCCTGGCCATTCCCTGAGGGACCAGCCCAGCCCCAGGGCTCAGGGACCCACTAGGGATCCACAGCAGTAGGATGAGGTTGGGACCCCCGACCTCAGACAAGGCCCCGGGTGGGTGACGGGCGAGCCCTGAGGGCACCTCTAGGAGGCCGTGGTGGGGAGCGTCTGGGGCAGGAACAAGCTCCCGGCAGAGGCGCGCGGAGCTGCTCCTCTGAACTCACCAGCCGCCCCACGAGCAGCTGCTGTGTGTACGGGCTGTGCGGTGGTCCTGAGCACGTCTATGCCATCCTGACGCTTGCTGTGTGCCCTCCGTGAAGTCTCGGGTGTGGCCCTACTCTGGGGCGAGAGCGTGGCCCCGTGTCTGCTCACGGTGCCTTTCCCAGGGCCCTTCCCGGAAATGTGAGACTAGGGGCCCTGTGGTCAGGAAATGGTCTTTATTCAAGTGCAGGGAGGTCGGTCACGTGGCAGCGCCGAGGCGAGGCTCGGCGCCTCCTCTCCTTTATGCACCTGACCTGCGTGACGTGCCCCAGCAGCCTGGCTCTGAGGAGCAGGCCGGGGCGTGGGCGCCGGGGAGAGCAGGGCCGAGGTATTTCACGCGCATGCGGCTTGGGCCTGGGGCGTGTGGCTCTCCTGCACGTGGCCCAGCGGGCGCCACGTGCAAGTCGACCTTGAACCGTAGTGAACAGAGCGGGCCACGGTTTGCGGCAGAGACGCACCCGCGAGGGGGTCTCAGGACCGGGCGCCCCGGGCACGCCCGTCGGCGGCGGGGCTCAGAGAGCTGCTGGACGGGCACGCGGGGCCGCGGGGCTCTGGCCTCACACACAGTTGTCCGGGACGCACTCTGCCTCCTCTTCAAGCTCGGGGCACGGCGTCCCGTGGTTGGCGGGCTGCACGCGGACGTAGCGCGTCCTGCTCTTGGCTCCCAGCTTCCCGCACGGACCCCCGCACAGCCCCCAGGACGACCACAGGGAGACCTCGCAGTCCAACGGGGTTTCCGGACCTGGACGGAGCACAGGAGAGGCTGTGAGCACGCGTGCGAGGAGCCTGGTGGCAGACGGACCCTCCGGGTGTGTGTTCGGGGCAAGACCAGCTCCGACCTTCAGAGTCACGAGGTGCGGAACTTTATCCACGTGGTTCAGCGCAGGGTACAGACCCACCAATCGCCCCACCTGGGGAAAACCACTGAGATGCCTCGGGTGAGCACTGCTGCGCTTTGAGGCCGCGCATGGCCACCGTCCAGGACTCCACGGGCCGAGTCTGGCCCCTGAGGGCGGGGGGGGGGGGNGAAAGCAGCGCAGGCTGGCCCGGCTCTCCGCTGCCTGCGGCGCTGTTTCTGAAGGTGACCGCGGTGGGGACTCCCCTTGGGTGGGCAGTGCCACCTTCACTACCCCACTGTCCCCTCTGCCAGGGAGGGCACAGAGGGATCCATTTGGTGGACTGTCCTGGCCTGTCAGCTGTGCCATGGGCCATGCACAGGCACACCACTGACGGGGGTCTCGGTCACAAGGGTCAAAGCCTCTCACTTGCAAATGTCGTGCAAGAGTGAAATCTTCGGTCTAGAGTTTGAATTGACTAAACCCCAAATCTCTCAGAACCCCGCTGTCCTGTACCAAATGCTATGAGCCCCCAGAACCTCCGTACGTCATTTACTGAATGCTCTGAACCCCTGACACTCTGAGCCCCCAGAACCCATATCATCTTGTGCTGAATGTCCCTAAGCCCCAGAACCCTGAAATCCTGCACTAAACGCTGAGACCCTAGATCCCCAAAACCCTATACTAAACGCCAAGCCCCTAGAACCCCGAAATCTTATGCTCAGTGCATGGAACCCCTAGGATCCACGTCGTCCTACACTGAACACTCAAACCCTGGTGTTTGAGTTTGCCCAGGGACATTGGCTCCCGTGACTCAGAGTGGGGCGCCCCAAGGCCATCTGAACACAGTGACCTGGTGTGACCCCGTCCCCTGTACCCCTGTGCACCCCGGAGGCCACTGGCCCCACCTGGCTAAGGGCACATCACCCCCAGGAGCCTGGCTTCCAACTCGGCACCTTTCGTCCATGCAGCCTCATCTCACGTCGGATCCCGGGGTATGTCCTGCGGGGTGGACGCACAGCAAGGCTGGTCCCTGGACTAATGGCCCTCACGGGGTCGCGTGCAGGTGACCCGTGTGGCCTTGGGAAGTGGCTCATGTTGAGGTGTTGTCGCTGCCGTGTCACAGACGGGGACTCGGGCAGTTTCTAGCCCCGTAGGGGCATTTTCTGTTTGTACAGAGTGACGTGTCGTCACTCCCCATTAAGGATTATTCTGCAGCAGAGACATACGGGCCTCACGCATGGGGCTCCCTATTGGCAGCTGCCGGGTCACCGGTCCCCGTGTGACCTACACACCTGAATGGCGCTTCTATCCTGTGCGGCCAGTGGGACGTCGGGGCCACCCCGGAGTCCGAGCACGGGCACCCGGGCCCTGCGGGCTCACCTGAGAGGCTGTCCGTGATCTCATTGCCCCCACCCAGGGGGCCTGGAGCGGGCAGCACGAAGGTCCTGGGGTTGTGCCGGAGTCGCACCAGGGTCACCCTGGCGATGGGGGGCAGGGACTTCAGCCGGGGGTAGTAGAAGGAGTTTGCCGGGTGGCTGGGAGAGGAGGAGGTTATCTGTGGGGAGAGCAGGGGTCTGGGCACAGGAGAAGCCGCAGGCCGCCGGCAGCCCCTGCTGGCTTCCCGCCCCGTCTGAAGGCTCCAGGGCACACGGACG
>NW_027551568.1:517134-519972 GCF_008692635.1 Crocuta crocuta
GTGCAGCCTGCAGCCGCGGCGCCTTCTGGCCCGAGGGCCCTGGCCCCGGGGGAGGGGAGGAGGGGTCCAGGGCCGGCCGGGCCCGTCCCGTCCCTCACCTCCGTCACCGTGTCCTGCGGGATGGTGGCGAAGTTGGGGGAGGAGAAGGTGAAGCCGCTGTCGGTCCCGGCGTCGTAGGGGTACAGGTCCACCTCCACCCGCTCCCTCCAGCGGCCTCCGTCACACAGGTCCAGACTGTCCACGCCCACGAACCAGTCGGNCCCAGGCCTCGCCCCGCTCCGCAAAGTCCCGGAGCCCGTCGCTGACGTACTGGTTCTTCCGCCACATGCTGTAGTCCGAGCTGTGAGCAGCCCCTGCGCGAGCGAGGCCGCCGTGGGGACGCGCCCGGGGGCCCCCGCACCCCGCCCCTGCCTCACCCCCAGGGCCCCAGCTCGCGCCAGCAGTCGTGCTTGGCGGTATCTCCGTCGAGCCCCACCCACCCTCCAAGCTGAAGCACGACGCCGGGTCGGGTGGCCGTGCCCTCCCGGGAGGGACCCGCTGCTGCGCACGCAGGACAGGCGCGGGCGGCACTCACCCAGCAGGGAGGACCACTGTGCGGGGGGCCGGAACAGGGGGTACTGCTTGGGGAAGGCGGTCTGGCTCCACTTGCCCGTGAAGGTGAGGCTGTACTTGGCCAGGGGGCGGGCAGTGCAGACGGACTCGGCCCCCAGCGGCTGGCCGGCCGCAGAGCCCAGCGCCGCCAGGAGGAGAGCCCAGAGGGCCCTGGTCCCGGGAGCGGGCTGGCTGGGGGCTCCCATGACCTAGCGCAGAAGGAGAACACCGCTGGTCCCGGGGCGCAGGGACCTCCCCGCGTGCAGCCCCCCCCCCATCCTTGCCCGCTGCTCCACCCCGGGCTCAGGCACCGACCCCGTCCCTGGAAGCAGGGCTGTGTCAGGTTGCAGCTGGATTGCAAGCGCGGCTGCAGGAGGTGGGCGCCGGGCGGTTCGGAGCCCTGGCCGGGGGAGCCTGCAGCCTGCTCACCACGTCGGGGCTCATCCCCGAGCGCCACTCCTCTGGGCTGCGGCAGAGAGAGTCCCGGGAGCCGGAGGGTGAACTTCGGGCTCGCTGCGCCCAGAACTATACAGCAGGCTCACGCCTCGGTCTAGGGGCGCTGCTGGCTGCCAGGAGGCCCGGCGTCTCCGCAGGGGACAGGGGCGCACACGCCGCACTCACCCAGCAGGAGCGGCCGGAGGGCGGGTGGCGGGGGTGCGGGCGCGGGCGGTCCCAGCAGGAGCCGGGAGCTCCAGTGTACACGCAGGGACAGCCCCCGGTGGCCAGTGAGCCCGGGTCCTGTGCGGCAGCTGCAGAGAGCCCGGCCGCCGAGAGGGAGCCAAGGGGCGCAGCGCCGCCCGCCCTCGCTCTGAGGCTGAGCAGATGCTTCTCTGGCGCTGAGGTCACTCTCCTCCCGCGGGCGTCTGCCACTTGCCGCACCCCTTTCTTTGTCTTTCCCTCCCGCCTCCCCGCCCTCCTCTCCTCTCCCTCCCGCTCCCCCTTCCCAACAAACTCTTCTTAGTGTCTCCCAGGAGGTGGTGCCAAGGTCGGCTGCGAGCGGCGGGGGAGCTGGGCTGGGGGTGGCCGGTGTGTTTCACCCTCAGGGCAGGGTGGGGACCTGAGGGGCACATTCCTGGCCGGACAGGAGTCCGAGTGGTGGAGAGGGGCTGGAGAAGTGGGGGCTCCCAGCTTGGGGATCTCTGGCCTTGGGGCTCTGCCTTTTGGAGAACACAGCCCATCAGAGTACACAGAGCTGCTGTCCACACTGCTGGCCAGGGCCTCCTGAGGCCAGCCCTCCAGAGGGGAGTCAACCCCGTGGGAAGGGCCGTCCCACTCACCGAAAGGCTCATTGTGGGGGGTGGGGCGGCCCAGGGGGGTGCCCGGCTACACAGGCTCTGAAGCTGATCACTGCTCACTGTCAGGAAAATAGAATCCTAATCAGGGGCCTGGGAACCGAAGGGAAGCTCGCACTGTCAGAACTGCCCAGGGAGCTTCTAAGCTTAAACAGAAAGCATTCTGATTTTTGGAGGTTTATTCATATTTCACACATTCTGGGGGAGGGGGGGAGGGACAGAATAAATAGAATCAACGAGAATAGAATGCAAACAAAAACAAATGACCTAACTTGTATTTCAAGTAAACAACAGCTGCAGAGAGGCAGCCGGACACCCACCCTGTGTAAACTGCGGGTCCTCAGGCCAAATGCAAATTCTAACTCAAGGTTTTCAAACTTTTTGGCCTTGGGACCCCCAACGCTCTTAAAAACACTGAGAACCCAGAGAGCTTCTCTCTGCGTGGCTTGTATCTGTCCTAACTTACCATATTTGAAATCATCGGAACCGTTCAGAATGCACACCAACTCGTGTACAGATGAAAATGCATTAACATAAATAGCATGACGTTTCCTGAAAAACAACTCTATTTTCCAAAAAGAGAATCTGGTGAGAAGCGCAGCCTGGTTCTCTGTTTGTGCAGACCCTCCCCCGCCCGGCTCTCTGGGAGGCCAGTGGGGCTGCCCTGTGTCCCCCGCCAACCGGCCCTGTGGTGTGGGTGGTATCTGTGCGGAGCCCAGCTTGGCGAGGACGTGGCCTGCGGCCTCGGGGACCGCCCTGCGCCTGTGGGACATGTGAGCAGAAAGGTCAGGGGGCCTCTGTCTTGAGAGGCAGCGGCCTGATTCCTAGGAGGGAAAGCAGGAGGTGGTACAGGGCCGCCGTCTCCGGCTGTGGTTTGCTCACGCACAGTCAGTGGTGGCCGTGGCCTCGGGCCGGCCCCTGTCCTAGCACCCCGCACCCATGTGGAAGGCCTCTG
>NW_027551568.1:520011-525150 GCF_008692635.1 Crocuta crocuta
GATGTGCAGCGGGGTGGGGGAGGGGGAGACCCGAGGGCTGCAGGGCCCTGGCTGGCTGGCTGGGGCTCCCTCCCGCTGGCGCTGGCGGGGGACTGCCTCCCAAGAGCATGGCGCAGCAGACTCTAGGGACACGATGTGACACTGGGAAGGGGCACACAGGAGGCGGGGGGGGTGGGGTAGACGGGTGACCTGGGGCCCCTCGGCCTCCGTTGGGCAGCAGGTGGGAGCCTGGCCGGTAGGGAGCCCGCGTCGCTGCAGGCCACTGCCGCAGGCTCTTCCCCTGAAATCCGGGGTGCCCTGCGCCCTGTGCCCTCTTCTCCGTAGATGCCCCTGCAGACCCCTCAACAGATCCCCCTGCTGAGGCAGCCGCACCCACCCCTACCAAGGAAAAATCATCCATTCGTGAGCACTGGACGGGCACCTCCAGGGTCGCAGTGCTGGGGGCACAGAAGTGACTCTGATGACCAAACCCCAGTCCCTGAGGATGTGGGGGGGAGGGGCAGACAGGAGACCTTCCCAGATTGGATTCTGTTATGAGGTGAGTGCTTGTTAATTGGTGACACTAATTCTAGGATCCTTCCTGGAAGTCATTTCCTGGTCAGTCACTCCTTAACTGGTTTCAGGACCATGGGGCTCAGGACTGTGGCTGTTGGTCAGACCTCCACACCCCCACCTTCCCTGTCCNCCCCTCCCTGTCTGCACCCCTCCCCTCCCAGTCTGCACCCCTCCCCTCCCTGTCTGCACCCCTCAACCCCTCCGGGCCTGCACCTCCTGTGCTCTCCTCTCGTCACTGCCGTCACCGCCCTCACCTGCCCCTGCGGCGGGAGTGCCCAGGTCGGCCTGGCCTCCGCTCTAAATGGCCGCAGCAGGTGCCCCTTATCCCCGACCCCCTGCCTCAGGTGCCTGTTGTAGCTCAGAGTCGTACAGAGTCGAGCACGGACAGTCCGTGGGCCCGACCTCCCTGCCGAGGGCGGACCTTGGGCGGCTGGGAAGCCCTTTGCGGCTGGGGGGCGGGGTCCGTGCACCTCACACTGGCCCTTGAGGGCTGTGTGGGGCTTCCAGAAGTCTGTGTTCGCGGCCTGGCCGGCACAGGAGGGCTGGGCAGCTCAGTGCCCTCCTCCTCTGTCCCCTGTGGCCCCGGACGCCCCGATGGGTGGGACGAGGCCTTGCTCACCTTTCCGTCTGGATTCTGGCTGAGGGGCCCTCGAGGCCTGAGGCAACAAGGGCTCTTTCAGGGCCTCTCCAGGCGTGGCCTCGGCCGCCCGGAACCCCACCCGGGGACAGGCTGTCTCCACCCCAGCACACAGACCAGGCGCTGGTGTCTGGCTCCCCAGGGGGATCCTGCCAGTCACACAGGCGCACATTTGTTTGCTCCTTTGCCCACTCACCAGACAGTTACCAAGGGCCTCGCGCCTGCCAGACACCACAGACTCTGAACACACACCCTTTCCAATGGCCGCCTTGGTCCCCAACGGCTGAATATTCCAGCAACAGCCCAGCAGTCCGGGGTTCTCCCCACCTTGCCGGACACTCCCAGCTTGGTCCGCCCCAGGGCCTTTGCACTGGCAGCTCCCACTTCCTAAAGAACTCGTCCCTGTGGGTAAGGCCCAGGGAACACCTCCGGGCTTCCTGGCGCAGTGGAGCCCTGAATCCCCATCACGTCCTGGCTTTGTTGTTACTCGGGGCTCCTGCAGAGACAGTGTGAGGAAGGGAAGCCGGAGGAGGACCTGCCCCGAGGCCGCTCACAGAGCAGTGCGGAAGGCTGTCCCTGAGCCCCCAGTTGTGACTCCCAGCGCTACCGCCCTGCCCCCGCCCCACCTGCCTGGGAGCCTGAGCCCACCTGCCTCCCTCCTCCCACCGGGCTCCCTTCTGGATCCAGATTTCTCCGAGCACCTGCCTCCCGTATGTGCAGCCTGAATCCGCCTGGGAATCCTGGGCCCTGGGTCGAGCTTTGCGGAAGGCCCTGGAAGGGGCGGGTGCTCGCCAGCTGGGCCCCACACCCGCAGCCCCCTGCTTGCCTTTCCCTCTCGTGGCGCCAAAGCCCAGTGGGGGGTCTTGTCCAAGGGTCCCCCTGCAAACCAGACCCCTGGCGACCAAGCCTGAGTTCCTGGAGGCCAGGAGCTTCCAGNGGGGGGGCTGCTGACCTGCTGATCCGGGAGGAGGCGCGCTTCCCTCCCTCCGGCTGAGAACGTGGCTCCCGCCTCCCGCAGCACAGCCTCCGCGCCCGGGGGTGGCAGTTACCATGGTGTCTTCATCCAGATTAAGGTGACAGGATCTCCGCAAAGATGGCAGAGAAAGGACCCTGAAAACGCTGTCCTTTGTAAAAAGCAGTGAGAAAACGGGCAAAAACGGCCAGCAGAGGCCTTTCCAGCGCCCTGGAAATTGGAGTGTCTTTGGAGAGGTTCCCGGGTTTTGTTGTCATCGAGAAAATTGGCTGAATCTCGGTAAGAACCAGGCTGCGAGGTGTTGGTTTGTTGGTTGGTTTGCACCTTGACCGTTCTTAGGTGCTCAGCTCCGCAGGTGCTGACCTTGCGCGCGGAGCCCTGCAGCCACCGCCCTCCGTCCCAGACCCTTCACCTTGCAAACCCGAGGCTCTGCCTGCTACGCTCTAACCCCATCCCTGCCCTCCCAGCCCCTGGCGCCCTCCGCCTGCCTCTGTGATTTTGGGGGCTCTGAGCACCTTGTGTGAGTGGCATCAAGCAGGATCTGTCCCTTTGTGACTGGCTCATTTGATGAGCATAGTGCCCTCGAGGCTGACCGTGTCGTGTCGTAGCAGGCGTCAGAATGTCCGTCCTTCTTACGGCTGATACAAGTGCGTTGTACGCGCACACACTGTGATCCACGCATCCGCCGGTGGACACGTGCTTTCTTCCACGCCTCAGCTGCTGTGACTGTAACACTGCTGCGAACGTGGCTGCGGACCCCTCTTCCAGACCCTGCTTCCATTTCTGCTGGGTGCATTTCTGGGCCCAGGAATGGAAGTGCTGGGTCGTGTGGTCGTTCCACGGTTAATATTTCGAGGAGCCTCCATGCTGTTTTCCAAGGCGCGGCGCCATTTTACGTTCGCGCCGGCAGCGCCCAGGCTCCCAGCTCCCCCGGGCCTTCACCAGGCCATGCGGCGTTTTAACCTGGCCCGTCCCCCCCCTTCAGCTCTAGAGCGGCCTGGAAACGAACGGTCCACACTCGTGAAACCCAACAGCCCTTGGCCCCTGGACGGAGCCCTTTCAAGGCAGCATTCCTGGCAAAGTGCCATTTCACGTGCCCGCTGCTTTCCTGGGAGACGTGCCAGCAAAGTGTGCACCTGACTTGATTCAGAACTGACCCGGCACGAAAAGACTTTTCCCAGAGGTGATGGGTGGAAAGAAGTCCAGGCAACTAATGAGCTTTGCTGATGCCGGGGGGGGTGGATAACAGTGGGGGCAAGCGAGAGACTAACCAGAAAGCCCAGCAGGAAGATCTGAGAGATGGCATGTCCCAGGGAGCTATGGAAAACGCCAGCGCATCGCTGGGGAGCTAGAAGGCCACACGCACTCCCGGGACGGCACATGCTCAGAAGGCCTGAGAAGGTTCCGTACCTTCGAGCAGCCTTGAGGCTCCGCACGAGCAGGAAGTGGGGGTGTCGCTGGCCACGCTGTCACCGGCCGCGGGCCCCGCACCCGCACAGCGCCCACGACACGGTCCAAAGGGACAGCACGGTGCCGGGCGGTTAAGGGAGGCTCTGTCATGGCCACTAAGCTAATGAAGCGGTGCCTCAGTGGCCACATGCGGCAAAAATACAACTTTTACAGACTCCATGCAGAAAAGTCACTGCATAGGCAGCAAAAGCAACACATTCTGAGGGGCGGCCAGAGTTCGACTTCCATAATTGCCTCATTATATTATTTTAAATGTTCGGCTTTCACCAAAAAATTAAGAGACGTGAGAAGCCACGAGAAAGCATGGCCCGTCCACTGTGGGGAAAGCGGTTCACGGAAAGTGTCCCTGACGAAGCCCAGAGGCTGGACGCGCCAGGTGAAATTGAGAGCGGAACTGAGTCCGAAGAAGTACAGTATGAGAATGCTGTTTCTGGCGCTGAGAGGGGCACGGAGCGAACGGAGAATTTGCTGGAGCCGGTGCAAGCTGGCTGAGCGGGCGGCGTAAAGCATCGGTGCGAAGAGACGGATCGGCCAGGCTGCCCAGCCTGGGGAACAGAGCGGGAAGCCGAGGAGGCGCGCAGAGACCCGCAAGCGTGCGGCTGCGCGCGAGCCAGGTCCCGGGGGCAAGGGAGCCGCGGGCGCAGAAACAGCCCTGGGGGAAATACCCGAAGTTGATGGAAACGCCGAGGTGCGCATCCGAGAACCCCCACAAACTCCAAGGTGGGGAGACGCAAAGGGCTGCGCGCCCGGTGTGTCCTCAGCAAGCGCCGCCGTGAGGGCGACGGGGGCCTTGCAGGCAGCGAGAGGGAAGCGCGTGCCGCCCAGGAGGGGTCCCCAGGCGGGTTCACAGCTCACGTCTTCCGAGCCCAGAGGCCACGGGACAGCGCGCTCAACGTGCTGGGAGAAGACGGCGGCGACCGAGCTTCTGCGCGAGAAAACACTGCCTTTCCGACGCGAGGGAGAAACGAAGACATTCCGGGCAAAACCAGAAGTCGTCACGAGGACACCGGGCCTACGAAACTCTGGGGGCTTCGGACCAAAGCTGAGCGGCGAGGCCGGCGCGGAGGGCGGCCTGGTTATAGTCTCTGGGACTTCCCGTCCTCGCTGGTTTCGGACACAACTCAGACCGCGATCAGACGCCCTGATGGGCAAATACCGCGTACGCGTGTGATTTGTGTGAGGAGGAGGAGGGAGCAGAGCCGAGTGCAAGCAAAGTTTCCGACGCACTGTTGAGACTACGGCGCTATCCGTTAGGAGTGGGCTTGTTATAAATGAAGATATTAATTATAGCTCCCGGGGAAACCGCTAAGAAAATAAATTTTAAAAACACAGCAAAAGAGGGGCGTCTGGACAGTTCAGTCGGCTGAGCATCTGACTTTTGGTTTTGGCTCAGGTCGCGATATCAGGACCATGGATCAAGCCCATGTCGGCTCAGTGCGGAGCGCGGAGCCTGCTTGAGATTCGCCCTCTCTCCCCCCCCCCCCCCCCCCCCCCCCACCCACCC
>NW_027551568.1:525381-528003 GCF_008692635.1 Crocuta crocuta
CCCCCCCCCCCCCCCCCACTCACCCACGTGGTCTCTGTCTCAAATTAAAAAAAAAATGAAACAAAATGAGAACACAGTAAAAGAAATGTCAAATGAATTAAAATGGGACCATAACAAATATCTATGTAATACAAGTGGTGTCCATATGAAAGAACAGGGGAAAAATACAGAAAACGGGTAAGATGGCAGACCTGACCCTACCCTGTCCGCTAGAGACTCACTACGAATCAAGCATCAACCAAACCCTGCCGTTAAAAGGCGGCGAGTGGCAGAGGGGACAGGATGAGGCGATGCCGCCGTCCGCCGTCTGCCGTCCGGACGCTGCAGGCAGAGGCCAGGCCGCAGTGCGGGGACAGAAGGCGCACCTGCACGGGGCACACCGAAGGGCTGCGGCGACCTCGGGCAAACATTGTTACTAGAGACAAAGAGGGACATTTTGTCACGGTGAGGGCACACCAGGCCTGCCACACGCACAGACGCACTGGGGCCCATCCACCTGTGCTTTGGGACCCCCCCGCCCCCCCAACTGCACGGCTGATGACCTACAGTGTCACGGTGTCACCTGGGGAGGGTGTGACTGGGGACGTGGTGCCACCTGGGGAGGGTGTGACTGGGGACGTGGTGCCACCAGGGACAGGAGTGTGGCCTGGGACAGGGTGCTGCAGGGAGCCCCAGCCGCCAGCCAGCAGGCAGCACCCAGGACGCTCTGTGGATTCTGCTCCAGTCACCGTTTGGCACCTGACCCAGCGCCCGAAACCCGGGGCCTCGGGTGCCCGAGGAGCCGCACCCCCGCAGGCCCAGGAGGCAGACGGTCCCTGACCCCCTTGGTGCCGCCGGGCGGCCGGGAGGCTGCGGCCAGAGTCCCCGGAGGCCCCTTCACTCGGTGCCAGGGGGTCACTTGCTCCCAGCGTGGCGGGGGGTTCCCGGGGCGGCACCCGGAGGGCGAGCCGGCGAGGCTGCCTGGTTGTTCTCACCCTGCCCGCACGAGTCACAGGCCCCCAGGTTCACGGGAAGGTGACGAGACCCCACCTCTTCCGGGGAGTCGCGTGGCTCCAGACGGCTGTGGGGCTGGAGGGCTTGTGGACCCCGGGGAACCTGCGCGCTCCCCCCGGGCCTTCGCGGCAGCTCACGGGGCAGGCGCGGGTGTGGCGCTCACGCCCGGGGCCGTGGGAGCCTCCAGGTCCCTGCAGGGACGTGCCAGCCCCCAGGGGCGGCCGCACCCACACCCAGGGGCTCAAGTGCCGTGTCCCCTTCAAATGTCCCCGTTTGTGTACAGCCCCCAGTCCCAATGTGACCCACCCATCAGGCCGGCTTCAAAAGTGACCTTTCCTGTAACCAGCTGACAGGGGCCATGTTCACCTGCTTCCGGAAGGTTCTCCCAAGGTCGCGGGCAGAGAGAGCGGGTGGAAGTTTGTTAGAAGTTTACCAGAGGGGTGGGGCTGCGATGCAGACCAGGGGCTGGACTCCGGCCCGTGTGGGGTCCCCTTGCCCGTGTGCCCCAGCACCGCGGGCGCAGACACACGCACTGACGGGGCCTCCTCGCCGGAAGACTCTGCAGTGGGGGCGGAGGTTGTTCCGTGCCCTCACCTGGCACCCGCCCAGGGCGCGTCTTCTCAGGGGCATGCTCGCCGCCTCCTCCCACACTCAGTGGGACCCTGTCCGACACAGCGGGGCTTCCGGGACTGGCTCTGAAATCCTCAGGGAAGCCGCAGAGGGCGGCAGGAGCCGCCTCTGTGCTGCCCAGAGCGGGTGCCTAGGCCCCGTGCTCCCGCCCCCCCAGCACACATTCCCAGTGGGGGTTGGGGGTTTGGAGGGTACAGGCCCCCCCAGGACAGCTGGTCCCTTCCCTCCAGGCCCCTGTGCCTCACACCGCACGTGCCCCCTTTCCAGGCTTCCTGGGCTCTGATGGGGCAGCTGGTGCCCAGCACCAGGGAGGAGGCACCAGGTANGAGCTGAGGAAGCCCGGAGCAAGAGTCTGGGCAAAGCTGCTCTCCAGGCGCTTCCCTGGCTCGCCGTGTCCTGACCCTGTGCTGGCCACACCTCCTCAGGACCTCAGTTTCTCTCTCTGCAGGGTGTGGGATGGGACCGGGCTCACCAGATGGCCCTCCAGCCCCCACATGCCTTAGCGCTGAGGTCACCCCTTTCCTCATGACCCTGAAGGCCAGCCAAGCCGCCATGCTGCAAACGCAGCCCTGTCCAAGCTCTGAGTCAGGCCTCCCCGGCCGCCAGGCTGGCTGAAGCTCCAGGGAGTGGGTTCAGACTCAGGGACTTCGGCCTTAACCTTCACATTTCCTTCTTCCCAGTGGGTTTCCGTTCCGTCTCCACAGCACTGAGGAAGCGGTTTGCTGGCCCTGGACCCAAGGCCGAGCTCTGGCAGGCCGCAGGGCAAGCCACCACCCGTCAGGAAAAGCCCCTCCCAAGGACGCCCCCTGAGGGGTGCACAGAAAAAGGGGTGTCCAACAAAGGGGTGCACTCAGGCAAAGCAGGAGGCCCCACGAGGTCCCGCACCCCTGGACAGAGAGGAGCCCTCGCCCGGCCTTTTCCCCAGAGCCCCCTCGGTCCCCGTGGCCCCATCTGGGTCGGCTAAGTGAGACCGCGAGGCCCCGGTGCCCAGCAGCCCTT
>NW_027551568.1:528069-528439 GCF_008692635.1 Crocuta crocuta
CCTGAGCCCCACATGGGGGGGGTCCTGAGCACCACAGGGGCCCCTGACACGGCCTCCCGAGCAGGGTCCTAGGGGCCAAACAGCCGGGGATCCACGTGGCCTGGGCTTTGAGCAGGGGGGCAGGGCCCAGGGAAGGATGAGACCCCTCCCCAAGTCCTGCTCCTCTGGCCTCCATCCGCCATCCCCCCAAGGCAGGCACTGGCTCTTTCTAGGGTCTGTGGTGCTGGGTCTGGTTAGGAAGGTGGTCAGGGTGGTAGAGAGTGAAGGGGTCCCAGGGAAAGGCCCCTTTCAGAGAAGCCGCGAGTCCCTGGGACGGGCTGTGCCGCACAGCCGGCGGCTCCGCCCCCGCCCTGCCTTCCGCCGCCTCCGG
>NW_027551568.1:528785-529728 GCF_008692635.1 Crocuta crocuta
GAGCCCTGGAGGGCCAGGCCCGCCCCGCCCCCGCCCAGCGAGGCCAGCAGCCCCCACCGGCCAGGGAAGGCCTTCCTCCCCACTTCGGGGCCCCACGTCCCGGCCTGGAAATTCTGAGCGGGCGCCGGCGGCCCTGAGCCTTGTGGTCGCCGGTGGCCTACTTTCCCCCGAGCCCGGCAGAAATGTGGGTTAGCGCCTGCTCGGCTGGCCTGGCGCCAGGACCGATGGAGGGAAGTCCCAGACTGGGGGCTGCCTGGCAGGGCTCTGGCGGCACCCGTACCCGGCCGCCAAGTTCGTGCGGCTCGGCGGGCTGGGGCGGGGCGGGGGGCAGGCTGTCCAGCCCTTCCTCTGCTCGNGCTGGCCCGTCCGCAAAGGAGGACCCTGCACCGCCCCGGGTCTGCTTCTCCCCCAGAGGCAGCTGGATTGAGCCCGCCCCTGGGGGCGCCCCTGTAGACTACACCCAGTGGGCTGGGCTGGTGCCTCTTGCCCACCAGAGCCCAGGGCCTGGCGTCTTCACCCCTCCCCCTCCCCGTCTGCACCATCTAGAATCTGTAACACCCGGAGCTGCCCGTGGGTGGCCCTGATCCTCCACAATCGTCCAGGGGCCCTGCTCATGAGGGGCCGGGTGCCCCAAACTCAGGGGGCACCCTGGAGTTGTGCCTGCGGCAACTCCCACACAGGACCCTCCTACCAGACCCTGGACAGCGCACCTGGCGGTGGGCTGGGAGACGGCAGGGTGGGGGCAGGCAGGGGTGAGCCCAGGACCCCCCGTGGGCACCGCCACGCTGCGTTCCATGAGCTGCCTGCTCCCTGCCTCCTGGGGTCCCCCAGGGGGGATCTTACACCCCTAGAAAGCCTTGGTCTCAGCTACTTAAAGGATCAGCCCTCCCTTCCCCCAACCGCCTGAGGGTGGGCGGGAGGGGCGGGCGCCTGGCGGGGTGCT
>NW_027551568.1:530055-555026 GCF_008692635.1 Crocuta crocuta
GCGTAGCGCCCCACGTGTGGCCCTGCCTGCGGATCCTCTTCCTGGGGCTGGCTTGGGCCAGAGTCCCGAGGGAGGAGGGTGTCCGTTCTCAGGGGTCAGGTCAGGGCTCGTGCATGTTGTTGATAGCACATTACGTCCCGGGCCAATGGGGCCCCAGGGTCAGCCACCTCAGGGGACACCCAGCTGGCCATGCTTCTGTGGCTTCTCCACCGGCAGCCGGGTCCTGTCTCCTTCTCCCGTTCCTGCCTCTGGAGGGGAGGGGCTGGCAGTCAGAACACCTGGTGCCCTGGATGTTGTGACCCCAGCCACTGGTCAGGTCCCGTGGGGGGGTGGCAGGTGGTGGGTGCTCTGGCGCCTGAGTCAGGCGTCCGGGGGGGCAGCCCAGCCCGGGGAACACGCACGCCTGGGTTCTGGAGGGCGCGGCGCCGTGGAGCGGGGCAGGGCCTGCCTTCCGGCCCCATCGTGGAAGGCAGTGACTCACTTTTGCTACAGTGGCCGGAGCTGGGGGTCCTGTGGAAGAGACCGGTTGGAGGGAGTCCCTGGTGCCCTTGGCCCTCGGGAGGCTCGTGGAGGCTGGAGGCTGGCCTCTGTCCGGCGAACCCCTCCCCTCCACACACACAGGCCCTCCACCTTCTCTTCCCTGCAATGGAAGGGGGCCAGTGCTCCGGGCTCAGAGAGGCCGGGGGATTCCAGCTGCTGAGTGACCTCAGGGAGGCCATTTCACCTCTCGGGGCTGGGAGCACAGGGTCTGCCGGCGTCTAAAGCAGCGAGGGGCTCTGTCTTACCTCCCACCTCCGCTGCAGCAGAGCAAGAGCAGGCGCGGCACGTGTACACGGCTGCGTTCTAGCAACACGTTCCTGACCGAGCCCTTGGGAGCACTACAGGGGTCAGAGGCTTCCGGTCACCCACACAGTTCGCCGAGGTCCGCACCCATCCTTACCCCTCACCCTCACAAGCCCACGAAGCCCTGAAACCTTGTGGGTGGATGGGATAGCCAGGGTGGGGAGAGTTACTAGCTCTCGGACACAAAGAACATGTTCCTTCAAGAGAGAAAATATTAACAAGGCCTGGTGTTCTCATCTGCAATGTTGGAAGCAAAGGACAGTGAAATGTCATCCGTGGGTCATGGAGAGAGAAGGACACACCCCGGGCATCTCATACTAGCCCAGAAGTAGTCACTGTGAGCGTGAAAGCGTTAGCGCCTATGTCATCCATATACCCTATTTCAGGAGAATGCCAGGAAAAAACAGAAAACTGACCTTGAATGGGTACAGAGGGTACAAGGTCGAGGTCAAGACAGAGCTAACAGGGGAGGAGCCTGAGCACGAACACTGGTATATGTTGGTAAAGCGTTAAGTAAGGGAGCACGTGCTGGGAAGGACTGAAGTGTACGTCGCCAACCTCTAGGTGCCAACCAATAGCATCTAAACCCATAAAGCCAAACTGAAGGGTGAAACAAGGATTGAGGATGCAGACACAACAACTCTCCCTGGATCTCTTCATTATCACGTTTAGTAACAACTGAAAAATATAAACAAGTGGATGTAGGTAACGATCTCCACACTTCTGGGAGGGAAAACGTAGTACTTTCCATGACGTCATGTACTCACATACACACACCAACCTTGAGGAATGAAAAGATAGATCAATGGGGCGCCTGGGTGGCTCAGTCGGTTAAGTGTCCGACTTCAGCTCAGGTCATGATCTCACGGTTCGTGGGTTCGAGCCCCGCGTCGGGCTCTGTGCTGACAGCTCAGAGCCTGGAGCCTGTTTCGGATTCTGTGTCTCCCTCTCTCTCTGACCCTCCCCTGCTCACGCTGCCTCTCTCTCTCTCAGAAAAGAAAGAAGAAAGAAAGAAAGAAAGAAAGAAAGAGAGAAAGAGAAAGAAAGAAAGAAAGAAAGAAAGAAAAAGTAGATCAATGAAAATGATCTTATTGTAATCTAACAAAATTTAAAATAAGTAACAAAAAAGTCACATACATACTCCTGATTTTAACCACTCAGAAACTAAGAAACACATTCCTAGTAACTCTCGGATAAAACAGGATATAGAATCTGAACACGCAAGGTCTTGGGGAAAGCTGTGAAAATGTAAACACATCTCAGCAGGGCCCAGAGGCCCAACTGACGCAGCACTCGGATGCTCAGAGGAGAGAACAGAAGTGAGGATTTTGTGCCCATTTTAGGAAATTACAATGAAAAGAACAAAATATATCTTGAAAAGTCAAAAGAAACATTTATGAAAAGAGAATCAGAAATTAAGTAGAACACAAATAAGTAAAAAGGAGAGATGATGAAGTGTTTTTTTCCTAACACAGAATAAACTAGAACCCTCCAGTCCTGCCTGAAAGCCTGATGAAGGATGACAGTCTCTG
This sequence comes from Crocuta crocuta, assembly GCF_008692635.1. NCBI lineage: Eukaryota > Metazoa > Chordata > Mammalia > Carnivora > Hyaenidae > Crocuta > Crocuta crocuta. The sequence goes on from NW_027551568.1 coordinate 532,431, forward strand.
TCTAGAGTTCGTGTGCGGTGAAGACTGAACGCGCACACGCAGCCTGTGGGGAGGAAGGCGGGAAAGACAACGAAGGAGCTCGGCTTGGAAACCTGGAGCAAACAGTTTCCTAGCGAACACCACCTTTCAAAATAACTTAGAACAGCGGGAACTGTGGATAGACGAATATAAGACGGGGGAAAGGTGACTTAAAAATGAAGAATAAAGGAGAGCACCGGGGTTAGACGTTCACAGTTGAGTATGAGCTAACCTTAAGTCAGAGGAGAAGTCATTCCAGTGCTATTTTAACTTTCCAAGACACATAAAAGGATGGAAAACTCTGTAATTCATCTCATAAAGCCAGTATAATTTAATACAAAAACCTGATGTAGTTGGAAACAAAAAGAAAAACTATAGACAAATATCACTTATAAATGAAGATGAGAAAAAAATCTAAATAAGAGAACAGCAAAAATAATTTAATAAATTATCTGCAGAATGACATACTGTGACTTAGCAGATCTAGGCCAGGCTTCTAAGGGGGGCTCAGTGATTTAGTTAAATAATTTCATCAACAAAGTAGCACATAAAATTCATAGAACCAGATCAATAAATACTGAAAGGAAATATAACAAAATTCAGCAATCATTAATACTATAGGTCTATAGGTTATCAATCTATAAAATAATCTATCATGATATTATTTTTAAAAAATGTAATGTCTATTTTTGAGAGAGACAAAGAAACAGAGTGTGAGCAGGGGAGGGTGAGAGAGAGAGGGAGACACATGATCTGAAGCAGCTCCAGGCTCCGAGCTGTCAGCACAGAGCCCGACGCGGGGCTCGAACCCACAGACCACGAGATCATGATCTGAGCCGAAGTCAGAGGTTTAACTGACTGAGCCCCCCAGACCCCAAATCATGATATTATTAATCTGTATAATTTACTATAATATAATGTTAATAGTTATTATTCATAATATAAAATAGAAAAAGACTTTGGGGGGCCTGGGTGGCTCAGTCGGTTGAGCGTCCGACTTCGGATCAGGTCATGACCTCGCGGTTCGTGGGTTCGAGCCCCGCGTCGGGCCCTGTGCTGACAGCTCAGAGCCTGGAGTCTGTTTCGGATTCTGTGTCTCCCTCTCTCTCTGACCCTCCCCTGCTCACACGGTCTTTCTCAAAAGTAAATAAAAGAACATTAAAAAAGAAAAAGAAATAGACTTTGCATACGATCAGTGGCCGGGATTGTTGTAAAACACGAAACCTTGAACAAACGCGGGTGTGAGCACCTGCGGTCACGGCTCAGCGTCTTCTCGTAGGTTCTAGCAACTGCAGGAAGGTAGGAAAGTCAAACAAGTGACGTGAACATTAAACAGGCAGAGAGACTCCGGAGCACTCTTACCCAACTGGGAGAGACGGCCGTAGCTCAAAAACTTAAAAATCAGTAGGAAAATGTGGTTCAGGACAAATATGTGAGAGCAAGGGACTTGTCACCCGTCAGCAGTGAGCACCTGAGGATGAGAGCGTGGGGCACCGTCGGTCCCAGAAGGAACCGCGGCCGAGGTGAAGGGTCAGGCGGCGGGCCGCCCCGCGGCTTTCCCTCCAGGCTGGCCTCTTTCCAAGCTGGGGTCTTGGGCGCGGCCCCCACCTCGTCCCCTACGTGCACTCTCACGGCCCCCGCGTGCACACTCACGGCCCCCGCGTGCACTCGCACGGCCCCCGCGTGCACACTCACGGCCTCCATGTGCACACTCACGGCCCCCGCGTGCACTCGCACGGCCCCTGCGTGCACACTCACGGCCTCCACGTGCACACTCACGGTCCCCGCGTGCACTCTCACGGCCCCTGAGTGCACACTCACGGCCTCCATGTGCACACTCACGATCCCCGCGTGCACTCTCACGCCCCTGCGTGCACACTCACTATTCCCGCGTGCACACTCACGGCCCCCATGTGCACACTCACAGTGCCTGCATGCACACGTATGGCCCCCGCATGCACTCTCACGATCCCCGCGTGCACTCCCACGGCCCCCGCATGCACTCCCACGATCCCCGCGTGCACTCCCACGGCCCCCGCATGCACTCCCACGATCCCCGCGTGCACTCCCACGGCCCCCGCATGCACACTCACGATCCCCGCGTGCACTCTCACGGCCCCCGCGTGCACACTCACGATCCCCGCATGCACTCTCACGCCCCCGCGTCCACACTCACTATTCCCGCGTGCACACTCACGGCCCCCACGTGCACACTCACAGTGCCTGCATGCACACTCATGGCCCCCGCATGCACTCTCACGATCCCCACGTGCACTCCCACGGCCCCCGCATGCACTCTCACGATCCCCGCGTGCACTCTCACGCCCCCGCGTGCACACTCACGGTGCCTGCATGCACACTCATGGCCCCTGCGTGCACTGTCACAGTCCCCGAGTGGCAGGNCTGCATGCACACGTATGGCCCCCGCATGCACTCTCACGATCCCCGCGTGCACTCCCACGGCCCCCGCATGCACTCCCACGATCCCCGCGTGCACTCCCACGGCCCCCGCATGCACTCTCACGATCCCCGCGTGTACTCCCACGCCCCCCGCATGCACACTCACGATCCCCGCGTGCACTCTCACGGCCCCCGCGTGCACACTCACGATCCCCGCATGCACTCTCACGCCCCCGCGTGCACACTCACTATTCCCGCGTGCACACTCACAGTGCCTGCATGCACACTCATGGCCCCCGCATGCACTCTCACGATCCCCACGTGCACTCCCACGGCCCCCGCATGCACTCTCACGATCCCCGCGTGCACTCTCACGCCCCCGCGTGCACACTCACGGTGCCTGCATGCACACTCATGGCCCCTGCGTGCACTGTCACAGTCCCCGAGTGGCAGGCAGTGGCCCAGGCACAGCAGGAGGCGCTCTCCCTGCACCCAGGGGACACCTGGCGCACTAGGACCAGCCTGGTGGGCAGCGGTGTTCTGGGTCCAACAGAAACTGTCCCAGAGCCTGGAGCTGGCGGAGCAGAACCCCGCGGGCTCAGTGCAGGGCGAGCCGCGAGCGCCGGAGGGACCCGGCGAAGTCGGGCGGCCTGAGGCTGGAGGCCGCGGTGTGCCCGCTAGCCGGTGGAGACCAGCGGGCCCAAGTTTCCCTGGAAGGGCACGTGCGTGGACCCTGGCTCCCAGCCTGGCTCTGCCTATTGCCAGCCGTGTGGCTTGGTCGGTGACTTAGCCTCCCCGTGCCTCAGTTTCCACGTCTGTTAGATGAGAGTTGTTGTGGTGAGAGATCTCCTGTGTGACAAGTGCCTGCTTTTAGCAAATGTCTGCTCGGCCAAGTGGTACTGGCAGGTATCAGAACATCCCTGGAAGCCACCAAAACCCAATCTGTGCAATGACACAAACAGTAAATCATCTGTGCCCCAGGACAGAGGCCAGAATTGGATTCCGGAACATGTGAGAAGGTCCTGAGTGACAGAACTGGACGTTAACATCACCGGGGACAGCGGTGGCCTAAGTCATAAAGGAGTGACGTTGTGGAGCGACCTCCAGGACCGGGGTGGGACCCAGCCCCCACGGGTTTCCCGGGGCGGGAGGGGGTCCCACGAAGGCCGGGGCCATGGGCCGCGGGACCCCCTCCCCCGCCCAGGACGAGGGGCCGGGCGCGGAGGCCGGGACCCCAGGGCCTGAACGGAGGTCCCGGCGGGCCAGCTGGCCCCGCGCCAGGGTCCGTCCTGCTCCCGTGACATGTCGTCTGTCTGCCGGGAATGTAAACCGTGAGCTAACGGCTCGGGGAATGTGGNCCGCGGCTGACAGCTGGTCCCCATCAGGGCCGCGCCGGCCGCCTGGCTCTGGCTGCCCCTTGTGCAGCGGGAAGCCGAGGCCGCACAACTGCCGGCCAGGTGTGGACAGCCCTCCAGTCGCCGCCCCTGCGGGAGACGGGCTCCGGCTCCAGCCCTGCGGGAAGGCGGGCAGGGCCCAGGGCACCTGTGTGGAGGCTGTGGGGCCCACACCCCAAGGCAGGGTGCAGCTAGAGTCCTGGCTGGGGAGGGGACCCCCTAGCCCGCTGACCGGGGGCCTCCCGGGTGGTGCTTCAGCCCCGGCCCGAGCGTCTCGGCTTCCTGGTGGGCTCCACCAGGCACATCTACAGGCCAGAACATTCTAGATGAGTCAGAGGTTCCTGAATGGCCCAGGCCCTNAGGGCACCCCTGCCTCCCATCCGGCTGAGACCCAGTCCCTGCTGGTGATTGACTGTTCCCCCCGGCAACCCCCACACTGGGGATGTGGTCTATGCACAAGTGTGGGGCTCCCACCAGGTGCGGGGCAGTGCCAACTCAGGCCGGGGTGAGCAGCGGTCCCTGACTACCCCCTGCACTTCCTGGCTTGGCCCCTTCCAGCCCAAAGTGTCCCCCCCATGACCCCCAGCAAAGTCCTGGGCGGCTCCCAGAGCTCGCCGCCTGGGCAGGGCCGTGGGCTCTTCGAACGGTGCCCCCAAGTCTGGAGGCGCAGGGACAGGGCGTTTTGGGGGTCAGCACTGCAAAGTCGGCTTCCCTTATAGAAGGAAGGTCAGAACCTCATATTCCCGGCGGAGCTGCCCTGCACTGTGTCAGCAGGGGAGGGGCTCCACGCGTGGGGCCCACACATCTTTCACTCCCCGGTGCCGCCCCCGCAGATAGGGAAGAACACTGGCTTCTAAAAAAAACATTTCTTTAGAAAAGGCTTTATTGAGATACAATTCACATGACATAAAATTCACCTTTTCAAGTGTATAAATCAGTGGTTTTTAGTTTATTCGCGAGGTTGTGCAACCATCACGTCAACTTCCAGAACATTCCACCACTCCCAAAGAGGTCCTGCCCCCATTAGCGGCCCCTCCCGTTCCAAGTGTCCTGGCCACCACTCAGCCGCCTCCTGCGCCTGGGACTCGCCCGTCTGGACGCGTCTGGTAGACAGTCGTGCGCTGGGTGGGCTGCGTTCGTCTCCTTCTACTTCACGTGTTTTCAAGCTTCATCTGCGTTCACGAACACGCCGGCGACGAGTTCCTTCCATGGCGGGACGGGAGCCCAGCGCACGAGCAGACGTGGTCTCTGGGGGTCCGTTGTGGGAGCAGCGTCCCCGGCGGCCGGGAGGCGCCCTCGCTGGGGTTTGCGCCTCGGGATGTGATGTCAGCGTGTCACGTGTCTGTCGCCCTTTGTGTGAATTCTTTGGAAAAGCATCTGTTCAGGTGCTTCGTCCGTCCTTCACCTCGGTCGTGGTTTTTTGGGGTCCGTACCAGCCCTTCCGCGTGTCCGGACCCTGGCAGCCGCCGCCTGTGACCTGCGCACCTGCCTCCGCTGACCGAGCCGTCGCTGCTGCTGCAAACCCCGGTCCGTGCGCGGTTAGGTCTGCCTCACGCCCTCTGGCGACCATGCGCGCGGGCACCACTAAGTGCTCTTTCACTCCAGAACTTTCTTAGTTGTTTGTCCATGTTGGTTCAATATTAACCTTATAATCAACTGACCTGGTTTCAGAGAAATGCTCGGGTGCTTTCACGGGACCACGTCTCCTTTAGATCAGGTCACTGCGAGGCTCACTCCCCAGCTCACGCAGAAGTGCCTTTCTGGAACATGCTACAAGATGTCCCTCAGGAGCTTCTCGGGATGCTTCTGTATACACAGAAAGTAGGCGCAGTGCGTGCCTAGAAAACGTGTAACTTCCGTGCTGTAAACACCGCCTTCCCCTTGCCGTCTCCCCCGGAGGCGCTGTTTCTGGACATGGATTGTGTGCACAGCTGCCTTCCTGAACTCACCTGTGGCTTCTGACTGTTTCTGGCAGTTTCTAGGCCTGCATGAAGTCACAGCAGAGTGTGTTCTGGACTCTTTCTGGGGCTCCTGACCGGGTGAGGCCTGGCCGGACCCTGTGGCTGAGGCAGGAGACGCGGCTGGGTGCCCCCACGTCCCGCCCCCCCACCCCCGCTGCCAGGCTGGGCTCTGGGCGTGGTCCCGGGGGGACACGCAGACAAGCCGCCGTGCCTGGGGGACAGGGGCATCTGGAGCCCAAGCGCAGTCACGGCCACAGGAGGCCTGTGCTGGCATCACCCGGGAGGTGCCCCCAAGCCGGCCTTTCTGGGAGCCGCACCCTGGGGCCAGTGGCTGCCTTTCTTTACCAAAGTGCCATTTTTGCCCCTGGGTGGGGAGGCTCTGGGCTCAGTGGCCAGCAGGGATGGAGGGTCTCCCAGGCTCCAGGCCCCGGGGGACAGGGCAGTGGAAGCGACCTGGTTCCTGACCTCCTACCTTGAGCCCCCCCAGGGCCGCCCCGGCCGAGGGAGGTCTGGGAGCAAGAGCAGAGAGAGGGGGAGCCGGGGCCAGGCCCTGCCCTGCTGAGCAGCCCAGGCCTGGGGGACGGCCAGGTCCCAGCATGTGGTTCTCATTTTGGGTGTGACGGCTCCTCCCACCGGATTCTTCCTCCTCCACCCCCTGGGCTAGGGGTCAGCAGGGTGACCCGGTCCTGCCCGGGGCCGTCAAAGGGCCCCTGAGTGGGAGGGTTCCTCCCTCCCACGTCCCCATGCCCCCCCCCAACGTGAGCCACCTCGAGGGGTGTGTTGGGCTGGGGCCCGGCCCGGCCTCTGGAATTAGAAGGAGCCCAGCTCGGGGTGACCAGCACTGGCCCCGCACTTTCCACGGAGGTGCCGGCTGCAGACGCGCTGGCGGAGCCATGCTGCCCGGGCCCCTGCGCCCTAGAAGGACCACTAGCCCCGCGCAGCGCTGCCACTTGGCTGGTGTGTGACCCCGGCCCCCACCCCACCCAATGCCGGCCACACTCACCCACCCAGTCACTTGCCACCAGGAGTGGCCCCAGCAGTGACCACAGAGACCCGGGTGCCACCCCTGCCGACCCCGGTGTGGCGACCACTGCCGCTGTCCAGGGAGGTGGCTGGGGTGACGGCCCTGGGGCTGACCCACAGCAGACACGCCAGCCCCGGGGTAGCCTCCACGCCCGCCTGCACAGGGCGATGGGCTCAGCCAGGACATGGGGACCCAGCGAGCCTCCTGGGGGAGAGGGTGCCCTGGCACCAACAAGACAGCAGGGTCCCCGAGCTGGAGACGTCTTACCACCTCTTCCCCCCCCCCCCCCCCCNGGGGTCTCAGTCAGGGGGCAGAGGAGCCCCCCACGCCCTGCCAAGCCCGACCTGGGGGTGTGAATGAGGGGCTGAGCGCGGCTGGGCCGGGCAGGCAGGTGGAGCCGAAGTGCGCGGGCAGAGGCCAGCTGAGGGGCAGACGGGGCCTGGCGGGCGGCGAGGGCGCTGCAGAGGCTGCTGTGTCCTGAGTGGGGGAGGCCAGGGGTCCACACAGGTCCCGGAGATCCGGCCGCCACGCAGGGGTGGGGGGGCTGAGCTGTGGGCACAGCGGGCTCTCCTAACAGCCCCAGGGGCAGCGAGGGGAGTGGCTGCGTGGCCTCGGGGCTCCGGGGGGGGCTGGGGTCAGGCACCTCCCAGGACCCGAATTCCACTCCAAGGAAAGCCGGTGCCCACAGAGTGGCCTTGGCCGGGGGCTTGGCCACCTCCCTCCCCGCAGAGGCCAGCAGGGCCTGCACCCCTTCCCGGGGGGTCGAGGGAGCCGAGGGCCACTTTTCTCCTCATTGGCCTTCCTGGCCAAGCCTGGCTGAGCCCAAGGACTCTTTTTTTCCTTAGTGATTTCCAGGAGCTTCCATCTGTTAAAACACTGAGTTTCATTGGAAAGCTGGCCCCAGCCCCGAGCGTGGGCTGCTAACAGGCCTCCCCCCACCCGGCTACTGGGCCCCCAGGGCAGGGACGGGGACTGGTGCTCTAAGCAGACAGCACTGGCCCTGGGGGCAACGGCCGCCCCCTTCCTCCCTTCCCCCGGGGATGCCGAGGCCGGAGCCTGGAAACTGGCAGAAGGCAGGGATAGACGCTTTGGGGTCCTGCTTCCGGAAGCCGGGGTCCCGCCAACGGATGGAGTCTCTCCCTCCTCAAGGGCTCGGGCCGATCCCTGCCCCGGGACCGCCTCTGCCCACCCCTGCTCGCCCAGCCCTGGGCTCCCCGTGCCGGGCAGGGCGGGCGCGGTCCTGAGGCCCCGGGTGCGCGGTCAGCCCCGGGGCAGGCGCAGGTGGGGGGGGGGCGGTTCCCTTTCACGTGGGGACGCTGAGTGCGTGTGGGTTTGGGGAGGATGCCCTGGAACAGCCAGGCGACCTGGGGGAGGGGCGCCCGGGCGGCTCCCGCGTGACGCGGGCACTACGCTCCGGCAACGGGCGGTCCTTGCCCTCCTGGGACTGTCCCTCTAGTGGCAAAGAAAGATCGTAAATGTGCATGTGAACAAGTGAGTAAACAATAAATGAGGCAACTGCATTCACAACTCGTATTTTAGATAAAAGTCTAATTCCCTCAACACATAAAAGGTCTTGCAGATCAATAAGAAAAAGTCCAGTCATAATTTCCCAAGTAGAAAATAGTTTGAACAGATAATATTTTTTAAACAGGGGCAGCTTCTTTTTTTATTATTAATTCTTTTACATTTATTTATTGTTGAGAGACAGAGACAGAGCACCAGTGGAGGGGCAGAGAGAGAAGGGGACACAGACTCGGAAGCAGAGCCTGACGTGGGGCTCGAACCCACGAACCGTGACATCATGACCTGAGCCCAAGTGGGACACTTAACCCAGTGGCCAGGGTGCCGTTTATTATTTTTAATGTCTGTTTATTTTTGAGGGAGGGAGAGCGCGCGCGCGCACGCGCAAGCNGCGCAGGCGCTTACACACCGTGCGGAGTCGGTTAATCCGTACAGCTCGCAGTCTGGGAGTGTCTCCCCAGATCACACACACACGTATGTTGACTGCGCAGTTCCACTCCTGGGAACCACTTTGGGAAGAATCTGTTCCCCCGAGACACCCCCCCCTCCCCCCCACGGACAAGCCGCAGGCCGGGCCACGGTTTGTAACACCAAAAATGGGAAGGCGCAAGGAGGGCCTGGGGGAGCGAGCGGTGACTCATCCCCAGGGCGGAATCCTGCAGACACACAGAGCTGCCCTTGGGGCAGGAGGCCACCCATGCTGGTGCCCCCCGGGGGTAAGGATGCACAAGCGGGGGCGGGGCCGCTGGCTGCTGCATCAGCTGCCCAGGGGTCTTGTGAAGTCACCCCATCTCCCTGTGCCTCCTGAAGGCCACTCTGAGGTGTGGGTGACCGTCAGAGACGCCTCGGCTGGCGCAGGAAGCCCCCGGCCAGAGCGCTGCGGGGAGGGCAGGGGGGCANCAGGTGAGTGCAGCGGCCCAGGCAAGAACGGTGGCCCCTCAGGGTGCCCCGTGCGGTGGCTGGGACCCCGTGCCCTGGCCCAGGCCTGTCTCAGCGCTCTGTGCCCAGGGGAGTCTGCAGGGCAGCATGGTCATGGGGTGCTGGTCACGGTGACCCCAAGTTCCCCTCCAGGTGTTTGGCACGAGCCCCTGCCCCCGTGGCCCAGAAGCTTCTCCTCCTGCGGAAAGCGCCGGCCGCCAGGGCAGAGGGCCCGGAACAGCCCTGCAGCCGGCCCCGGTCGGAGTTTCTCTCCCTCATGTGGTTTTTTTGCTAAAAAATCAATTCTGCAAACGCAGCTGGCGCTGGCGGGAGCAGCTGGGGGCGGACGCGGCAGCAGATGTGGACCCTCCCGCCTCCTCTGGGCCGGAAGCCTGGGGAAGCAGGGGTGGGCAGCCTGGGTGAGGGTGAGGTCACCGGGAGGCTGCCTCCCTGCCCGGTCCCCAGCGCAGGCCACGCCCAGGACAGTGCGCCCCAGTGTCCTGCCCAAGGCCCAGCTGGCATCCACGGAGCCCTTGCTGGGTGCCCACCCACCGTCTCGAGCCCCCGGAGCAGCACCCCAGCCCCCACCAGAAGCAGCAGACAGCAGCCCAGACGGAGCCCCGCGGTCTGATCCTCCCCACCAGCATCAGTGCTGGGACCCCCACCCCAGCCACCCCTGCCCTCTGGCAGCAGAGCTCCTCACCCCGCCCGGGAGCCCGTTCCGGTGGGTTCTCTGCTACATGCTTTGTCCTAAGCAGTCCCCACGCTGGAGACACGCTCTCTGCGCCCTGGCCTCCGGGAGCCGCCCTTCTGCCCCGGAGCCGGAGCCGCACAGTTTCACAGTTTCACCCGCTACAGGGCCGTCCTTCTGCGCGGACCTGCTCCCCGGCATCACATCTCGAGTGTGCACGCGCACGTGTGCACGCAGACACCGCAGCGCTCCGGGCTCTCTCTTCCCTGTACACCCGTCCAAGGTTACAGCCGCTCAGGACCAGGCGCTCTGCCAGCACCTCGTCCCCGCGAAGACCCCCGCGGAGGGGGGCGCCCGCTTCTCCAAGTTCCTGTTGTGCCATGTCTTTTACAAGAGGCCTCGTTAATGCACGTTTTTGCCGGAAGAATGGTAGAGAGGACTTTCCACGTTTATGGGGAAAAAAGCCTTCACTGGACTAAGGTAGTTTTCATAAAAGAAATGGCGGACTTGAACTTTTGGAAAGCAGGGAATACCGGTGCTCTAAAGCCTTACGTTCCCAAATTCCCAGGCTGCTGTGATTCCACATACACTTGGGGATAAGGTTGTGGAATCTGTTAAAAATAAACACACGGAGGAGTTCCTGGGTGGGTGTTGGTTGAGCGTCCGACTTCGGCTCAGGTCATGATCTCATGGTTCGTGGGTTCGAGCCCCGCGTCGGGCTCTGTGCTGACAGCTCAGAGCCTGGAGCTGCTTCAGATTCTGTGTCTCCCTCTCTCTCTCTCAGCCCCTCCTCTGCTCATGCTCTCTCTCTCTCTGTCTCTCAGAAATAAATAAAACATTAAAAAGAAAAAAATTAACAAAAAATAAAAACATGGAGAGGGCGCCCGGGGGGCTCAGCTGTTGAGCATCGGACTCTTGATTTTGGCTCAGGTCATGGTCCCAGGGCCATGGGTTTGAGCCCCGTGTCCAACTCTGTGCTGAGCATGGAGCCTGCTTGGATTTTCCCTCCCCCTCCCTCTCTGCCCTCCCTGGCTCCAGTGCACTTTCTCCCTAAAAAGAAAACAGGGGCGCCTGGGTGGCTCAGTCTGTTAAGCATCTGACTTCAGCTCAGGTCATGATCTCACAGTCCACGGGTTCGAGCCCCGCGTCGGGCTCTGTGCTGACAGCTCGGAGCCTGGAGCTTCTTTGGATTCTGTGTCTCCCTCTCTCTCTGCTCCTCCCCCGTTCGCTCTCTGTCTCTCAAAATAAAGACATTAAAAAAATCTTTTTTTAATAAATAAAAGAAAAAAAAAACCAAGCAGGTGGCAGTTTGGCCTGAGCTGTGACGAACTTCTGTGCCGGTTTGGAGCAGGCCTATATTATCCTGCTAATCTTCCCCCCACACAACAAACGTTTGCGGGCGTTCAGACGTTTCAGGGTCCGTAAGGGAGGCCGGGCTCGCGGCGGGTGCAGGCGGCAGGCGCCTGGGTTCTGGTCGGCACAGGCCACACGCCACACCTGACGGAAACGGGGCGGAAGGGCAGAGAACTGAACCCCGGGGCACGTGCCCGCTGCCAGCCGGTCGCCCTGCGTTCAGCGGGTCGGCGCACGCGGGCGCGCTGCCCCCGAGCTGGTGCGAGCGCACGTCTGCTGCAGCGGATTTGTTGGGCCTTCTGCACCGAGGCGGCTCCCTTGCCTTCCAGCCTCGCCCTCACGCTCTTGTCTCGCGGCCTCCGGTGGGACACTGAGCTCCAGGAAGGCAGGCGGAGGCCTCCATTTCACAGACGGGGACGCGAGGCCCAGGGCAGTGAGGGGCGGGGACTCGTGCCTTCTGCCTCCCGGCCCCAGGCCTGGGCCGGGCTCTGCGGCTCCCACAGCCCCGCCCGCTCGGGCCGGCGCCCCAGACCCTGCCTGCGGTCGCCCTCGCTGCTCCAACGCCCACACGCGCGCCCGGCGTCGGCAGCCGGGCAGCTGTTTTCTCCAAACGCATCCAGAGCTCCCCCCCCACCCCGGACACTTCCCGCTGAGGCCTAGGCCACCTGTGTGTCCAGGGGGCCCGGGCGGGGGCACTGAGCAGATGCTGGCGGGCTCGGCAAGGGGCCCCCAGGACTGGGTGTGCCGTGTGGGGGCCGTGGGGTCTGGGCCCTGGAGCCAAGCGGGTCAGGTGGGGGCCGTGACCGGTCTCCCGAGGAGGCCCCAGGAGGCCGCACAGGACGGGCCCTTGGGACAAAGGTGGCCGGGCAGCGTGCAGCTGCTGGGCGAGGCCAGGAGCAGTGGACCCACGCACGGTGAGGCAGGGGCCACCCACAGGGTTGGCCCTGAGACCCCAGGCCACTGGCCACACCTCCAGTGACCTGTGCAGGGCTTGGGAGCCAGAGGCCAGGTGGGGGACCTCAGGGGCGGGGTGCTGCCCCCGGGGCTGGCACCTCCACCCTCCTGTGACCAGGGCATCAGGTCGGGGCGGACAGGGCAAGAGGCAAGGGGCTGGGGGCAGGGGGCTCACTTTAAAGGGAGACTACACCCCCGCACGCCACGCACGCCTCTCCCTCAGGCTGTCCGTGGGCTTGTACCCTGGTCCCTCGCTGTTGCTGCGGGTGGTTTCACCGCGAAAGAGCGTCTAAGGACATCTCCGATCCCCGACCGTCATGAGCCACGTGACGGAAGCCGCGGCACTCGTCTGTCACCACGCACCCGCATCTGCCCTGGGGACGCCCCGGGGGCAGGAAAGTTGGCTCGCCTTCTGGGAGACGTGCAGCAGCTGGGCGTCCGCCAGCGGACCCACGGACCATCGTAACGGTCTTCTTGAGCCAAAAGGCCGGATCTTTGAACCACAATGTCAGCAGGGAGGCTTCCCTGGGAGGGTCTGCTCCCCGGGGCTGGGGACGACCCCAGAGAGTACTCGGCTGTGAGCCGGCAGCACAGCACATCCTCGGCGGGGTGGGGAGGGCGCCTGGGTCTCGGAGCAGAGGAGGCCGCGCCCTGGTCCGGGGGGCCGAGACTGTGTGCCACCTTGCAGAGCAAGTTCACACCCCTCAGGATGATTCCAGACGGGGCCTTTTCTTTCCTTTCCTTTTTTTAAATTTTAATGTTTTATTTACTTCTGAGAGAGAGACACACACAGTGTGAGCAGGGGAGGGGCAGAGAGAGACGGAGACACAGAATCAGAAACAGGCTCCAGGCTCCGGGCTGTCAGCACAGGGCCCGACGCAGGGCCCGAACCCATGAACCGTGAGATCATGACCTGAGCCGAAGTCGGACGCTTAACCGACTAAGCCCCTAGGCGCCCCTGGACGGGGCCTTTTCTTTCGGGGATGTGGAGTGAGAGCCGACCTCATAAAATACATTGGGAAGGGCGTCCCCAGTGTCCGGTCAAGTCCGTGTGAGGCACTTACTTCTCGACGCTAACGAACGCAGCCATTTGATTTGAAACCCTCTTTGAGAAGGTGTCTGTGACGCAGCACCTTTCGGGTCACGGAGCTGTTCCGATCACTCACGCTCTGTCGGATCTGGCGAGTGGCTTCTCGTTTCTTCTGCATTTGCAGTGTGAAGCTGCTCGTCGGATTCTGTCGTCAATGACCCTGGGGGCTGCGTGCCCGCGCCCACGCAGCCTCCCCGACTTCGTCTGTCTGGCCAACTGTGATCAATTCTATTAAGTCTTTCCAAGAACCAACTGCTGAATTTGCTGGTCCTTCTGTACGGGAGGGATTCCCGTCTGGCACGTCCCCTCCCTGGGGCCACGACCGGAGATCTCGCCATCCTTCGTCCCGCTCCAGACGCAAACACGGTGTCCCTTCTGGCCGTGATTCCACCGTGTCTTTACGCCTGTGCTTTCCTCTCGGTCCATCGCCCCGCACGTGTTTCCGCCGCCTAAGGATCACAAGCCGCCGCGGAGGGGCCCGGCCAGGCCACCAGCTGTTCGGGCTGGAGGCTGGAAGACCACGGAAAGGCGTGTGCACAGGCGGAAGGCAGCTCCCAGGGGCCCCGTCCGCCGGCGCCTCACCCAGCGTGGGCAAGACCGTGCGTTTCCCAGAAGTTCCACACAGGCACCTGCAGACGGCGTCCCCTCCGAGGAACGTGCTGGAAAGACGGCCGAAGGCCGAGCTCCAGCAGGCACAACACCGAACTGCGACGTGACCCTAGGTGACGCCGAGGTGGCTCGGGCCGGGAGGGGGACGCTGGGCTGGGGAGGCCCCGTCCCTGTCCCCGGGGCCCCCGTCGTGCATACCCCTGGCCGGCGCAGGGCAGGGACGCGTGGGCCGAGGGCTGAGGGNAGCTACCGCCAGGGGAGCACTGCTCCGCTCTGCACGTTTCCGAAAGCGGTGGAGCCGGGGGGCCCCTGCGGCGGCCCCGGATTGTGTCTGCAGAGGCCACGGCGGTCCCAGAAGGGCCCGAGGGAGGGGCACGCACGGGGGGCCGCGGCCGNGTCCCCGTGAGGCGAGGCGAAGCCACCAACACGGACGCTGGGCCTGCCGGCTCTTTCTGGGATTTTTATTCCTTTAAAATAATTCATACAAATGGTTACAGTCACAAACATGAATTTAACCAAAATANCATGCCAAAATTAGGAAAAACAGCCTTTGTTTTGTTTTTCTAAATTATTCTAAAAATAAGACAAGCAGGTAGAAAAAACAATGCACTGTGTGGCGCAGAAAGAAACGCGGGCGGAGCCGTGGCCCTGAGCAGTCTGCCCGACGGTCTGGGGCGGGCGCGCTCCCCTCGGACGCGGCCCCGCGGGCACGCGCCTGGTGACAGCTAAGCAAACCGCTCCTTCGTGATGTTCTAAAGACTGTACACGGACAAGGACATTCATGATAGAATTAACTACTAACTTCTTTTGCTTAACGAGGACGCAGAGAACACAGGACAGCGGCCGGCCCGGGGACGGACGCCGCAGCTGACGCGGGGAGCGCGGCCTCTCGCCCATGCGGCCGGCACAGTCTCTGGGCGCTGGGGCCCCGCAGGCGCCGTCTCCACACGCGCCATCCGAGGGCGCCGAGGCTGCAGAGCTCCGCCCGGGCTACAACTGGTCACTCGCATGGTCTCTATCTGCCTCGGGCTTGACGGTCTGGCCGGGAGAAGGGGCGTGGGGCGGGTGGGATACAGGGGGCAGGCCGTGGGACAGGGACATAGCGCTGGGGACGATGCCCTCGACGGCGGTCGGGATGCCGCTGGGGGCCACGCCTACCACGCCGGGCGGATACCTGCTGGGGGGAGGATGGCATGTGAAGCTGGCAGTGGGGGAGGGGGCGCTGACCCAGGTCCCTCCGGCGGTCTCTGCCCCCGTGTCCGGTGCCTCCAGGCCAGAAAGGCCGTCCTGCTCTGGGCTCTTGCGCCCTGACCTTCCGGTCCCCTGGGGCCCACAGCAGCATGCACGTCCAGGCCTGGGCGCCCCCATGGGACCCTGCCCCGGCCACACTCATCACAGGAGGGTTCCGTGTCCCCACCCCCACTCACCTGTAGGCAGCCCCATTGAGCTCGGGGTGCACGACAGCGGGGTCCATGCTGGCCCAGTGGGTGGCCGCTGTCAGGTGATCCTTGTTGACGCAGTTTTTCAGGCTGTCGGGGATCCGGCCTGGGAGACGCAGCAGAGAGAGGGAGGGCAGTGCCGTGCGCAGCGGCTGCAGCGAGGAGCCCCCAGCTGCGACCCCTCCCCTCAGGCCCAGCAGAGGCCCATCCAGACACGGTCACCACGCAGCCCAGGGAACCCCCTGCACTGAGCGGTGCCCTTAGCTCCCCTCTGGGCCCCCATGCCTGCGGGCTTAGGAACTCCAGAGGGCAGCAAAGGCCCAGCCCAGGTTCACAAGCGCAGCCAGACTTTTTAAACGCAGGCCGAGGGAGGGCGCACGTGCCAAACTCCCACATGGGTGACAGCGAGCAGGCACGAGGGGAACCCGAGGGCTGCGTGGGGAGCACTGTGTGGAAGCCGGCCGCTGACCTCTGCCCTTGGGGGCCCGGCGGAGTGTGGCCCCAGGGCCCTCACCTGTGATGGCCCTTCGGATCTCCCGTGCTGCCTCCTCCCGCATCTCAATGGACGCCTGCTCGCTGTACCAGGCTGCGTGGGGGGTGCAGATCAGGTTGGGCGCATCCTTCAGGGGGCCCTGGCTAAAGCTACAAGTGGCACAAAGCAGGTCAGGGTAGCGTTGGGGGCGCCTGACCCAGCCTGGACCCACGCTCCACCCCTGCGTCAGACCAGGGGACCCGGGGACGGGCACACCTGCCCACGGGCTCCTGACAGCAGCAGGACACCCTCCCACTGAGACCCGGCCGGACCCCGGGGACGGGCCCGCCTGGAGCAGTCCTCAGGCTGGACACCAAGCCCAAGGACGCTGTGCCCTGGGACCTGCAGCTGGGCCACGCGGTGGCGGGCTGGGCCCCACTCCTGGCAGCGGCCATCACGTGGCACGAGGCTGGGTGCGGGCCCGGGTGGGAGAGGAGCTGTCCAGGGACCACCCAGGGCACTGCCAGGAGGCACCTGAATGGCTCCGACTCGTGCACGTCCAGGGCTGCACCCCGGATCCGCCCCTCCTTCAGGGCCTGGGCCAGCGCCTTCTCATCAACCAGGCCGCCCCGGGCCGTGTTCACCAGGAAGGCGCCTTGTCGCATCTGCGAGGACACAAAAGGCAGCAGGAGAGAATCAACATGGAGACTCCGCTTGCCCTGCCCACCCAGGGGAAGGGCTGCGGCGACCCGGGGGCACCGAGGGGCCGGCCGTGGGACCTCGCGCTTGGGCCTCTGTCCACCCAGAGCAGCAGCAGCAGCAGCTCTCTGGGGCCGGCCGAGGGCTTGGGGTCTGCATGGGCCCCGCCCCACCTAGCAGCCCCAGGAACGCACAGCTGGCTTCCCTGCAGAGGCGTGGGGTGTCGACGGGACTGTGGGGCCCCTGGCCCAGCCCCTAGGCTGCATGTAGTGCCTGGCAAGGATCTGATGCACCCAGGACTCGGTGTGGCCTGAGCTCCTAACCTCGCACACACTGGAAAGATGGGGTTTCAGGACCTTGTGGTGCTGGGACGATGGACAGAAGCCCCGGAGATGTGGTCCTCAATGCAGCGGCCACACCAAGGAGCCCCGTTTCCTAAGGTGGGCTGCGCTGCACCTGCTCTACCCAGCACAGCCTCGCTTCCTTCTGCTAACAGCCCTCGGGCCGCCCTGATGACAGCCCCCTCCACTCCTCCATGGTGAGGGGCTCCACCCTGCTCCGAGGTGAAAGGTGCCTGCAACCCTGATCTCACACCAACCAGGCCTGCCCCGCGGTGGGGCTCGGACGGCCAGCTGTCAGGTCAGGGGGCTCCAGGTCCCGGCTTCTCACCTGGTTCTTGGGGGCGTGCCCCAAGACCATGGCTGCGCCCCCTCCCCGCTGCCAGCCCACCTACTGGAGACAGAGAGGAGCCTCGGGGGCCTGGGGTGGACAGCAGGTGGGACCGCCCCCTCCCACACAAACACGCGCACACACCTGCAACGTGGGCAGAGCAGCACACACAGAAAGTCACGCACACGTGAACCTGCACACAGGCACCAACACACGTGCCTGGCCCGTGAGAGGCAGCCGCTAGCTTTAGCGCCTGCCTGACCCAGAGCAGTTCTGAAATATGGTGAGACCGTGTACCGCACGGCCACTGTCCAGGCACCCCTGGCTCCCAGGGACGCTTCACCCTGAGGACTTGGCGCTGAAGCGCAAGACACGGGCGGACATGCGGCAAAACGCAAAGCCCTGGGCCCAGCGTCTGCCCTACACGTGGGGACAACGGGACCAGGAGCCTCCCCGGGACTCGGAAGACAGGCTTGTCTGTGCACACGGCCTGCATAGGGGGCTCTCTGGCCAGATTCCTGCCCAGAATCCACCCACCCAGGCCCCGACCCTCGCCCTCAGCCAGGCCCCCAGGCCCCAGACCCTCGCCCTCAGCCAGGCCCCCAGGCCCCCGACCCTCGCCCTCAGCCAGGCCCCCAGGCCTCCAGGCCCCCGACCCTCACCCTCAGCCAGGCCCCCAGGCCCTTGACCTTCGCCCTCAGCCAGGCTGCCAGGCCTCCAGGCCCCCGACCCTCGCCCTCAGCCAGGCCCCCAGGCCTCCAGGCCCCCGACCCTCACCCTCAGCCAGGCCCCCAGGCCCTTGACCTTCGCCCTCAGCCAGGCTGCCAGGCCTCCAGGCCCCCGACCCTCGCCCTCAGCCAGGCCCCCAGGCCTCCAGGCCCCCGACCCTCACCCTCAGCCAGGCCCCCAGGCCCTTGACCTTCGCCCTCAGCCAGGCTGCCAGGCCTCCAGGCCCCCGACCCTCGCCCTCAGCCAGGCCCCCAGGCCTCCAGGCCCCCGACCCTCACCCTCAGCCAGGCCCCCAGGCCCTTGACCTTCGCCCTCAGCCAGGCTGCCAGGCCTCCAGGCCCCCGACCCTCGCCCTCAGCCAGGCCCCCAGGCCTCCAGGCCCCCGACCCTCACCCTCAGCCAGGCCCCCAGGCCCTTGACCTTCGCCCTCAGCCAGGCTGCCAGGCCTCCAGGCCCCCGACCCTCGCCCTCAGCCAGGCCCCCAGGCCTCCAGGCCCCCGACCCTCACCCTCAGCCAGGCCCCCAGGCCCTTGACCTTCGCCCTCAGCCAGGCTGCCAGGCCTCCAGGCCCCCGACCCTCGCCCTCAGCCAGGCCCCCAGGCCTCCAGGCCCCCGACCCTCACCCTCAGCCAGGCCCCCAGGCCCTTGACCTTCGCCCTCAGCCAGGCTGCCAGGCCTCCAGGCCCCCGACCCTCGCCCTCAGCCAGGCCCCCAGGCCTCCAGGCCCCCGACCCTCACCCTCAGCCAGGCCCCCAGGCCCTTGACCTTCGCCCTCAGCCAGGCTGCCAGGCCTCCAGGCCCCCGACCCTCGCCCTCAGCCAGGCCCCCAGGCCTCCAGGCCCCCGACCCTCACCCTCAGCCAGGCCCCCAGGCCCTTGACCTTCGCCCTCAGCCAGGCTGCCAGGCCTCCAGGCCCCCGACCCTCGCCCTCAGCCAGGCCCCCAGGCCTCCAGGCCCCCGACCCTCACCCTCAGCCAGGCCCCCAGGCCCTTGACCTTCGCCCTCAGCCAGGCTGCCAGGCCTCCAGGCCCCCGACCCTCGCCCTCAGCCAGGCCCCCAGGCCCCTGACCCTCGCCAGGCCCCCAGGCCCCTGACCTTCGCCCTCAGCCAGGCCCCCAGGCCCCCGACCTTCGCCCTCAGCCAGGCCTCCAGGCCCCCGACCTTGCCCTCAGCCAGGCCCCCGACCTTGCCCTCAGCCAGGCGAGGGTGGCAGGCGCCCACCTGCTTGACGGTGAAGTCGTTGATGAGGTGGTGGTTGTGCTCGTTGAGGCCGCAGTGCAGGCTGACGCAGTCGCTGTGGAAGAGCAGGTCCTGCAGCGTGCTCACCCGCTGCAGCCCCAGCGCCCGCTCCGTGCCGTCCGACAGGTAGGGGTCGTAGAACAGCACGTTGAAGCCGAAGGCCTTGGCCCGAAGCGCCACCGCCTGCCCCACTCGACCTGGCGGGCCGAGACTCGGCGTCACCGGGGCCGTCGGCTGAGTGACCCCCACGCCGCCTCAGTCTCCTCGTGTGCTCGGGGCCGATGCCACGGGGCACACGCTGCCCACCGTGGGGAGTGCATTCCCATCCACCCCGAGGCATCTGCTCCCGGACGCTGAGTGGTGGGGCCGACGGGGTGTTCAGAGAGGAGGGCGGGGGGTAGAGAGGGTCCCTGGGGAAGGCACGGGGTGGGGGCTGCAGCACCAGAGGAGTGGCCCCCGCACCTGGAGGGGGGCTTGGAGCTGCTGACCCCGGGGATCCCCGAAGGGAGCCCTGACCTGGCCAGGGTGGGGCCACCAGCAGCCAGGTGCAGGGCAGCGCAGCCACCGTCCCAACCTCTCGGGGAGTGGCACTGCGGGGCGGGCGGCACCCCGCACAGCACCCCAGGGCCCCTCTGGAGCCCCCGGCTGCTCGGAGCGGGAGCATGCCCACGAGGAAAGCGAGCAGGGCTGGAAACAGCCCATGCGCCCCCGAGGCCACCATGGTGGGGGGGTCCTACACCTGCTTACCCCAAAGGGTGGCCGCCAGGGCAGCAGGGCCCCCAGGACCCCTGGTGAGACCGGGGCAGAGCCGCTACACCCAAAACGCTGCCCACGGCGCCACAAGGCCGCGAACCAGCCGCGGGGCACACACTGCCCGGGAGACAGGGCCGGGCACACGTGCAGACCCAGAGCGCCATTTACACAGTCCCCGAGCGAGGCCGGGGCAAGGCCTGCTCAGGTCACCTCTGCCAAGTCAGACTCGGCCCACCCGGCCCCGCCAGCTCAGGATTTCTTGACAGCGCTGCCGAATGAGACCATGTGGCCCCAAAATCGACTTGGCCAGGCACACTGGCTTCCCATCCGTCCTTCTTCAACAAAGCCCACACCCAGGGCCCCAGGGGAAGGGTGCCGCCCCTGCCCGCACACCCGCGGGGACAGCAGCGGGGAGGCACTTGTGGGGACCAGTCCTGGCGTCCGTGTGCCCGTCTCAGCGGGATGGTGATCTGTGCTGGAGGAGACGGGCCTGTGTCTCACAGACGTCCCTGACCCTGACCTCCCGCCCCAATGCAGGTGTGTCCCCACCCTTGAGAACACCCAGACGCCCCTGCAGCACTGCCCCACGCTACGCACGGTGCTGCCTCTGTGAGGCGGGGAGGCCGCGTGGGCCACCCAGAGGAAGCCGGGGAGGCAGCATGACGTGGCCCCGTCCACACCGGCCTGCCACGTGGTGGAGCCCGAGTTTAGGAAGGAACATGGGTCACAAACAAGGAAAAGAAGACGGACGTCACTGACCCAGGACAGCTGCCTGCACAGCAGGTAAATCTCCCTCCACCCAGAGCAGGGCAACGGCCACCCAGCCCTCACCTGAAGGACACGTCCACTCAGCCGTGGTTGGAAGGGGGGCAGGGTGAGTGTGGCTGAGTGGGGTGAGTGTGTGTGCGTGACCCTGGGGGAAACCATTCGATGTCTGCATACGTGTGACCCATGCCCAGTGTTCCCAGTGAGGACCAGCCTCACGCTGTCCCCAGCCTGGAAACCGCCCTGCACGGGGGAAGTCGTTCTCAGGTCAGGGGGGACCGTCCAGCGCAGGGGTGGGGAGAGGGGGCAGCACAGCCACGCCCCAGCCTCGTGTCCACCGAGCGACGCAAGGAGCAAGGACAGACGCACCTAGTCCTATGATACCCAAGGTCTCCCCACGGATCCTGGCGGCTCCGGAAGCCACTTCCCGGATCTGCTCGACGCTCTGGACCCGAGTGCCCTCCCGCAGGGCCTGGTGCAGCCACGTGGTCCTGCGGTACAGGTTGAGGATGTGGCACATGGTGGAGTCAGCCGTCTCCTCGACAGACGCCGCCGGCACGTTGCAGACAGCGATGCCTGGGAACAGATAGGCGTGCACGGTCACCAGAGCCAGTCCCAGCCCCTCTCCCACGGAAGGCTGAGTGTCCCCAGGCCACCCGGGGAGGCTAGGAGGCAGACCCAGGTTACGTGCCACGTGGAGAAGCTGCCCGTAGGTCCAGTGGCACGGGAGACGTCAGCCTCGCCCGGACCGCTGGCCGCCTGGCCTTCCAGAGGCGCTGGGCGGGTGGACGGGGCCATGATGCTCCTCGAGCTGCCCCAGAGGCCAAGGTGATGCCCAGCACACGGACGGGGCTGCAGGAGAGGCCCAGGTGGGTTCTGCATCCCTTCCAGAAACAACTCAACCCCCCATGATTCCAAGAGCACGCAGGGAACAGGGGGCCCAAGCCAGTGTCCCCTAGATCTGGGAACAAAACCGCTGCCTGGTCCTGGGACTTCTGAGTCCCCACCTGCCAGGCTTTGAGGGGTAACCACAAGGCACAGCCCTGACTGTCCCTGGTGGAGGCACAGAGCCCCAGCCTGTGAAATCACAAAACAGTGAGGCCAGAGTCCATGCACGGGACTGAGCCCCTGAGGAGCCCCCAGGCCATGGTGCGACGCTGCTGCTGGCACCCTCCTGGGGATACTGCCTGGGAACAGGTGACAGCAGAGCGAGAGGGCTCGGCCAGGTGAGCCGGTGGTGGGCACGAAGCGTGTCCATAGGAGCACAGTGAGCTCCAGGACGCGTGACACAAACCCCACCCCGCGTCTGCAGCAGGCAGAGATGCCAGAACGTTCTGACGAGTTCCTTCAGCTGCATACTGGAGGCAAGGACAGGTGCAACCTGGCACTCAGGGCCCCGCCCACTCCGACTGCAGGCCCTGGTCAGGCACCGCCTGGCCATGTGGGCCGAGGCCGGTGCAGACGCAGCTGACACTGGTTTGAAACTCACAAGGTTTCGAGGAGCTTGGTGGCCAGCAGCAGGGCGCCCTGCCCCCCAGAGCAGGCTCACAGGTCACCTCCAGCCCAACAAGCAGTCGCAAGGGGCTCTTAGCATAAAACAAACCCCACAGACGACACCTAGTGTGACAAAACCCGGCTTTGGGAGAGACACATGAGAGCTGCAAACCAAGAGCCCTGACTGCACCTCCCNCCCGGCCCCCCCCCCCCCCCAGCCCCGCTGTGAGCCATGACCAGCCTACCTAAATCCCCAGCTGATTTGATGTCGATGTTGTCAAAACCGCTGCCGATTCGAACAATGATACGAAGAGCTTTGAACTTCTCCAGGTCCTCCCTGGTCAGCGTGATGGTGTGGTACATCAGCGCCCCCACAGCCTCGTTCAGGACCTGCCAAGAGGGGG
>NW_027551568.1:555129-568315 GCF_008692635.1 Crocuta crocuta
GTCACACCCGGGTCCCCCGCCTGCCTGTGCCCCTAACCCGGCCCAGACACCGGGGCGGGGGGGACCACCCCATCCCCAGTCTGGCCCCAGCCTGGGACAGTCCACGGGCCTCCTCTCAGCCTTCTCAGGCTGGAAGCCGCCGCCATGACATCTGAGGTCACCACAGTGTGGCCCCGCTGACTTGGCTCACTCACCAAGGATCCAGGGGCCCCGCCCCATAATCTGCAGGCCCAGGAGAACGCACTGTAGCGGGCTCACCTTGCCCGTGGGCACCAGACGGTAAAGCAGACAGAGAACGCCAGGCGGTGGGAGGACACAGAGCGTCGGAACCCCAGCCCCACCCCGGCCCTGCGGGCGTGGGTGGGGGCGGCGGAGAGCCCCAGGGCCGCTTTGACAAATTGCGACCAGGGCGCGGCGGCCCCACGAGGAAGCTACACATAATCGCGGTAGAAGCGCACATGGGGCCGCGAGACCACGAACAACTGCGGGTGAAGGACGACCACACGCTTCACCTGCGTGAGGAGGACGGCCGGGCGGACCTTCAACTTGCCCCCAGGCTCCGGGGCCAGCACGGGGCGCGCAGGCGCACGGGTGTGGATGACGCGGGCTGATGCGCCCCGATGGGGGCGGCCTTCCCCAAGGTTAGGGCTCCACCCACGGCCCCGCCCACGCGCGGAGCTGTCCGTGGGTGGGGACAAGCCCTGGAGAGGAAGGCAGCGCAGAGCCACGCCCACCCCCACGCGGGGCCTGGTCTTTGCTGACCCCACCCCCACGCGGGGGCAGACAAGTGCGGACCACGCCCACCCCCACGCGGGGGGCAGACAAGTGCGGACCACGCCCNCACGCTCCCTGCCGGCTACTCCCAGCAAGCACAGCACCCGCTGTGGACGCCCCCCGGCGCGCCCCCCAGCCACACAGGAGGCAGGGACGCCTGGTTCCTGGGGGCTTCGTCCACGTTCAGGAGAGCAGCAGGCCGCGCCCCAGGGCCACAAGCGCCGCCTTAAAGGGCTATGGTGGCAAGAGCCAGATGTTGGTGGAGGAGCCGCAGGGTCCACTCTCTGGGCGCAAGGGCTGGAGGACCGAGGTGCCCCAGACGCACAGCGTAATCCATGGCAGGCCCGGAGTTCGGGGACTCCAACAGGGAAGAACTGGGCCTTGTAATCAATGACATCTCAAATTCAAACAAACGCCCGGCGGCACTGTGCCGCTGTGTCCCCGGACGGAGCTTCCGGTGCGGACTCCGGGTCCCCCAGGGCGAGTGGGGCCAGTGGCGGGCTGTGCACAGGCTGCTGGATGGCAAGGCACCAGGTATGAGCTGAGGGGGCTGCGCCCAGGACAGCCTGGACGCTGGGCTGACGGGGGAGTGGCACAGAGCAGGTGTCCCGTGCGGGGCGCAGGGTGCTAACGGCCCCGTCTCAGTCCTTGTCTACGACAGCTGAGCCCCCGCTGCACAGACAGCAACCCAAAACGCAGACAACTCCCTCAGGCTGGCATGACCTCCCTTTTCCTGCCAGCAGGGGCGCACAGAAAGGGCCAAGGGAGAGACGACTGAGCGGCAGGGCAGGGGGAGCCAGGCCCCTGGTCCGGCGAGCTCTGGCCGGCTGGACTTGAGGGGGATGAACGGCTGGGTGCCGGGGGCCCCTGTCCTGTTCCCTGCACGGAAGACGCTAGGAACTTCTGCTCCTAGAGGCAAGGGTGTGCCACGCTGACCTGGGAACGAACAAGACGGGTCACCGCCCACATCCTGATGGCTGTCCCCCGCCCCCAGATTATGGGAAGGAGGTCCAGGCTGCACAGGTACCTCTGGCACCTTGACTGGACCTGGTGCCCCCACCTGGGGACGTGGGGGGGCAGGAACCCGTGTGTGACGGGGGGCAGCAGTGCGTGCCCACGGGACACAGGGAGGAGCACGTGGGGAGGGTGGGCAGGAGTGGACTTGGTGAGGGCTCCGGGGCACGCCTCGGCCAACAAGACGCAGGTGAGAGTCCCCTGGCTGCCCTGTGCCGTGCTGCTCGGACCAGAGAGGAGGGTGGCCATGGCACGGGGGCGGGGGAAGGGGACAGGCCTGCCGGTGCCCACTGCGGGCAGACACGGCGTGCAGCGGACACGGAGGCTCAGACGCATGCCAGCCGGCGTCAGCAGGAGCAGCCCTGGGCCCAGGGGCAGCCGGACTGCGGACGGGAGGCTCCAGAGGTGAGCCTGGGTCCCCGGCCTGGGCGGCTGGACGCACGCGGGCCTCGCTGAGGCGGCTCAGCTGTGGACGGACAGGTGGAGAAGCCTGTATGTGTGCAGGCGGCTGACTTCTCTTGAGCATTTAACCACGGCAGGACTGTCCCGCGCGACATCCCAACGTGGGACAGTCCCGAATCTGCCGGAACATCCCACTGTTGGGGCGTCTGGGTTACATCCAGCATTGGCTGCAATAAAAATCCACGGCTGCCTTGAGATAAGTCGCTAGCAGTGCAAACTAGCGGGTCCACTGGAAAGATCTCTTTTTGGGCTCTTGGCACACCTGGCGGTTTCGACCCCTCACCAGCACTGACCCAGCAGCGCCGGGCAGTCTGGAGTTCAAAATGCTACGTGTGAGGGGCACAAATTGGTACCCATTTTTTAGCCTTAGTTTGCACCTCTCCGTGTGACCTGCCCACGTGTGTTTCTTGGTAAATTATTTTTTCGTGTCCTAATCCTTTTCCTACTGAGCAAATCTTTAATCGCACAGCATACCAAGTGAAGCGTTCTCCAAACAGGAAGCTGCACACTCCTCAGCGGCCTCCCACCCCTGGCCCAGTGCCAGGGGCCCCCGTCCAACGATGGGGGGGGAGAGCCCGTGCAGGCGCAGCTCCGTCCAGAGGAGAGCAGGCCAGGACCTGGTCCACGCCACTCCACCCGGCCCCTGGTCCACGCTCCTTGGAGGTCCCTTGCATTCCCTCTCGTGACCACAAAGTGGCTGGGACACCCCCAGGTACCACACTGACCTCCCAGAGGGGAAGTCTGTCCCCTTAATTCAGAAACCAGTAAACTCACACCCCCCTCCAGCAGCCGTGTGGCCAGGCTAGTGACTTCACTGTGTCTTTAGCCCCAGAGGGGGTACATGGGGCCCATCTTGCAGGATGACTCAGCACATGGGCCCCGGGGTGCTCACAGCAGCAGGGCCGAGGGGTACTCACTGGGCAGCACGCAGAAGGGGGCCACTAATGGCCGGTTGGGAAGGTGCATGCTGGGAGGTCCGGCCAGGGCCCACCACGCCCCCTCATCCCGTGCCCATGCACGATACACAAGCTTCCTGTGACTTCCTTACATTTTACTTACTTTCTGGGTCCACACACAAAGATGTGGCTCATTTTGTGGGGCTGTGGCTCAGAAAAGCATGGTAGTGACACGGTGCCCCAACACACTTTTATATGGTTGCAGACATTTCCCTGTGACAAAGGCCGCGTGCAGGCCCAGAGGGGAACAGGGCACCTTTCAGGTTTTTGCAGAAATGCCAAAGTACCATCAAAGCCGGCCACAGCCGTGGCCACCACCGGGAAGGAGCAGCGCCTCGTGCGTCCTGATGCGGCCAGAGGCGGCTCTGCGGGGTGCGGGAGAGCCTGGGGGTGGCAGCAGTGTCGCCTGCTTCCTGGCAGTTGCTTTTGCCCAAACGCCCCCTCCCTCCCCACCTTCTGCGGGATCTCCCGTTGCTTGGAGGCGCGGAGTACTCGCTGCCGAGCCGCTGGCGCTCAGGCGCTGCACACACCCACTCTTTCTCGCTCCTCCTCGTTTATTTCTTGAGCCACGTGACTGTCGTGACTGTCGTCACTGCTCTTTACTCCAGCGACCTTTTCCGTTACCCGGCCCCGCCCTCCACAGACCGCAGCACAGCCCCTCCAGAAGCCCCTGCTTGTTAGGAGACATGCACACGGGCGGCCGCTCACCTGGGAGGCTGTTCCGGGGCACCTACGGCTCACTGCCCAGATCCTCACCCCTGCCCCAGGGCCTCTGGCCCGTCTGCTCAGTGGGCACCAACGCAGCCCTACTTTCTGCCTGAGTCGCTATGACGTTCCTGCCCAAAGCCGCCTTGTGCCACGCGCTCCTCGCCTCAAAGCCTGTCTCTGCGTCTGCCTGGACGCTCCCCTCGCTCCTCACACGGCCCCGGCACCTCCCTCCCAGGACCGGGCGCTTCACTTCCGACCAGGATTCTCGATGCTTTTCCTGTGCCCTCGCCATCTTCCTTAACACGTCCCCACGCTGCTGCCTACAGGGGCCCCGCCTTCCCAGAGACGCCCCTCAGGGACTCCCCACTTGGGGCCCCCTTCCTCATGACTGCCCCCTGCTCTGCAGGGCCTATCTTTAAGGAGCTTCCCAGGAGGGTAACAGAAAACGCCCCTGCCTCTGCGGTCAGACCACCTGCAAGCCGGCTTGACCACTGTTTTCCCCAGAAGCTTTAAGGCACCCAATGTGGGGCTGGTCTGACTCTCGCCGCTCTGTGGGTAACGAGCCCCACACCCCCAGCACTGGTGGGATCAGCTACTTGAACAGCAGGGCATCTGGTGGCCCCGAACACTCATCCTGGGTTTGCGGCAGGAGAGCCAGAGTCTCCATTTAGCTCCGGAAGGTTTCTTCATCACATGTGGCGCTAGCCTCAGTCTCTCCTCTGTAACACCCGGGTGACATCTGACGTCCAGCTAGTTACGAGCAGGTAGAAACCGCTGACCCACAGTGCGGTGGAAGAGAAGCTGTCTCCCTCCCGAGCCGAAGCCCGCAGACAGGTGGCCCGGGGGCCCTGTGTCAGCTCCACAGCCACCAGGGTCCAGGGCTCCTGCCAGGTGGCTCCGCCGCTCCAGGTGGCGGCCCAGGCTCCGGTCAGCACACGAAACCCTCTACCTCCTCCTGGTTGGGCTTAGTCACGTGGCTACACTTGGCAGCAAAGCTTGGGGAAGGGAGTGCGTTTCCACTGGGAAATGGGGGATTCCGAGGGTGGCGGCTACGCGGGCACGTAGGCTCGGGGCTGCCGGGGCGACGCGGCTCTCCTCTGGTCTCACCACTTCCACTCTTTCAGGCTCCCCGTGACTGTGTCTTCCAAGCTTTCTATGAAGATTAAAACTTCCCACTCGCGGGTCTGATTCCCACGTGCGCGACGCAGTTCTCGGATGCCGCCTTCCAGTCACGAGCGGCGGCTGCACCAGCAGGTGGCCCCGCAGGCCTCGTTTAGGCTCTAACTGGCCAGGTCCCGACGCTCGCTTCCACCCGAAGCGGAAGTCAGGGCGGTCCTCTGCGCGCACCCGCATACCTGGCCTCCTGAGCCGTGTGGCTGCGGCGTCCAGCTGGAGGGCTGGGCCGGCAACGTCTGTCTGTCTTGTCTGTCTGTCTGCTGGGCACGGGGCAGAGTCGCTGAGCTGAGGCTCCTCCCTGCCCCTCCCCGGGTGTCTGACTTATCTGGGTTTTACATGAAGTTATTGAGAGAGTTTTGATAAATTACAACTTTAAAAGAACACATGCTTTGTGTCAGTTTTCAAATTTATTGGTAGAACTTGCTTTAATGTTGCTTATGGTTTTTAAACATTTCTCTGTCTCTCTCATGTCCCATATTGGTTTTAGTTTTAAACTAAAAGTTTTTTGGGGCGTCTGGTGACTCAGTCGGTTAAGCGCCCAGCTCCTGACTCCACTTAGGTCTTGATCTCAAGGTTGTGTGCTTGAGCCCTACATCGGGCTCGGTGCTTACAGTGTGCAGCCTGTTTGGGTCTCTCTCTCCCTCTCTCTGCTCCTCCCCGCTTGTATGTGTGCACTCTCGCTAAAATAAAACTGTAAAAAAAAATTATTTTTATACATATAAAAAAGTAAATCGATAAACTAAAAGTTTTAGTTTGAAATACTAGAAGGTTCATAAGAAGTTTTCAAAAGTCGCCCTTCCCCAGGTCTGCAGCCAGTTCTCCATCTTTCCGCGTGTGCGCACGCGCGGCTCCATCCGGTGTGGATTCCAAGTGGCCGCTGCCCAGGCGGACCACGGGCCAGCCCATCACTCAGCCCCACGCGACCTGCCCCGAAACCAGAGCCCCCACACGCTCTCCCCCGGCGCCACCACACTCGCCAGCCTCCCCGGGGGACTCCAGGTCAGGTGGAGGATTCGGGCAGATGGGAGGTTCTCTTCTCTGCAATGGACATGGGGGGGGGGTCACTGGGGGAGGGAGGTTGCAGCGTGTGCCTCCCGCAGGGGCTGCTCTGTGAGTGCCCCATGGCCAGCAGGCGTCTGCCAGCTCTGGAAGCTGGTGGGCTGTCACCGGGTCACGTTGCTCCGACCCCCTCCCCCCGACCAGTAGCGCCTGAGCTTTCTATCAGCAGCATGCAAGCCCAGCCCACCCTCAGAGACCCGTCCCATTCCATGGCATCCGGGCCCCTGTGGGTTTTCTTCCACAGTTATGGCTTCTCTCTGTGCAGGCAGGGGCCATCTGCCCACGCGCTCGGGCTCTGTGACGGACACGCGGCACAGATCCATTGCTGGAAAGGACATGAGGCTCAGCCAATGGGGCCGTCCCCTCCCAAGGACCATCCGTGGCCTCTGCCAGGCCCCCAGGCCGCAGCAGCGTGGGGTCGCCGGCACCCCAACTCCAGGCCTGTCACGGACGTAAACAGGCTGGGTGGCCGGCATGTGACAGCGGCGGCTTCGTCCAGTCCATCCTGGCGCCAGGGCCCCAACCCGGACTTGGGGCTACTCTGTGCCCACAGGCCCTCCGGGAGCCCCGTCCAGAAGCAGACACCCCAGGCCTACATGCTTGGCCGCCAGCCTGGGACGGCCCAGGTGACCAGTGTGGGACCAGAAAAGGCAGCTCACGGGCCACAGTCCCATCTGCCGTGTCCGCCACCCCGGATCTGCTTTCTGGGAACACCTGGTTACCACGGCAATGGCCTCAGAGGGGGCAGGGCGACGATGGCCGCACTTGTCTTGGCGGCAACGGAGCTCCTGAGGCTCATGCCTGAGGGGCCTGCCTGCCCTCCTCGCTCCCCCGAATACCCCACGCCATTACCTTCTCGTGGATCTCCTGCGTGGACTGTGCGTCACAGAAGGCCACTGTGGCCACGTCCTTCAGGATGGGCATCTCCACTGTGCAGTCCCGGCCGTCCAGCAGTGCCACCAGGGGCCGGGGGTGCAGGGGCCCGTTCATGATCGGGGGTCGGACGCCTGTGGAGACAGGGGCGGATGCTTAGCACAGGGACGGCCCTGGCTGAGACCTCGTGGCCCGCCGCCCGCCTCCACCCGTGGCCCCGAGAGTTTGGCGTCCACTCATCTGGACTTGGTCAAACCAACGTCTCTGCTGCTCACTGACACCCGAGTGAACGGGGACCCCTGCCCACAGCCACCACTCCACGGGGCTCAGAGCTGCACACAAGTGTGGAAGCGCCGGGCCAGCCACGGTCTTCACCACTGTGACCCTGGGACATGCAGACGCGGCGCCACAGCCTTCGTGACAGCACCCGTGGTTTCTTTCCTGCCTAGGGCGGCAGCGTGGCTACCCAGAAACCGCCACAAGACCACGTCCATGTGCGGGTTTGAACAGAGGAGACAGTGCAGAGGCGGGAGGGATGAATCACCGAGACACAGCCAGAGCCCCTCACCTTCCCGGGACAGGGACTAAGCACCACCAGACGCTCTTTCCGCACAGGAGGAAACTACACTTCGTCCAGGAGGGCCTCCTGGGCGACAGGAACGGCCACGGTCCGCGTGCCCCGCGCAGCCCCACAGCCTCGCAAAGACTCACCCCCAGGGAAGGCCCACGGCCCATCACTGGCCGGCCCCAGGGGCGCACAGCCCACCCACCGCCTTCCACAGCCTTCATGAGCCTCTCAGATGCAGCGGCCCCAGTAGGCAGCTCCACTGGGGCCTGGGGGGCCAGACCCCCACCCCGCTGCCTCCCCGACAGCCCCGTGAGCGGGCGGTGCGTGTCCTGCCCCCGCGGGTTCCCAACAGCCTGGAGCTGCACGCGCACAGGGATCTCCCATCTCCAGTCCTGCTGGGAGAGCACGGTTTCCCTCGGAAGGTTCACTTATCGGCAGAGGCTCATCGTCGCTGTTCTCGTGACCTGGGGAAGGCCGGCCGCTGGCACCCCTCAGTGCTAACCTCCAACAGCACGGACCAGCGCCACCTGTGCCAGCTAAGGCTGGAAGGCAGCTCGTGGGCCACAGCCTGGAACGGCCCCCACGGGCCCGGACACCACGGATGCCAGGGCACCGCCAGCTGCAGACCACGCCGTGGCTGGTGAGCAGCACATGAGCAAATGCCCGGATGCAGTGGCGGGACCTCCGACCGGCCGACACCCCCTCACCCAGGGAGGCACTGGCATCCCGATCACGCGGCCGGCGCCGGAACAGGCCCTGGGTTTCCATGGTAACACCCCAACCCAGCACCGAGTTCACGGGGGGATGAGCAGAACCCAGCATCGTCCTGCAGCCTGGCCCCCTGCCCCGGGGAGGTGGGGGGGCTGGCCCCCCTGAGGAACACCCTCACTGCGCAGCACGTGCCGGGGGGCAGGCCAGGCCGCCCTGGACCGGGCGCGCGGGGTGACCATGCTCCGTGCAGCCACAGAGGGACAGGCTCCCAGCTGCCGCACGCTCCGGGAGCCCCGACCAACCTGACATTTCTTAATATGGGCTCAGCTTCCACGACCATGAATTCGACTTTTCAAAGCGATTTATCTTCAGAATCCCCCGGCAGAACTGCGTCCTGTCACTGGATCCTCATCCCACGTCTTTAATTGTCTCGAACCAAAGCTCTTAGGCTCCTGATCCGCCGCGACCACCGAAGCCTGCGCCGGGGTCAAAGTCTGACTAAAAATTAAACACAAGAGACACGTTAAAACACCATCGCAAGCCGGCTAGGACTCTCAGACGCCGGCCGCTCCACACTGCATCCCGGACCCGGGCCTGTGGTGCCCAGGCTGGACGGGACCTGCCCTGAAGGTCCTTGTGCGCGGCCCCGCCCCACGTGCTACCAGTGTCCTCGAGGCGCGAGGCCGGGGCCCGGGGGCTGGTCTGCGGCCAGCCTGCAAACTGCGGTCTCCTGTCCCCACGTCCTGGGCCTCTGTGACTGCGCAGGGGGCCGCTGGATGATGCAGACTGGACAGACACCACTGGCCGGCACCACACGGGCTGTCCCCCGGGCCCCCTCTGCTGGTCCGCGCAGGCCACACCCCCGGCACAGCGCCCCTAACGGGACACTGAGGACCCACACCTGTAGGGCAGGCTGAGGATGTGCCAGGGGCTGGAACTGAGCATGGATGCTCGGGACCCCTGCTCTCAGCCTGAGGACAGCGTGCCGGGGCGGCCCCGAGGCCTGGCTAGTGCCACGGTGACCGGGACCCACGACTCCATCAGCACAAACCTCAGGATCGGGAGCACCTCGGGAGGCCCGGCACAGAGCAGGGAACACACGCACCACCCTCCGCCTGACGCCGGCCCCAGGACAGGGCAGGCCGGCCCCAGCAGGGACGTACCTGCGGCCTGTGGGACCCGTGCGGCTCTCACCCTTGCCAGACCCCAGCCGTGACCACCACCCTGCGGTCCTGGCTCGAGCCTGGGCCCCATCCCCACGTGTGGAGGTACCTTACAACCCGAACCTTGCCGACTGGGCTCGACCAGGCAGGACCCAGCCTGCAGCAGCTCCAGGACACGAGACGGCAGGGGAGTCTGAGGCAGGTCCAGGAGGTGGTGACGGCGCCAGGCCCAGGCTGCTCCCACAGCCATCACCCTCCCAGCCTGGAGGCAAGCCTCACCCTTCACCTTGACCTGCACAAGAGGAGCCTGGGGCCAGCTTGGCAAGCTGGCCGCCAAGGACGCAGGTATCCACCAACAGCAGACAAGTAAAAGCCCGGGGGTCTGGCCGGCCTGGCCTCCCCCCGGTGGCGAGCACCCCAACTGGCCCAGACAAAGGAAGCACCACTTCCAGGGCCACACGGAAACCCCGCACTCCCTGGCATCTGCTGACCTGGGGGGGGGGAGGGGCAGCTGCAGGCGGGGTCCCCACCCCATGGCCACGATCAGGCAGAGGCGGGAGGGAGCACCACAGAACCCCAAGACCGGCCACTTCTCCATGTTCCCCTACTTTCTGAGGCGGGCCGCAAACTGACTCCAACCTGCAGCCACAAAACCCTGTCTGCTCTCTTCACCTCCATGTAGCCAAGTGGGGTCCACCTGTCCGCCCTGCCTAACCCCCCGCCCCCGCACTCTCAGCAACTGCAGGCGAAGGGGGGTTCGGAATGGGTCATAGCCAACCATGCAGTCACTAGGCTTTCTTCACTTTCCCCCCTAAATCCTGAAAGCACCCAGGGTGTCCCCAGCCAGACCCTCCCCGGTCAGCGTGGCCCTCGGCAGATGGCGTTTCCGCACACTCGCACGCCCTTCGAGGGGCCCAGGGCTGTACGCCCTGTACATGCAGGTCCCAAGTGCCCCTGCACCCCTGGGGAGCTCGGCCAGACCTCTCGGGCACTCTGACATCGCGCCCTGTGCTCTCCCGTGCCCACTGCTAACCTTTATTGTGAAAATGATTTCAGAGGGAAGTTCTGCTTCACCAATATCTGACCTGGGCTCAGAAACCCACGAGCAGCCTCCAGGGGCTGGGTTCCCAGGCTTCCTCACTATGGGCAGAGGTGTGAGCCCCAAACAGGCAAGCACCAGCAGGCGTGGGGCTCAAAGGCCAGCCCGGGTCAGGCCCCGTGTGCAGATGGGTGGTGACTTCAGGCCTGGGCCACACCCCCACCCCACAGGCCTCCGGACCCTGCAACAGCACGGGGCCGGGGCAGGTGAGTCAAGTCCAGCAGCAGCGTGTGACATGGGAACTCGGCCACCCGGCCCTGCTGGAGAGAATAACAAGGCCGTGTGACTGCAGGAAGCTTCCAGGCTGGTGCTGGGGGATGTTCATGGTGTGAAAACACTATCTCCACCTCGTTTCTAGAAAATGCCGAAGAGGGGCACCTGGGTAGCTCAGTTGGTTAAGCGTCCAACTTCGGCTCAGGTCATGATCTCACGGTTTGTGGGTTCCAGCCCCGCGTCAGGCTCTGTGCTGGCAGCTCGGAGCCTGGAGCTGCTTCGGATTCTGTGTCTCCCTCTCTCTCTGACCCTCCCCTGCTCACCCTGTCTCTCTCTCTCTCTCTCTCCCTCCCAGAAATAAATTTAAAAACATTAAAAATAGTTTACAAACTGCCGAAGAGAAGCCCCCCCAAGCGATCTCACTGCTCGGAACTGGAGGGCCAGGAGGACACAGCAGCAGCAGGGAGGGCACAGCAGGAACACACAGCGGGCGGGGGGGGGGAGGGGGTGCCTCGGGCTGGCAGTCAGGTCAGGGCCAGGGTCACCACTGTCCCCGCTGCATCCACTCTCCTCACCCAAATACCTTTTCTCAAGCAGTTTTGCTGTGTTATTAATTTTCTAGAAAACAGTTTTGCAGTAACAATAAAATCACAAAAACTAAAAAACGTTCATTAAAAAAGACAAAATGAGGGGCGCCTGGGTGGCTCAGTCGGTTCAGTGCCAAACTTTTGATGGCATCCCAGGTCCTTCNCGTGAGCTCTCCTCCTCTCAAAATAAGTGAACTTAAAAAGAAAAAAAGACAAAACACGAAAAACGGACCACTTTACCCCAAGACAGAAAACGCTGGAATCCATCTACACTGGCGCATGCGGGTTCGGCGGTGCTGGCGCCCAGCCGGCTCCAAGGGCACTCCAGGAAGAGGCGCCAGCTGGCACCCACCGGCACATCCCCGCTGCCACTAACCCCAGGCGCCCTGCCACACGCCCCTCGCGGCTCAGTCACCGCAGGGCTGAGCTTCCAGAGCATCAAGGGGCGTCCGCCTCAACAGGGAAATGAAACCAAACCGGCCGCCAGTCCAGGAAACCCACGAGTGGTTTTACAGTTATTTTTTACTCTACACTCTCTCTCAGCAAGACCGCGTCCTGGCCAGTGAGGTCCGCCTCGGGCTGCCCCGGCTCCCCGAACACGCGTGCGCGGCACCGACACACGGCAGCCCCCGGCCACGCCTCCTGCTTCCCCTCTGCCCTCGTGGGCGGGACCCTGTGTTTAAAAGGGGACAGCTGAAGGGAGCGAGGCCAGCAGGGCCAACCCCAGGGGCCGTGTGCAGGCTCATCTCCCGCACACCCCGTGGGTGCACCCCTTCCTCCTGGTGCCCACCCACGGTGACCGAAGGGAGGCTCCTGAGAGCCGCCTGCTCCAAACGGCAGCAATGGCTCTTGTACCGAGAGCCCCTGGGCCAGGGAAGGAGGCCCGAGTATCAGCGGTGGAGGTCAGAGACCCGACGGGGGTCTGGGAGGCTGGGACACAGGCTGCTGCCCCTGCACGTCCCCGCAGTCCACGCCACCAGGCTCCCTTCTGCCCCCGCCAACCCCAATGTTCCACTCCCGACCACACGCGGGCTGGCTTCCAGCTTCGGCAGAAGGGGGGCATCTGCAGGCACCCACCACAGCACCTAACAGGCACTCCGCGAGCCCACGGGGAGGGAGTGAATTCTGGCACCCGCCTGACACACGTGCCTGCTCCACTCACCACGGGATGAGCTGCGCTCTCAGAGCTGGTGGCTCTGGGGGGCTGGGTGCCCACAGTGGGAGGTGACAGCGCCCACACAGGGCCCCGCGACCACGGGCGCACATCTGCATCCCCACAACTCAGCAAGGTGGGGGGGAAGCGCAGCAGTCAGCACGGCTAGTGACACGGGAAGCCCTCACAGGAGCCAGGCGTACACGGTGGCAGAGGACCCACAGGGCTGCAGCGGACGCCTCTGCCGGCCGCCACCCGGCACGGGCCCACAGAGAGGCAGGCGTGAGCGCCAGCGCGGCGGCTGCCCCTCATGTCCGCTCACGATTCCAGGTGGGACCCACAGGTGTTCTTCACGCAGCAGCACGAAGCAGCGGGGGGTGGGCAGGGGGACAGGACTCCAGCTGGGACACAAGCACCCTGACTGGAAAAGCCAGCACGGGGGAGCTGTGTGCAGGGGGTGCACACGCTCTCTGTCCTGTCCTCAATGTCGTCCTGAAGTCTGAAGCTAGTCTCAAAGCTCATTTTAAAGAAAATGCAGCAAGAGAAGGGACCACAGGTGCCAGGGGCCCTGCTCACGGGTGTCTGCGCAGAGCACTGGGGACCTGTCTCCCCCTCCCCCGCCACCCCCTTCCCGGCAGCCACTCCAGCTCCCCCCACTCCCAGCCCTGCT
>NW_027551568.1:568336-572466 GCF_008692635.1 Crocuta crocuta
GCTGGGTGTCACTCGGGAGGAGATCAGGGGTCTGGGGACAGACCAATCACAGCAGCTTCCTGAAAAGCTGGCCTGCTCTTCACGCAGCGCCCCCCAGCTGGGGACCCCGAGTCCTCCCAGCACCAACTCCGACAAGCACACAGCTCAATGCCCACAGCTCGCCCCCAAGGCTGCTTCTCAGGCCTCAGAAACCAGGCTGTCTCCCCACCCCCGCTCAGGCCCCAGACTGGCAGCCATGGCCCAGGTCTCCCCACTGCCACAGCCAGGCCCCAGGTCCTAGATGCTGCCTCCGGGACACTGTGCCTCACCCACAGCCTGTCACACTCCTGACACCCTCAGTTGCTGCCTAGCCCCTGCCGGTCCTTCCTCCCTCCTCCATGAAGCCAGATGACCCTCAGCCACAGCAGGCTGCCCACGGGCTGCCCACGCAGGCCCCCTCCGTCCTTCAGCTCCCGGATGGCAGTCACACCACCCCAATGGCAGCCTCCTCGGGCTGTCCCGGTCCAGAGGCCCTGGGCCTGCGGAATGCGGGACAGCCCCCACGGCAGAAGTGTGTCCCGCCTGGGGGAGCCGAGCCCGCGCAGGCCAGGCCAGGGCCCCCCTGGGGCGGCGCAGGGCTGCGGACGCAGTGGCCTCCCAGACCCCGGCGGGCCAGGGTCCCCATCAGCCGCACGCACTGTGCCGGCCCCGGACCTCATTCTGACCCAAGGTACTGAGTGCCGCCCACGTGCGGACTAACCCGCGCAGAGGCACGCTCTCGTCCCTAGGTGCTCCTCCCGCGCTCTCACGCGGCTCTGTGACGCCTCAGAAGCCCACAAACGGGCACCTAATCGCCAACTTGGAGAGGGTGCTGGCTGGCGATGGAGGGAATGTGGCCTTCCTGCCCCTCCGCACATGGCGTCCCAGAGCTGCCTCGGGGAGACCCCGCGGCGTGCCACCGCCTCGGAGACCCGGGTGCACTGCAGGACACGGACGTCACAGACGCAGGAAGGCGCAGTCACGGCTCCACGGCCTCCACCAGAGATACGTGGCCTGCCCAGGGCCCCGAGTCGGCCTCCGGGCAGGCCATGGTCCACGCCTGCGGAGGGTCCGGTGTAAGCGCCGCCTCAGCCCCACCCCCGCCCGCCGACCCGCTGGATTTCTTCCCCACAGCCCCAGGTTCCAGCCTGCCATGCTGTTCTGTCGCCCCCCCAACTCGCCGAGCACAGTGCTCTTGCGCGGCGGCGGCCATCTACGGCCAGGCTCCAGGGCTCACAGGGACCTCAGGGACTCCTCCCTGAGGGGGACACACGCAGAAACGACTTGGCACAGGCGTGACAAGAAGCCCGCAAGACCCCCGGCTTGGTAGGAAAATGGGTGCCCCCGCTTTAGGACAGCCTGGGGCTCGTCTGGGCAGGCCCATGAGGGCACCACGCCAGCGCCAGCCTGTGGCCCATGCACGGCTGAGGTTCCGGGGAGGACAGTGACGTGACACGTGAAGTTCCGTCTGAGGACCGGAGGCAAATGCGGTGTGGACGCCCCCCACCAACACAGATGGCGGAGCCAGGGCCAGACACAGCCCCCTTCACCCCCTGAGCCTGGCACGGGTCCTCCTTCTCGCCACCAGCAGAGGGAAACCAGGA
This sequence comes from Crocuta crocuta, assembly GCF_008692635.1. Taxonomy (NCBI): domain Eukaryota; kingdom Metazoa; phylum Chordata; class Mammalia; order Carnivora; family Hyaenidae; genus Crocuta; species Crocuta crocuta. The sequence goes on from NW_027551568.1 coordinate 569,959, forward strand.
GACGCGGGCAGCCAGCAGCAAACTGTGCCTCGGCCATGCGACCCAGCAGCGCCCAAGGGCATGCGCACGAGACGTTACCGGGGCAGGTGAGAGGCACGGCAGAGAAAAGCCCCGTCCTGGGCCCGGCCCTCTACTCACGGCGTGCTGGCCCAGAGGAAGCCCCGCCGGTCTTCAGCTCCCACCAGGCTGGAGGGGAGCCAAGGCCAGACCCGCCTCTGAACCCAAGGCCCCTTCTCCTGCGGAGAGCTGTTCATCTCTGCCTTGGGGCTCCCGACAGGAGTGGCTCCAGCTTCCCAGAACGTGGGGCTCTCAGTGCTGAGCACTAAGAACGGGGCCCCGCCACAGAGCAGTCAGCAGGACCTCAGCAGGGCAGGCGAGACAGACCCCAGCCCCCTGCCCCCATGAGTCCTCAAGCTGAAGAAAAGAGGCGGGAAGGGAAACCCCAAATGCACCCGGCAGAGAGCACGGTCCAGGGCTGAGACAGGTCACCCCTGCCACAAGTGCAATTCTCAGAAACGGAGAGATGAGAGAGCACGCCATCGCGGCTGAACGGACTGGAGGTGCTCCCCCAGGGAGGCCACACAGGACGCGCCTGCACGTGGCAGGCACAGATGCAGCCCCGGGCATGCGTCCCTCACGAGGCCTTGCAAAGGCACCCAAACCAAACCACGTGTTCAAAGGCAGCAATGAAACCCGACAGAGAAGAAACCTGGAGAGACCATGGAACAGAACAGCCGGCCCCCCAGGGCCGGCACACACGGCAGGCACAACTGGGAGCCGGAAGGAGGGGCAGCAGACCAGCGCCCGGGTCCAGCAGGGCCCCCGTGGCCGCCCCTGGCACAGCCCTGATGTTCTAGGGCAGAGAGAAGGTGAACCCCAGAGCTCACACATCACCAGGGGACCAGGATGGTGGGCACACAACGCAAAGCAGAACTGCCCCCAGGCCCTGCTCCTGTCTCCATTCCTGCCCCGCAACCTCACTGTCCCCAGGCCCGTCCTGCCTCGCCCCTCACCCTGGCCCCATCCTGTCTCCTAGTCCTGTCCCCACCACACAGCAGATGCACACTCGTCATCCCACATGGCCTCACACTACCATCCCCACCTTAGAGACTCGTACAGAGATCATGCAACAAGTCCGAGAGCAAACGCTGGTCAGGGGCTTGGCTGGGACACCCCTAGGATGGGATGGGTCTAGGCTCCGGTCCTCTCGGGTCACTCGGCTAAGAAACTCGGGATGCCCCCACGCAAGGGTGGGTGGCCTGCACTGACCCACAGGATGGGTGTGCACTGCTCCATGTGCTCAAATGCCTGCAGTGCTGGAGGCCAGTTGCTACTGAGCACTCTTTGGTGTGTTATTTTTATGCAAATGAAGTCGCTGCTCTTGAAGGAGGCAGCGGGTCCTGGAAAAGGGGAAACCAGGTGGGAAGAGGAGATGTGGCCACCCCCCCCATGTGCGACCTAATTCTCCAGCCACCCCAAGAAGTGGGAGCTGGGTGAGGATTTCAGCTCTGACTACTCCATTCAGACTAACGGGAAGACAGTCAATCCCGTCCCACTTCTGGGTGACAAGTGGTTTTCCTTTCCCCGACCAGAGGGCAACCTGTCCTAAACAAGCACCAGGAAAATCATCACTATAAAGGAGTCTGGCCGCTGGCCAGGTTCCCGGCTTCTCCAAGACGCAGCCAGCTTCAAGGCTGTCCTCCCGGGCGTGCCCAGAGGTGGTGCCCTCACTTCTCTGCACGCAGGCTGAGGGCTGGGCAGGGCACCCAGCCACAGAAAGATCTAGCCTCCAACTCCTGGCTCAGGTGCGGCTGCAGTCTCCCTCCCACAGGCCTCGGGGAGCCACTGCCCCAAGGCTCCAACGCACAGCAGAGGGGAGGAGGAGGGGCCCCTCCCTGGCTGCACCCACCCCGGAGGAAGCCCCAGGCCCTGCAGGCTGGAAATTGACCAGGAACTGCAAGATGGCCCCTTACACTTCGGCTCAACAGGGGGCACCAGGCACTGACATGGCGACCAAACCGGCACCCCCTCCCAGGAGCGTCCTCAAGCTGGCCGACTCCCCTACAGCCCCGGCCTCAGGGCCGGCCCCCAGGCTTGTCTAGAGCACCTGCCAGTGTCCTGGGTTCTGACCCTTTTCAAAACACGAGGGGGAAAACAGGGGCCTTTGACAAACCCAAAGGGTTCCACCCCTCCTGGCCTGCTACGGAGGAACAGACTAGTCAGAGGAGTGAGTGCGGTGTGCAGTCGGCTCGGTTGGGGATGTCTGTGCCCCAGGCTGCTGGGCACCTGGGAAGGAAGGGCTGCCCTCCCCACCAGCTGGGCGCCCTGACTTCACACACGTTTAAAAAACCAGTAAACAATTTCAAGGGGCAGCACGAAGCGTGCCATAAAGCCAAGCGCCCCTAAAACCTCCTGAAGGAGCAGCAGGGAGGGGGGAGCCCGGCATCTGCGGCGGCAACACGCGGCCAGCAAACGTGCCCGGGGAGCAGGGCCGGAGCTCGGCGCCCG
>NW_027551568.1:572522-577524 GCF_008692635.1 Crocuta crocuta
CCCGCACCCATACTTGCACCTGTTTGGCACCCACCAGGCCCCGCCTGTTCCGAACCCGCACATATACCTGCCCTGCACCAGCGCGCGCACACATACACACACCTGTGCCGCACACGCACGTGACTGGCACCGGCACAAGCACCCATCTAACACACTTTCCCCGAACACACATCCACTGGGCCTTACTGGCAGGCTGCACCTGCCCCGCACCTCGGAGCGCTCCTAGGCCAGGACCGTTTAAGTTTTCTTGGGCCACTGCAAGGAGGCACCGCAGCTGCGCAGCGGCTCTGGGGGGCCAGAGGGTCGCAGGAGGCCCTGGCAGGGATCCCGGAGGGTTTCTCCGGGCAAACTTGGCCTTACGTTTGCGTTCCTGGGACCAAGGAGGAGGTGCACCCATGGCGGGGTGAAGCATGGATGGGAGGCACCGGGAAGAGCTTCCTGATCCTGCAGAGAAGCGCAACGACCAGAGGTCAGCATCAAGAAGCCTGCGCAGGACTTCCCTGAGCCCGGTGGTCCCGGCGAGGTGGCCACATGCGGGTGGAGGGGGGGTCCCCAACCCCTGCCAGAGCAGCCTATGCTTAGTTCCAGAGAGGCACTGGTGGGAGAGTCTCCAGGGCTCCCCTGGGGTGGGGGCTGGCCAGGCCCCATGAGTGAGGTGATCAGGTGATGGGAAAGGACCTGAGGCCAGCCTGGGAGACCCTGGTCCCAGGAGCTGGAATGTTCTCAGGTGGCAGTGAGGGTAGGCAACATGGCTGTCCTCCTAGGTAAAAACCAGCAACACGACAGCTGTGTGGTTAGCACTGCACTATTAGTACAGCTCACTGGGACGCGGGGGACAGTCTTGAAATCCTGATACCTGTCCTGTTGTTTTTAAAATTCATAAATTGGTGAGAAAGTGTGGGTGGATTCAACAGAGTAATCGGGAACTGGGATCTATTTGCAAAGCAAATGCTTTTAAACCCTCACTTTGTACTCACCTATGAAAATACCTCCCAAATTGGATTAGAATGTGCAGGGGAAATGAGAAAACAGGGTACAAGGGCACATTTAGCAAATGTCTCAGAGAACTTTTTCTAGACCCAGATGCAAAATGAGTCACAAGGGAAAGATAAGAACTGCAGACCTGGGTGTGTGTCTCACCCCCACACCTCTCACTCGCGCCCACGGCGCCCGCTCACGTAACAGTGTCCAGGACCAGCTTCCCTGTCGTGGCGCCTCCAGTGCTGACACCCATAGTGCCCCTTGATGCCTGGCCCCTCCACCTCCCAATCGCCCAGACCAGGGTCACCAGCAGGACTTCTTCCCGGAGAGTGGCCATAGCATGCAAATCAGATGCTGTCACCCCTGCTTAAATCCCTCTGTGGCTTCTCATTGCCCCAAAGAGGAAATGCAAGCTGCTTACTACAGTCAGAGAGCCCGAGGCCCGGGCTACCTAACCTTCCTCTAACCTCCCTTCTGTCCTCCAGCCAGGAGTCCTTCCCCACCAGGTCACAGCCATGTGCCCTCCCACTGGCCGCAGGACCTTTGCATGTGCTATTTCTGCTGCCTTCCTCTGCTGGTCCCTCAAGCTTTACCCTCATGCCTGTTATACAGGTTACCTTTGTGTCTGGGCTTTCTCCCTGCTACACAACCAGCTCCCTGGGGACAGGGCTTCTGCTCCCCTGCTCCCAAGTATTTGAGCTGGGAACCTGCTTAATGGAGATGTGGGAAGAAGTGATCCACTCTTCTGAACGTGCCTGCGCCAGGCATGCCTCCCCAGTCCTCAGGAGGACTGGCCAGAGGCACCAAGACCACAGGTGCCCGCCTCTGAGAGCCCACCGCCCTGATGCCCTCCACTCCCCCTCTCCAGCCCCTCCCCATCTTTGCACATGGCCCTGCAGACCCCGACTACCTTCTGAGAACTGGCCTGCAGACAAGGGCCTGAGGGGGCAGATGAGATGGCCCAGCAGAAGCTCATTCCCGTCCTGGCTGTGTCCACTACGGTGCACAGGGGGGACCCCGAATTTGGGACAGTGCTGCCCACCCCGCCTGGCCCAGCTCAACTGTCCCCTGCAGGTAAGGCTGCCCCTCCCAGAAAAACTCACCACCTGGAAGGCCAGGGCAGGAAGAGCCCCACCTCTTTGCTCTTCAGCAAGACCTAGGTTTGCACCCACAGTAATCCTGGTAACTCAGTTCTGCCTTTTGTTGAACAAACGTGCACTCTGTTAACTTCAGGAGACAGCCGCGAGCCCGGGAAGACCGCAGTAGGTTTCTCCTTTGGGAAAGAGCATGCCCGGCCGGCCAGCTCACGGACGATATTCCCCTTGTAGCCCAGGCTTCTTTCCTTAAGGGATTCGAGCACATTTCTAATGGCGGAAGTTACCATTTTTCTTCTGTCTCCGTGCACAATAGAAGACTCTCTGTCTTTTAGTTGTTCTGAGTCCTCTGAGACGCTGTGCAGACACCTGCGTGATTTGTGCAACGGTCAGTGCGGATGTGAAGCAGCGCTGTGACCCCCATCGCCTGCCCTGGGACACTCACTCGGCATTTACTCAGTGGTTCTTGAGAACACGTGGCAGGCCACCCGGGAAAGCCCTGTCTCCCCTGCGAGCATTGGGAAGAAGCTTTAGGAGGCAGCTTCTGGTGGCTCTGAGGCTCTCAAGATGCCATCACATGGGTGGAGTCATGGAGGGGACAGAGGTGGAGCCCCGATGGGGGAAGGGGCAGTCCTACAGAGATCTAGGCAAAGAATATTCTAGAAAGGGAGCAGCAAATGCAAAGTCCTGATGTGGGTAGAGGCCTTGGGTTATATTCCTTTTTTTTTTTAAATTTTTTAAACTTTTTAAAATGTTTATCTTTGGGGAGGGGAGGGACAGAGAGAGAGGGAGATAGAATCTGAATCAGCTGAATCAGGCTCCAGGCTCCGAGCTGTCAGCACAGAGCCGGACATGGGGCTCAAACTCACGAACCGCGAGATCATGGCCTGAGCTAAAGTCAGATGCTTCACCGACTGAGCCACCCAGGTGCCCCAAATCCGTGTGTTTATAAAGTGAAGTCGGCCACTAGAATAACACAGAGAGCTTCTAAGTCCGTGGTGGGGGCAAGGAAAACGCTGATCAGTCCCATAGGAGTCAGGAAAGGCGATAAAAGGCAAAGATGAAGTATGGTAAAGAGAAAAAAATAAATTGAGGGAAAGCTCAAACATAATCATAATCACAATAAAGTTCAACGGATTTAAACTAGCCAGTGTTTGAAAAATCACTTATCAAATTGGGTGAGGAAAACAAAATGTAACTGTGCCCTAATTTGAAGGGCAGAGGTAAAGCCACAGGCAGGCGACGGCCCTGGCAGCTGTTCACCAAAAGAGAACCGTTCCACATTCACTGGTGCAGGTGCAACACGCTCGAAGACAGACAGCACCGTCAGGAGCCGAGTGTGTGCCGCCGAACGGCGACGCGATTTGCTGGGGGCAGCGAATGACTCTGAACTTGCACGCACCAAGCGCACGGCTTGAGAGCGGGTGACGCGGACCCTGGCAGGGACCCGGCACGAACGACCCGCTGTACAGTCGGCAGGAAGGGCGGTGCACGCCTCTGAGGACAGAGGCGGCCTGGAATTCATCCGCTTTCAGGACTCAGAGAGCACAGTCAGGAGCAAGATGCAGCGCACACGTAACACCCAAGTCACAGAATTCCTCGTCTTCGAGCACACGTGGAATGTTCACCAGCAAGGGACCCACCGCGGGGCCACAAAGCCAAATCTCAACAAGATACCGGGGCATCTGTGTGACGTCGGCCGCGTCCTCCGCCCGGCCGCGCTGACCACAGGACGGAGAGCCGCTCACCACACGCTTGGAACTGTAGAGCCGTAAGACGTGGCTGATGGCTCAAGGAAGGAATCAGCACGGGGCCTCAAAACAGGTAGAAGCCCCCAATAAGGGGCCGGTGTGCAAACACTTCCAGGCTACAGCTCCCTGCGACCTCAGGAGGGAGTTCCTTCCCTGAAAGCGCACACACGAGAAAGGAAAGGCGGACAAGCAGCCGTCTCACCGGAGACCCAAGGGACGCGGTGAGGAATAAAGCCGTGGCCTGTGGGACAGGAGGCGGGGGAAGAGTCCCTGCTGGCTCCGTGGGAAGATTATACGGAATGACTGTGCACACAGCTGTGTGGACGACTGTGAGGAACTGTGCGGAGGGCTGTGCGGGTCGGCTGTGCAGGATGACTGTGTGGACAACTGTGCGGGGTGACTGTGCAGGACTGTGTGGGACAGCTGTGCAGACGACTGTGAGGAACTGTGTGGATGGCTGTGCGGGGGTGACTGCGGGGCGGTTCTGCAGGACGACTGTGCAGACGGCTGTGCGGGGGTGACTGTGCGGGGCGGCTGTGCAGATGGCTGTCAGGAACTGTGTGGACGGCTGTGCGGAGGGCTGTACGGAATAGCTGTGCGGACGGCTGTCATGAACCGTACAGATGTCTGTGTGGGTCAGCTGTGTGGACAACTGTGCAGGACGACTGTGCGGGTCAGCTGTGTGGATGAATGTGCAAGTCGGCTGTGCGGGTCGGCTGTGCGAGATGGCTGTGCGGGTTGGCTGTGTGGACGACTGTGTGGGTCAGCTGTGTGGAGGGCCGTGCGGATGACTGTGTGGACGACTGTGTGGGTCAGCTGTGCGGGACAGCTGTGCGGAGGGCCGTGCGGGACGGCTGTGCGGACGACTGTAGAGACCACTTCAGTAGGAAGCCTCTCACTCCGCCCGCAGGTGCTCGCTCACCATAAGGGCCCTGCCAGAGCCAGCGCTGGCCGGCCATTCCAATGAACAGGATACAGCAGAAGCGACGAGACGTCCCCTCCAAGGGTAGGTGACAAGAAGGCCCCTGTGGCTTCTGTCCACCCTCCCCCCAGGCCCCCCCGCTCTGGAGAGAGCAGCTGCCACGCCGGAAGCCGCTCTGTGCAGAAGCCCACATGGGAAGAATTGAGGTCTCTGGGCAGTGAGCTTGGGGGTGCATCCTGGAGGCGGGGGGGCTC
>NW_027551568.1:577630-605703 GCF_008692635.1 Crocuta crocuta
GGGCTCTGACGGCTGCAGCCCCAGCCACCACTTCACTTCACAGCCTGTAGACCCCGAGAGAGAGGCACCAGATTGGGCGGCACCTGATGCCTCACACACAGAAACTGCAAGGTAATACATGTCCGCTGCTCTTGGCCATGAAATTGTGATGTCACGTCCGCAGTAATAGGTAATCAACATCAGTAAACTCAAAGGGTCGTAATGTGGCGGGGATGTGAGGGAAGAACACATCACTGAGTAGTGTCAGCAACACAACCACAGAGAGAATGGAGATTTTAAATTAAAAAAAGATTATAACCAATTTTTGTCAATAAATTCAAAGCTTAGGGTGCCTGGGTGGCCCAGTCGGTTAAGTGTCCGACTTCGGCTCAGGTCATGATCTCAGTTTGTGGGTTCGAGCCCCGCATCGGGCTCTGTGCTGACAGCCAGCTCAGAGCCTGGAGCCTGTTTCCGATTCTGTGTCTCCCTCTCTCTCTGCCCCTCCCCTGCTCATGCTCTCTCTCTCTCTCAGAAATAAATGAAATAATAAATAAATAAATAAATAAATAAATTCAAAGCTTAAGTAAAAAAAGTCATATTTTATTAAAAATTAAACTTATCAGGGCGCCTGGGTGGCTCAGTCGGTTAAGCGTCCGACTTCCGCTCAGGTCATGATCTTGCAGTTCGTGGGTTCGAGCTCCACATCAGGCTCTGTGCTGACAGCTCCGAGCCTGGAACCTGCTTACGATTCTGTGTCTCCCTCTCTCCCTGCCCCTCCCCCACTCACACTCTGTCTCCCTCTCAAACATAAACATTAAAAAATTTTTTAATTAAACTTATCAAAATCACTCAAGAAAAAAACAGAATACCCAAACAGCTTGACAACCACAAAGAAACTGAATCCGTAGTTTGTAGGAGCACCGCACCCCCAAAACAGATGCAGACGGCTTCAAGAAAAGGTCCACCAAGTTTTTCAAGAAGAGGTCATCCAAACCTAATAAAAAGTGTTTTAGAGGATTAAGACTAGGAAAGCTATCCAGGTAATCTAGAGAGATCAAACCCAGAGACCATTAAAATGAAATTTAAAAAATAAATAGCCTAATAATATTTAGAAACAGAAATACAATGTTATAAAATATGAGCAAATTTAATCCATCAACATGCACAAAAATAATAATTATGCCAAATCAGGTTTATTCCAGGAATGCAAGAATGACTTGTCACTAGAAAACACATGACTCAGGGCGCCTGGGTGGCTCAGTTGGTTGAGCATCCGACTTTAGCTCAGGTCATGATCTCACGGTTCATGAGTTCGAGCCCCATATTGGGCTTGCTGCTGTCTGCACAGAGCCTGCTTCAGATGCTCTGTCTCCCTCTCTCCCTGCCCCTCCCCTGCTCATTCTCTCCCTCTCTCTTTCAAAAATAATAAACGTTAAAAAAAAAACAAACACATGAACATTTAACACATTATCAATGGAACTTGTCCACAGAATCATCACCGCATATACAAGAAAAAATACTTGATAAAATCTAGTGTACACTATTTTTTCATTGAGGTAAAATTGACATAAAACTTAACCATTTTAAAGCATACAGTTGAGTGGCTTCCAGTGTATATATATTCACTGTGTTGTGCAACCATCACTGCCAGATGATTCTAGATCATTTCATCCTCCCCCCAAAAGAGACCCCACACCCATATGGCAGCCACTCCCCATTTCTCCCCCCCTCAGACCCTGACATCCACTAGTTTGCTTTCTACCTCAGTGAATTTGCCTATACTGGACATTTCATATAAATTGAGTTATATAATTTGTGATTTTTGTATCTGATTTCTTTTGTTTGATACAATGTTTTCAAGGTTCATCCATGTCCCAGCATCTATCAGTTCTTCATTCTTTTTTGTGGCTGCGTAAAATGCCATTATATACATTTTGGTAGTCTGTTAACCCGCTGACAGACACACACTTCTTTGTTGCTTGTTTATTGGAGAGTCCAATCCACTTTCATTTAGTGTGATTATTGATAAGGAAGGACTAACTTCTGCCATTTTGCTACTTGTTTTCTATTTGTCTTACATCTTTTTTGGTCCTGGATCCCTCAATTACTGCGTCTTCTGCTTAGGCAGGTATTTTCTGGTGTAACATTTTTAGTTCCTTGTCATTTCTTTATATTGGTTATTTGCCTAATGCCTGCCGTGTGGATTACAAGTAACATCGTAATTCATGATGCCCATACATAGCCTCGTTCCCTCCTCCCATGTTGCTTCTGCTACAAATCACACTTGTACACACTGTGTGCCCACGGCCTGTTTACAATGATTGTTTTATGGGACAGTATTTCACAGCAATAGGAAATGAAAGAGGATTTAGAAACCAAAAGCACAATCAGACTAGCTTTTACATTTATTGTTCTTTACTTCTTTGTCTGGATTTGACTTACTGCCTAGTGTCCTTTCGTGTCAGCCTGAAGGGTTCTCCTTAGCATATGTGCCTGGCGGGTCTACTAGTGACAGAGTCTCTTGATTTTTGTTTATCCGAGAATGTCTTAACTTCTGCTTAAATTTGGAAGGATGGTTTTGCTGGCTGCTGAGTTCTTGGCTCTCAGTCCCTTGTTCCCGCACTTTGAGAGCATCACCCCACTGCTTCCTGGTGCCCATGACCTTTGGGGAAACATTGGCTGTCGCCCTACCCTGGAGCCCTTACAGATTCTCATGTATTCGGTGTTCAGCAGTTTATCACGTCTTGGTGTGGTTTTCCTCCGTGGAGTTTGTTAAGCTTCTTGGGTGGGTACATTCATGATTTTCATCAAATATGGACAGGTTTTGGTCATCATTTCTTCATATATTCTTTCTACCCCATCACCTCTCTCTTCTCCTTCTGCGACTCCCATTATGCCCCTCTCGGTTCACCTGGGGATGTTGCACAAGTCTCTCAGGCTCTGTTCATTTTTCTTTCTTCTTTTTTGCTTCTCAGGTTGTCTAATGCCTACTGCCCTGTATCCAAGTACGTGGAGTCTTTATGTCTGCCCAAATCTTCTGCTGAAACCCCTCTAGTGAACTTTTTTCATTTCAGTTATTGTACTTTTCAGCTCCAGAATTCCTATTTGGTTCCTTTTTAATAATTTCCATCGGCATTCTTCATTTTGTCGGACATTGTTTCCATGGTTTCCTTTGGTTATTTGTATGCGGTTTCTTTAGCTCTTTGAAGAGCTAGGCGTTTTCAGGGACAGTTTCTACACTTTTATTTTTGTCCTATGTGTGAACACATGCTCTCATTCATACGCATGCCACATAACCTCCACCGTGGTTGGGGACTGGGTGCTTTGGATGCTCTAGTGCCAGGCTCCTCTTCCCCAGGTGTCGCTGCTTCCCGCGGTTGCTGCCGTTTGTTCAGTAGCTTTTCTGAATGAGTTTTGCAAAGTCTGTGTCATCTGTCATGTGGCCATGAAGTCTTTGTTCAGCTGGCTAAGTGGTCAGTTAGTGACTTGACAGTTCCTTTAACAGTCTGGACCAAAATCCTCCCCTTAAACACAGAACCTCCAGTCCGTGGAGATGGGCTCTGTACGTGGACCGGGCCACACCCCCAACACACACCCACGCGGCTGAAGACTCTGCCTTGGCTTGCATTGCCATCTGCACAGATCCTGAAGGTCACCCAGGGCAAGAGGTGAGGCCACTCGGGGGCTCTGAGGATGTACCCACCCCGAGAGCACATGTGCAGCTCTAGACCCCAGAGGCGCCCACCCCTGCCTTTCGTCCCCAGCCTTTTCGTGTGTCTGCTGTTTGCTCCAGGCAACGGCCTTTACGTGTTTTGGCAGAACTCGCCCCCCCCGGCGAGTTCCTAGCTGGGGGAAATAAAGGCAAGGCTTTTTTGCAACAGTCCTTCAGGGAGCCACCAGGTCGGAACAAAGAATGACAATTCGGGCACCCACACCTGGTCTGTGGGCTGCTGTTTTCACAACTGACAACCAAGTAAGGGCTGGGGGACCGGCCAAGGGCAAGTGCAAATGCCCAAAACCCGCAGACCACAATTGAGCTGCCTTTTCTCAATCAGACGGTAACCTGTTGCTATAAATTTTTGACCATTTTCCAGAGTTTCAATAAAGTGGATTCTGATATATTTTTCCCAGTTTATTTGCTGGTCTGTGAAGTTCCTTACTCCATCATTTTTCACTGACATCGCTGCCTCAAAAACATTTTTATGAAACCCCATCAGAACACTGTAAGTAGAAGGAAAATTCCTTAACTTTATGATAAAGAATATCAGTCAAAGGCCGGCAGTAGGCACCAGAAATCACGGTGTGGTGATGGCTGCGCTCCGCTGTGAGCAAACTCAGGGCCACACACCTGTGCACTGGAAGTGTGGTGCAGTCGCCTTACATTGTGTCTACTTTCCTGCACATACAGCCACCTGGATCCGGTCGCCATTTTAAAAAAGCCAAGCATTGATGGGCATGGAGGAGGGCACTTGCAGGGATGAGCACTGGGTGTTATATGGAAACCAACTTGACAATAAACTATTTGTAAAAAATAAAATAAATTAAGTAAATAAATAAATAAATAGTCAAGCATTGTGAACATTTAACGTCGAGAACAACACACCCATGTCCGCCACAGCGTTGTGCCGGGGGCTGCGCCAAAGTGGCACAAGTCACAGAGACTGAAAGAGAGTAGCGAAGCTGACTGCAGGTCCCCTGAAAACCTACACGAGAAATCAGGAGGGTCTGCGGACTACATATTGGCACCAATGAGGCATCTTTAAAAACCCAAATGTAAAACCCGGGGGACAGCTGGACGAGCCAGGCTCCTGGAAAGAAACCCCACGCAGGACCCGTGCAATGACCCTATCTGGTCCCCCTCCCCTTCCGTCACAGGGAGGATCACGCTCCCACCAACCCCTCGTGTTGGGGCCGGCCAGAGAGAGAAGTCCTGGCCAGAGAACTGGACGCGGGTGATGTGTCACTTCTGAGGCAGGACACGGAGCTGCCGGCTCAGTTCCTCCAGCGCTCTCCTCCGCTGAAGTGGTCCTGGGGCTTTCAGAGTGGTAGTGGGTTGGGGCCGCCACACTGCACGTCCCCACCTCCGTCCCTGTGCATGTGCCCCGTGGAGTCCCCTCTCCCCGAGCACAAGGGGGAACTTGAGATATGTATTAACCAGTAGAACATGCAAACCCGATGAGATGTCACTTCCACAGCTATCATCTTCATGAGATTTTAATGCCCACCCAGCAAAGCGACTCTCCCCCTTGCTGGCTCTGGGATGATCCGTGTGGTGGGTCGCTGACGGTGGCCTCCCCCCGATGGCCAGCAGAAGCTGAGGCCTACGGTCGAGCCATGCAAGGGGCAGGTGCGCTTGGAAGCAGACCCTTTCCGGGCCATCCTCAGAGGAGAGCACACCTGAGCCACAGAAACTGTCAGAACCACGTGCCGAGATAAGCGTTGTTTCAAGTCCCTGAGTCTGGTAGTAATATTGTCACACGCCATAAGTAGACACAGTGGTGACAGACGGGACGCTGGCCCCCAGGACACGGGGGTGAGGGCTGCAGGCAAAACCACAAGAGACCCGGCCTGCAGTTTTGAGCCACGGCTGTTCAGGGCTTTGGTGACCACAACGTAACCTGGCCTATTGTCGGTGATCATTTTCCAATGATAAATGACCTTCAACACACAGACAGCATGTGGGGACGGGGACAGGGATGGGGATGGGAAGGGTGACCAGCCAGGGGCACAAAAGAGCCAAACCAACTACCAAGCAGCACCAGGTGGTGACACCAGGTGGTGACAGCCACCTGAGAAAGACGAAGGGGAGGTGCTGAGAGAGAAGCAACGACAGCGACAGCGGAAGAGCCCTGAATGAGGGGAGCGTGGGGCTTCGCACACGTGGAGGAAGAGCCAGGGAAGGGCTCCCCGCACCGCGGGGGTGCGACCTGTCCCCGCCTCCTTTCCTCTATCTCCGCTTGTGCCGCACAGGCAGGGGGCCTTTCTCCATCTTGTCAACAGGGGCGAGGCACAGCCGGTGATGACAGGAGCCTCACTCATCGGAGCTTGCTTCCAGAAGGCATCCTCGGGGTGCTCTGTCCTCTGCGTGTNTGCACAGGCAGGGGGCCTTTCTCCATCTTGTCAACAGGGGCGATGACAGGAGCCTCACTCATCGGAGCTTGCTTCCAGAAGGCATCCTCGGGGTGCTCTGTCCTCTGCGTGTCCCCATGCCACCGTGAGGTCCTTAAAAACAGGCTCCCTCCCAGCCCTGTCCCCATGCCCAGCTGCAAGGTTTGTGCGCTTGATCTCCCCCTTTCCTTCCCAGATGATGATGGACATTTCCAGCAGCACACCTGCATCCATCTCCTTGAGTGTCTATGCAGGACCCCGGGGCACCTGTGGAGCACCCGGGGCTGGGGGTCCCCAAGCCCGGCTCGCCAGCCAGGTGCTCGAGGCCAGGGAGTGGCAGTTGTGGAGAAAATGTGGTCTCTTCACCCTGAGCGGCGTCTCAACAGGGCAGTGACACACTCGGGAGTGTGCAGGGCAGGGAGGGCTGCGGCGGGGAGGGTCGACCGCACCGAGGTCCCAAAGAGCAGCAAGAGGCCTCAGGGCCAGACACAGAAAGGCCTGTAATGCCAAGGAGAGCCCCGCCTACGCCCTTCAATGACCGACCCCGGGCGGCCCCTCTCCCGCGCTCTGGTCGGTCCTGGCTGCGCCCCAGGGTTCCAGCTCTAGCCCCCAGTCTTCCCGGTGACCCCCGGCCTCTCTCGGGGACAGCCTCTGCTCACACCAGCAGCATCTGGGAACCACCTACCAACCCGACGTCCACCCCCCCCCTTGCTGTGGTCAAGCCACCGGGGGCCGAGCTCCGATCCCTGACCTACATCTCCTCAGGCCGTGCCCACAGTCTGTCCCCTTGGCGACCCTGTCCGCTGGCCGCCCGGACAACCTCGCCCGCGGGCTCCAGCCCCCCACAGGATCTCCACCTGCTCCTCTCGAGGGGGAAAGGGCTTCTCCAGCCGGTGGCCGGGAAGCGTGGCAGGCAGGGGTGCATGCTGCGAGCCCCTGCTGGACACCGGACCACAAGCTCTTTCATCCACCACCTCCAAGAATGTCCCAAGTGGGAGAATGTCCTCCAGCCACCGGCAAGGACAGGCGCCAAGGGAGCTGGGTGTTCCTGGTGTACCTGCCTCCCAGCTGTGATGGTCAGAAGGCGACAGTGCTCTTCAGGCNTTCCTGGTGGCCGCGGCCGCCTGCCTGAGACTACGCGGGGGGAAGGGGCCTCTGCTTGGCGCTGCCTGGGCGGACACAGGGGCACAAATGCCGGCGGTTACTTCCAGGCAGCTCAGCGTGGTGGGGCAGGGCGACAGGGCTCTGGCGTGATGGCAATCGTGGGGGGCAGTGAAGTCAGGGAGTCTCAGCTAGTGGGGGGCCGGGAGGGCACGAGCAGACAACACTCCGGGGACGGAGGGGCACGGGCAGAGTGGCCTGAGGACACGGGCCAGCTCTGGGAACTGGGGAAGTCCGTGCAGCCGAAGAGGAGCAGCTGGAGAAGCGTCAGCGCCGGCGGACGAGGAGCCCCACTCCCGGGTGGGCGGCGGCCGGGGGGGGGGGCAGGTGCCGGGACCGCTTCCGGGGAGGCGGCATCAGGTGGGGATCAGTGAATCTGCACTGAACAAATACCAACGTAGGGACGGGGAAGCAGATGACATTCTCTCTCATGTGAACAAGGGTGGATTCCCCGCGACAAGGCCAGGGCTTTGTATCCACCTTTCTGCCTCCTGGCCTTCGGGGGCCTCACCCCCATCCCTTCAGAAATCCCACGCAGCCCTTCTTCCCAAGCCGGAGTCGCAGCAACACGGGGCGAGGAAGCCGAAAACCGCCCCCGGCGGACGGGGGCGTGGCTCTGAGGGAGAGGAGACCCGGGACACACCCGGGTGAGATGCTGAGGTTCAAGCACGGAACGGGCCCACGAGGGTGACCTCGGCTTCCTGTGACGGGGTCGGGGNGCGGGTTCTCGCAGCCGCGGCCAGGGCGAAGCGCCCGGACTGCCTCCTACAGGCCGCCTTCCTTGGGTGAAGAAGTACGACCTCTCAGACACCACCGCTGACCAGACCTGGGAAGACCCCGGCCCCAACTCCAGCCCTTTTCATGATGCTGCCCCACCTGCGTCAACTTCGAAAATGAAACTTCCAGGGTTTTCCCCAGCAAAACTGGCTTTATACGGGACCAGCAGAGGCCAACGCAGGAGGNGAATACAGCTATGGTAAAGAACTACAGACAAGCCCAAGGAACAAAGGTGATGAAGTCTCTTATAGAGGAAGGGGGAGGTGGGGCTGTGAAGGCTGTTGTAAGCAAAAAGTCCATTGGGGGAAACTCTGAGCTGGAAGTGTAGTGCCTTCTCATTGGTTGGGCTGTGGGGCGTTCTCCTTGGATGGACTATGACAGTCTCCCATTGGCTGGGCTATGGCAGTCTCTTATTGGTTGAGACTCTGATAGTCTCCTATTGGCTGGACTGTTGCTGGGGGAGGAGGAAACCTTCCTCCCTCCTGCAGGGCTAGTAAAGTAGGAGCTACGGTGGAATCCAGCTGCAAGGTGCGTCCCTTCCGGGTGGGTCTGCAATCGCCCGGGAGCGGCAGGGCTGAGCGCTCCCCCTGCTGGCCACCCGACTCCATGCGGCTTCCTCTTCTTAATTTTCAGTGGGCAAGTCCCTGCCACCCCCACCCCCCGACCCCCGTTGCTCACTGTGAAATGAAGGCTCTGCCATGGAGAGGTGGGGGTGGTGCTGCCGGGAGGGAGGGCAGTGCGGGGCCCACGCCCAGTTGGTAGGGGGTCCAGGACGGCGTCCGGGCGGTGAGGGACGGAGCGCCTGGGCGACAGCTGCCCGGCAGCTGGGCCTCCCCGACGAGACCCAGTGAGAGGCCCCTGGTGGTTGTGGGGGTGCAGGGGCGACATCAGGAGGAGGCGAGCGAAGCCCCNAGCTGGGAGCAGGGCCCTGAGGACCGGGGCACGGGGACCCTCGGCCGGCCCCGCAGAGCCCTTCCTGACTTCCAAGGCCACAGCCTGGCTCAGCACAGGGCGAACGAGTCCCCTAGACAGCGCCACCCAGAGCAGCACAGGGTGACGAGCCCCGCCGTCGCCCACCTAATCAGGAGCCCTCCGGCTGGAAGCCCTCGGACCCCGCCCAGCCCTGGGAGAACAGGCCTCCGGGACCCCAGCTGGCCAGGAGCGCTGCCATCCAGCTTCGCTCAGCCCAGACCAGTGTCGTGGTAACTGCTGACCGGGAGCCCTCTGGCCAGGAGTCTCCAACACAGCTCGGTTCTGGGAAGGTGAGGCAGCCAAGCCCAGCACAGAGTAAGTGGGTCCCTGGAAACTCAGCCCATGGGGCCGACCCAGCCCAGCGCAGGACGAAGGCATCCCCGGGACACATGGCGGCTGGAGCCCTCTGAGAACAGCCCAGACCCTTTACTGACCAGGAATTTGACCCAGCATAGCACAGGCCAAAGATTCCCCTGGACGCCTGGCCACCCAGGAGCCCCTCAACACGGCTCAGTACAGGCCGGAGGGGGAGTCCCCTGGACATCTGTCTTCCCGAGGAGGAGCCAGGGCAGGGGTTCTCTGTGAAGGCAGCCTCTGCTGGAGGCTGGCTCCCAGGTGTCACGCGATCGTGGCCGGATGCCATTGGAGCCCTTTCAAGTGCGGTCCCACGTTGGGTTGCTGTGTGCACATGCTGGTGGACATGTGGCCCGTAGTCCTCCAGCCTGGGACCGACTTCAGCCTGGTGTCCTGGTGCCGTGCCATTTGGGGAGCCTTTATCTTTTGGGGAGTTTCTTCAGAGGAAGCAAAGGATACCATGCTGTAAACCAAGACACTGATCAGCAATGGAAGAGCTGTCCCTGGGAGTGAAACTCGTTGATACATCTTTGACCAATTTTGGAAAAAAACTTGAATTTATGAAAGTAGCTTTAAAACAGTTTTTTTTTTTAATGTTTGTTTATTTTTGAGAGAGACAGACTGCGAGCCAGGAGGGGCAGAGAGAGAGAAACACTCACAGGATCTGAAGCAGGCTCCAGGCTCTGAGCTGTCAGCAGAGAGCCAGATGTGGGGCTCAGACTCATGAACCTTGAGAGCATGACCGACTGAGCCACCCAGGCGCCCCAGAAAGCAGCTTTTACTTATTTATTTTTCATACATTACAGTTTTATTTTTGTGTACAAAGTTGTTTAACAATCACTGAATTTCTAGGCCAGGTTCAGGTAACTGAAGAGCCTTCATAACTAATTTATATTGTCTAGAGCCAAGGTATGCTGCCAACATGGTCTGGAGCAAAATGGGAAATAACATCTCTCTAAAGACAGGCTTAGAAATTCTAGTCCAGTAAGTTAAGATGTTTCCTATTTCTGGTAGCAGGGCTGACTCATACCTGGCTGCTAGGCCACCATTCACAGGTATAGCCAAGAAAATGGGGTACAGACCACCAAAAACAAGACCAACCAATCCACCCCATGTTATGGTGCAGCTGTCACAATTCAGATCACCTGTATTCAAAGGTAAATTTACAAAACCTTTGTCAGACGCAAGCGCAGTCAAAAACGGATCACTGCCATTGGTAAGCCAGCAGCTATACGAGCCTGTGTCACATTTAAGATGCGGCAAAAAAGACTATTTGCTATTAGACCACAGAGAGCAGCGTTAAGCTCAATATATGCTGATCCATGTCCGTCCAGATTCCCTTCTGCTTCTGGGAGTTGGTTAATTTTTCTGGTTATGATATTGAAAATTAAGTCTTCCTTGACAGTATCATCTGGTTCATGATTTTCCATCTTGAGCCTTATGCTCTGCTCACAGCAGTCAGTGCCTCCACCGTTTCTCCTCGGCATGTCGGGGTTCTCTCCAACTTTTGCCCATCTAGCCTGAACGCAGCCATCTTTCAGAAAGCAGCTTTCAAAACAAGCAGGGAAAGGAAGAGCTATCTCTTTAAGAAGGAGTCTAAGCTGGAGGTTTCACTTCTCATGTGTGAAGAGGAAAATCAAATCGAGAAATCTGCTTTGTCACTTGCTGTCCCAAGGAGGACACCGCCTTGCCCAGGCCTCCTCGGACACGGCAGGAGATGAGGGAGATGAGGAAAGGGGCTGGGAGCGAGCTGTGGAGACCCGGGCCCTGAGCTTGGAGGAGGAGCCTGGCTGAGCCCCTGGAGGGAGGATGGGGTCTTAGAAGGCCAGGCCACGCGGTGGGGGCCGAGGCAGGCGCGGCGCCGGGAGCTGACCGCTTCTTTGGCAACACGCTGGGCTTTCTGGAAATTTTGCCTTCCATGGAGCATTTTCAAAGGGGTGACGCCCCTGCCTGTCCCCACCCAGGAAGGCATAGAGGGGGTTGGGGCAGGGCGGGGGCCACCTCTGGGTGTGGGGGTGGCATGAGTTTCAGAATGTATATGACTTTTAAATAAATAGTTTGACATAATCATTTCAAAAAAATTTTTTTTACTGTTTTATTTATTTCCGAGAGAGAGAGAGAGAGAGAGAGACAGCATGAGCAGGGGAGGGGCAGAGAGAGAGGGAGTCACAGACTGAAACAGGCTCCAGGCTCTGAGCTGGCAGTCAGCACAGAGCCCGACGCGGGGCTCGAACCCACGAACCGCGAGATCATGACCTGAGCCGAAGTTGGACGCTTAACCGACTGAGCCACCCAGGCGCCCCTGTCATAATCATTTCAAAATAATTTAAGATAAGCAGTCCTGGGATGCCCCGGACTGCGGTCTCCACCACTCCTCATGCGTCCCTGCCTTCTCTGGATGGGGGACAGAGGCTTCTGCGGCTCTGAGGAAGTCTCAGGAGCTGACGCTGAGCACAAGCTATCTGTCCCGACGACACTTTCACACCTACTGACTTCTGTGGAACCCAGGCTGCCGCCGAGGTCAGCACCATCCTGGTAGAAAAGAAAAGAAAAGCAGGTATTTCTGTGTAAACCGTTACTTGCCCAAGACCTGGCTGGATCATGGTAAAACTTGGGTTTGGATCCAGACGTTATGGCTCCAGACTCTGGCCGCAACTGCAGGTGCCCCTCAACTGCCAGGGCCCCTCCCACCTCTGGGTGAGGGGGTGTGGGCTCGGGGCAGCAGGCAGACACAGCAGTGGGGGGCCGGAGGGTGGGCTCTGCCCTGACCAAGGAGGCGCTGCAGGAGACCCGTGGGATTCACGCTGGCTGCTCTAGGTGTAGGGGCGGGTGGGCAGAGTAAGGCAGGGCAGGGGACCCGTGGGGATGGGTGCGTCTTGGAGACTGCAGGCTGTCTGTGGGCATGGAAGATGGTCCCTCTTAGTCCCGGGAGGTGCAGGGGGAGCTCGGGACGTGCGGGCTCTCACCGAGGCGGAGGGGGAGAGCCCAGCGCCGTGGCCTCTGGGCACCGTGCCCCTGGCTGGAGCTGGAGGCAGTTGCTCGTGGTGCCCAGGCATGAGCTGACGGCAGCCACGAGGGGGCCGGCTCTGGGGCAAGGTGATCTCGAGAGGGACGTGGGAGGGGGGAGGCTGGCATCTCTAAGACGGATGGTGTCTGAGCTGGTTCAGGGGCTGCTGGCTCGGGAGCCAGTGGGGAGGCTGGTGGAGTCCGGGGCCCTCTGCCCTGACAACAGACAGCGGCGGGGCACCCGGTCTGGGGTGCGGCCTCTGCCTCCCACCCAGCGCTCTCTGCCCACGGGCCACGGCCCGGCGCCAGACCTCTCCTCCCCTTGGGTCCTGGGGTGGGGAAGCTCCGGGCTCCAGGGAGCGCGGCGGGACTGCTCGCTTTAGGGAACTCTCCTGGGGTGTGTTGACAGGCACGCAACTAGTGTATATATTTTGATGTATTTACAGAGTCGCAGGAAGCTGCAGAAAGTACAGAAAGTTCCCCTCAGGAAGGCATCCTTCATCCACTTTGCCGCAGCGTAACATCTCACAGCAGACCGATATTAATGCAAGAAAGGCAACGTTGGTGCAATGGGCGTATCTGGCTCTGTTCGTTTATCGTGTACACTCAGGTAGCCAACGACACAATCCAGGGGCGGGCTGCTCCATCGGCACAGAGATCTCCCTCAGGCTGCCCACGGCTGCCCCTGTTACCCCGGCCCACGGCAACCACCGACGTGTTCTCCATCTTGGACGCTCTGCCCTTCAGGGAGTGTTGGCTGAGCGGAATCCTGTCCCTGGGACCATCTGAAGTTGGCTGTTCTTTGCACTCAGCATAACGTCCCTGAAATCCGTCCAAGTTCTATGTATCACAACTGTGTGGCTTCTTCATCACTGAGTAGGCTTTGCTAGTGTGGATGGGCCACAGTTTGTTCACCCGGTCACCTTTCAAGTTTCCAGTCTTCGCCATTCCAGATAAGCCCACGGTGGACACCTGTGCACGGTGGTTTGTGTGATACTAAGTTTTTACTCTCTGGGATAAAGGTTCATGAGTGCGATGGCTGGGTTGTAGGATTCGTGTTTAGCTTTTGAGGAACCTATCGGACAGTCTTACCAGAGCGGCCGTGCCATTTACTCTCCCTCCAACATTTGATATTTTCGCTTATTCCCCCCTCCCAACAGGTGGGTGGTGATATCTCATTCAGCCTTTTGCTTGCATTTTCCTAATGGCTCGTGATGTTGAACATTTTTGTGTGTGTGCTTAATCGCCATCTGTATATTCTCTTTGGCGAAATGTCTGTCTTTTGATGATTTTCTATTTGGTTAGTTTGCTTTTCTCCTGCTGACTTTTGAGAGTTCCTTATATGTTCTAGATACAAGTCCTCTTTTCGGAAACGTGGTTTGCAAACAGTGTTCTCCTCGTCTGTACCTTATCTTTTCGGCCTCCTAACAGCATCGTCACTATAGCAACACTTTTTGTTTGATTTTGGTAAATTCCAGTTTATCAAATGTTTTCTTTCAGAGGTGGCACTTTCAGTACCACGTTTTGAACCCACTAATCCCTAGGTCCCCAAGGTTTTCTCCTGCACTTCCCTTTGAAAGCATTATAGTTTCACATTTTACTTTGACTCTATACTGTGACCCGTTCGAGTTCACATTTGTATAATGAAGTTTAGGTCAAGGTATTTCTGTTTATTTGTTCTGATGTTGTTTCTTTGCCAATGGATGTCCAATGACTCTCCTACTGTTGGTTGAAAAGCTTATCCTTCTCATGAAGTGGATTATTCACCTTTGTCAAAAACCAGTGAGTCATACTGGGGTAGGCCTGCTTCTGGGTCCTATCTTCTCCTGCACGGAATCTGTATCTTTTCCTCCACCACCGGCGCACGGGCTTGAGATGGAACGTACTGATTCCACCCATTTCGTTCCTTTCTAGAACTGCGTTAGCTCTCCCACTTCCTTTGTGTTTCCATATAGACTTTAGAATAATCTTGCCTGTATCTAAAAATAAATACTTCTGGAATTTCTTTAGGAGATGTGTGAAGCCAGTATACCGATCTGGGGAGACTGGACGTCTGTACTGTGTTGTGTCTTCCAATCCATGAGCATGACATGTCTCTCATTCATTTAGATGTTTGATTTCTTCCATCAGTGCTGTGTAAATTTCAGCAGGTAAGTCTTGCACATGTGTTTTTTTTTAGATTTGTACCTAAGTGTATTAATGATTATATATTTTTAAAAATTGTGATTATATAATTTTTAAATTTTGGCTTCCGTGTGCTCATGGCTAGTGTATTTAAATAAAGTTCATATTCATACATTTATCTTGTTTCCCAAATCCTCTTTGTATTCTAAAGAGGATTTTCCCCCAATCTGTATGACTCCCTGACCCCTCTCCTTGCCTTACTACACTGGCTGGAACGTCAAGCACCGTGCTGAATACGAGCGGTGATGGGGCACCTGGGGGGCTCAGTCGGTTAAGCATCCGACTTCGGCTCAGGTCATGATCTCACAGTTCGTGGGTTTGAGCCCCACGTCAGGCTCTGTGCTGACGGCTCAGAGCCTGGAGCCTGCTTCAGATTCTGTATCTTCCTCTCTCTCTGACTCTCCTCTGCTCACGCTGTCTCTCTCTCTCACAAATAAATTTAAAAAAAACATTAAAAAAAAAGTGGTTAGAGAAGATTTCCTTGCCTTGTTCCTGATCTTAGCGAAAAGCAGCAGTTTCATTATTCCGTATAATGGTACCTGGAGGTTTTTATAGATGTTCTTCATCAAGATAGGGAATTCCCCTTTATTTTGATGTTTTCTGAGTCTCTGTCCTAAATGACTGTTGAATTTTGAATCACAAGAAATCTCTTTCTGCATCAACTGACGTGCTTATGTGATTTGTCTTTTTTAGCCTGTTGATAGAATGGATTAATATTGATTGATTTTCAAGTATGAAAATGGTCTCA
Source organism: Crocuta crocuta (assembly GCF_008692635.1). NCBI lineage: Eukaryota > Metazoa > Chordata > Mammalia > Carnivora > Hyaenidae > Crocuta > Crocuta crocuta. The sequence goes on from NW_027551568.1 coordinate 592,920, forward strand.
CATCTTCGGAGTAAGCCCTGTGTGGTCATGGTACATGATTGTTTTATGCAGTGTTGAGTTCTATCTGCCCACGTTCTGGTGTGGATTTTGGCATCCCTATTAGTGAGGGATATTAGTCTGAGGGTTTCCTTTTCTATACTATCTTTGACAAGTTGAGTATCAGGGTAATGCTAGCTTCATCGAATACATTAGGAAGTATTCCCTTGTTTTCTTTCCATTTCCTGGAAAATACTATGTAAAACCGATGTTAATTCTCCTTCAAATGTTTAGAAGAATTCTCCAGCCAAACAACCTAGGCCTGGAGATATCTTTTTTTTTTTAGCTTAAAAACTATACATTTAATTTCTTTGTTATAGGAGTATTCAAAATATTTATTTCAAATGCAGAACATGTAGTAGTTTGTGCTCTTTTGAGAACTTGGTCCATTTCACCTAACGTGTAAAATTTATGTAGGGGGAATATTTCCTCCTCATGTTTTTGATGTCTGCAGAGTCTGAGCTGATACCCCTGGTTCAACCCTGATATTGATCATTTGTTTCTTCTCTTTTCCTTTATCAATTTTGGTAGAGGTTTGTCAATTTTATTGCCTGCTGTTTCATTGATTTTCTCTATGTTTCTTTTTTCACTTTATTGATTTCTGCTTCTTTTTATTGTTTCCTTCTGCTCGTCTTGGGTTTATTTTGCTCTTCTTTTTCCTAGCTTCTTAAAGTGCCATTTTAGATGATTGATTTAAGACTTTTCCTCTTTTTTAATGTAAGCATTTAATGCTGTAACTATCCCTTGCAGCACCACTTTAACTCTGTCCCACACATTTTAATAACTTGTATTTTATTATAATTTAATTCATTAATTTTAGTTTTCTTGGAGACTTGTTCTTTTTTTTTAGCGTTTGTTCATTTTTGAGAGAGAGAGACAGAGTGTGAGCAGGGAAGGGGCAGAGAGAGAGAGGGAGACACAGAATCTGAAGCAGCTCCAGGCTCTGAGCTGTCAGCACAGACCCCGATGTGGGGCTTGAACTCACAAACTGTGAGATCATGACCTGAGCTGAAGTTGGACACTTAACCATCTGAGCCACCCAGGTGCCTCTGGGGACTTGCTTTTTGACCCATGGATTATACAGAAATGTGTTGTTTAATTCCCACGTGCTTGGAGATTTTTTTTTTTGTAATCTCTCTGTTATTCCTTAGTATGATTCCATCGTAGTTGGAAAACATACTCTGTATGATATCAGTTACTGTAAATTTGTTGAAATTTGTTTATGACCAAGATATGTCCCATATTGTTATATGTTCTGTGGGCACTTGAAAACAATGTGAATTTTACCGTTGTTGAGTATTCTGTAAATGTCTGTGTCAGTAACCTAAACCTTTACTTTCCAGTAATCTACTTTCTGTCTCTACGGATTTGCCCATGTGGATGTTTCATATAAATGGAACCATACAGTATGTGACCTTTTATGTCTGGCCCCTTCCACTCGGCATGTTTTCTAGGTGCATCCGTGCTGTGTGTGGATGGCAGGTGTCAGTACTCAGTTCCTTTTCATGCAGGAATAATTTTCCATTGCAGGGATAGACCACATTTTGTTTACCCACCCACTGATAACATGTGCCTGAACGTCTCTTTTTCAATTCTCTTGGGTTTTTACCTAAGTGTGGGATTGCTGGATCATATAATTCTGTGTTGGAACGTCTGAGGAACCTCTCCGCTGTTTTCCACACCGGTGGCACCGTCCCGCATTTCCGCCAGCAAAGTAGGAGAGTCCCACGTTCCACTCGTCACTAGCACCGTTGTCTTCTGGCTTTGGATGATTTGGTTACTTGCCATTTGGGGATTATGGATGTCCTAGTGGGTGTGAAGCGGTCACTTTTATTGTCTTGGTTTGCATTTCCCCGGTGACTAAGGTAAGGGAGGTACAATTTATCCTTCTTCCTTCAGGGTTTGTGGCTCCGACTGACATAAGCCAGAGCAGCAGGAGAAAAGCGTATATACGTCTGATTTAATTAAAATTTCCATGTGCATGGGAGTCCTCACAGGAAAACAAAGACCCAAAGAAGTGGTGAGACCTTGAGTTCATAAAGCAGGCAAACAAAGAGAGGCAACCGTGGGAATGTGACTAAAATGTGCGCGGAGTGTGTAAAGGCAGAGGACACTGTTTGAACAAGGTCTATCCACACGGGACCCCCGGCGCCTGACTCCTCGTCTCCAGTGACAAGAACATTTCTTTCCTTCTGGTGGGGAGGGAGGGGCTCCCACGTGGGCCCGGCTCCGGCTCCCTGGAGGGAGGGGGGGGGGGCGGGCGGGGGGCTCCCCGCACCCGCTCTCTCTCAAGCACCTTTGGTGCATATGACTAACATGCCGAGGAGACATCTTTCGGAGCCGCCGTCCCCAGGTGCCCCGCTCACGACGCTGTCCCCAGCTGCTCTGCCCACGTCGCTGAGCATCTTGCCACGTACTTACCAACCATTCGTGAATCTTCTCTGGAGAAACGTGTCTCCAGGTGCTTTGTCCGCTTCTTCATGGGGCCGTCTGTCCTTCTGTCACTGAGTTGTAGGAGTTCGTTACCTATCTGCGTCAGCTATATGGTTTGCAAATATTTTCTCCCCTTCTGTAGGTTGCCTTTTCTTGATAATGTCCTTTTGTGCGCAAAAGTTTTTCATTTTAATGAAGTACAATCTTTCGATTAAAAAAAAAATTGTGTCCAGTGCCTTTGGTGCCACAGCGAAGAGCCCATCGCCAAGCTGAGGCCGGACTTCTCGGCTGCAGGCCTGCGCTGGCGCGTCCTCCCCGCCACTGGCGCTGCGCCTCATCTCCACGCGTTCTTTCCCTCCCGGCTCTGCTGAACACGGCCACCCTGCACTTCGCCAATTCCTCATCCAGCTCTCAAATTTAGGAGTGCGCACACCCCTCGGGTGAGCGGTCAGGGTCAGCCCTCAGGGGCCCCAGGAGCAGGCTCCGGGCTGATTAATGGGGTTCTGTGGCTGCGAGCATCTGGAGCAGGTTCTGGAAAAGGAGAGGGCGTATGGATGGGCATGGCCCTGTGGCCTTGAAGACTCCTGTCTCATGGAGACGAGCACAGCCCTAGATGGACCCCAAGGGAGGGTCGGCGTTTTGGAAACATAGACACACGCACGTGGGATGGCAGCGCCATGTGGATTTACGGCCCCATAGGAAGGAGGCTCCACGCACGAACACGCTAACCACAAATGTGGCAGTGTTCACACCCCCACCAGGGAGAGGATCCTCAGAAGCTATTTCGCATCCACCTGCTCCAAAGGGGTCATCTAATTAATATTCTGCCTATGAGCTTAAGTGAGTGAAATAGACCCATCAAGGTGCACCAGCGATTTGGCATGAAAATAAAATCAGAATTCAAAGAGCGACCATGTGAAACGTGGAAAATCTAGAATGAGTCATTACCCTTAGAAAGCAAAAGGGGCTCTCAACCAGCGACAGTGATGTATCTACTTTTATTGTAGTAAAAAGTCAGTAAATCCCAACGAGCTGAAAGGATCAGAGTGTTATTCTTACTCAATGTGTCGGACGGGGCCACAGCACGCAGCGGATGGGATCACAGGTTTGACCACGTTGCCGCGTCTCTCCCCGGGCGGTGACACGGACCTTCAGAGAGGACTTCCACCTCCACGTGGGGTGTAGGCAGCTGCGGGACCACCGCTCCGACCCAGCCGCTGAGATCTCGCTGGATTTGGCACGACAGCCACGGCTTGCTTGTTCGTTTTGCACTTCACCGAAGAGCTCAGGATGTACGGTAGGTTCCAGAGACGACAAGGCCGCGGTGGGAGAGAAGAGCTTCTGCAGAGCGGCGGTGAGGAGAGCGCCGCGGTCCCGAGCAGGGAGGCTCAGGCAGAACCCCCAGCAGGCAGGTGAGGCCGGCACGTGGCTGGCACGGTCCTTACCCCGGCGGGGTGTGCACGCCTCGTGCTCCCGCTCAGGGCTTCCTGAGAGGTGGGCCCGGGCGGAGGCGGGAGGGCCCCCTCCCAGACAAGGGCCTCTGTGAAGTGGGGGGCACACAAAGCGCAGAGAGGGGCGTCCTGACGGGGACGGGTGGGGCGGGGCAGGAGTGCCGCCAGGCAGAGGAGGAGACCCCACAGCTCAAAGCTGGTGCCCCGCGGGGAAGCCCGGAGACCTGCACAGTCTCAGCAGAGCCCAGACCCCAGGTCCTGCCCTCAGAGCCTGTCCCTTTTATCGCTTTTTTACTTAGAAGTGAAGCCAAGCCGACACACCATGTTGCATTAGTGTCAGGTGTGCAACAGTGACCCGACAGCTCTCTGTCACACTGTGCTCACGAGTGTGGCTACCATCCGTCACCATACAACGCGTCACAGCACTACTACCTGTATTCTCTACGTGGTACCTTCACCCCCTCGACTCATTCGTTCCACACCTAGAAGCCTCTGCCTCCCACCGCCCTTCACTCGTTTTGCCTGCCTCCCCTCCTCTCTCAATTTTCTTTATTATAGTATGATATAAATCACACGAAACTTACCGTCTTAACCATTTTAAGGTACACGGTTCAGTAGCAGTTAATACATTCATCATGTTCTGAAGCCACTTCCATCCTCCACCTCCAGAACTCCCTTCACCTGTAAGACACTGTCCGCATCCAACACTGACTCTCCACCCCTCTCCCAGCCCCTAGGACCCAGCCTTCTGCTTTCTCTCTCTACGATCTGACTCCTCTAGGGGCCTCCTACAAGGGGAATCATACCTGATGTGTCTTTTTGTGACTGGCTTATTTCATTTAGCATCGTGTCCTCAAGGCTCATCCATTTTTTTCTAATGTTTTTTATTTATTTCTGAGAGAGAGACAGCGTGAGCAGGGGAGGGTCAGAGAGAGAGGGAGACACAGAATCTGAAGCAGCTCCAGCCTCTGAGCTGTCAGCACAGAGCCCAACGTGGGGCTCGAACCCATGAACCGTGAGGTCATGGCCTGAGCTGAAGTCGGACGCTTGACCGACTGAGCCTCCCGGGCGCCCCAAGGCTCATCCATGTCGTAGCAGGTGTCAGAACATTTCTCATGTGGAGGCTGAATGATATGCCACTTTTTGTAATGCATTCATCTGTCTGCGCACACTTGGGTTGCTCCCACTTCTTAGCTACTGTGAATAATGCTGCAGTGAACATGGGTGTGCAGATATCTCTTTAAGACCCTGCTCTGAATTCTTTCAGGTAAATACCTGGAAGTGGAATTGCTGGATCAAATGATAAATATATTTTTTTAATTCTCTGAATAACCACCGCACTGTTTTCCACACGGCTATGCCATTCTATGTCCCTGCCGACAGTGTGCTGGGTTCGAGCTTCTCCACATCCCTGTCAACAATTGTTATTTCCTGTTTCCAGCCATTCCACTGGGTGTGAGGTGGGATCTCATTGTTTTGACTTTCATTTCCCTGATGTTTATTGCTGTTAAGCATCTTTTCATGGCTTGTTGGCCATTTGCATAACTTCTGTGGATGAATGTCTGTTCAAGCTCTTTGCCCATTTTTGAGTCAGGTCGTTTGTTCTTGTGTCGTTAGTTTTAGGAGTTCTCTGCATATTCTGCATCTTCACCCCGTATAGATATGTGATTTGCAGATATTTTCTCCCATTGTGTGGGGTGCATTTTTACTCTGTGGTGTCTTTTGATGCAACTAAAATTTTTCATGAGGTTAATTTATTTTTTCTTTTCTTTCTTCTTTTTCTGCCTGTGCCTTTTCTATCCTATTCAAGGAATCATTGCCAAATGCTGTGAAGCTTTGGTCCTATGTTTTCCCCTCAGAGTTTTATGGTTTTAGGTCTTACATTTAGGTCTTTGACCCATATTGAGTTTATTTTTTCATATGATGTGAGGCTCAAACATCATTCTTCTGCATGTGGATATGCAGTTTCCCCAGAACCATTTGTTGAGAAGACTGTCCTTTCCTCAGTGAGTGGGCTTGGTGCCCTTGTTGGAAATCACTTGACCGCATATGTGAGGGTTTGTTGCTGGGCTCTTTTCCATTCTATTGGTTTATAGGACTGTATTTTTGCCAATACCTCAGTGTTTCGATTGCTAGAGCTTTGTAGTAAGTTTTGAAATCAGAAAATGTGAATCCTCCAGATTTGTTTTTCTTTTTCAGGATTGTTTTGGTTATTTAGTTATTTATTTGAAATTCCATATGAAATTTAGAATGGATTTTTCAATTTCTACAAAAAACGACATTGGGATTTTTATAGGGACTACATTGAATTTGTAGATTACTTTGGGTACTATGGACATTTTCACAATATTAAGACTTCAAGTCCACGAACAGAATGTGTTTTCATTTATTTATGCCTTCTTTAATTTTTTTCAGCAACATTTTGTTTTTTTTTAAAATTTATTTTTATTTATTTCTAGGAGAGAGAGAGACAGTGGGAGCAGGGGAGGGTCAGAGAGAGAGGGAGATATAGACTCTGAAATAGGCTCCAGGCTCTGAGCTGGCAGTCAGCACACAGAGCCCGACGCGGGCCTCGAACCCACAAACCGCGAGATCATGACCTAAGCGAAAGTCGGACGCTTAACCAACTAAGCCATCAGGCGCCCCTTTTCAGCAACATTTTGGAGTTTTCATTGTACAAGTCTTTCACCTCCTTGGTTATGTTAATTCCTGAATATTTCATTCTTTTTATTTAAAAATTTTTTAATGTTTTTTTAAAAATTTATTTCTGAGAGAGAGAGAGAGAGAAAGTGAGCAGGGGAGGGTCAGAGAGGGAGATACAGAATCCAAAGCAGGCTCCAGGCTCTGAGCTAGCTGTCAGCCCAGAGCCCGACACGGGGCCCAAACCCAGGAACCCTGAGATCATGACCTGAGCCGAAGTCGGACGCTTAACCAACTGAGCCACCCAGGCGCCCCTACTTAATTCTTTTTGATGCTATTGTAAATGGAACTGTTTTTGCAATTTCCTTTTCATATTGTCCATTGTTCATGTATAGAAATGTGACTGATTTCTTTGTGTTGAATCTGTATCATGCCACTTTGCTGAAATTGTATAGTAGTTCTAACCAATTTTTTGTGTATTCTTTAGCGTTTTTCTAATATAAGATCATATCATCTGCAAGCAGATACAGTTTTAGTTCTTCCTAACTTTGATGCCATTTATTTTTTTCTTGCATAATTCTTTTTAAAAAATTCTCTTTAAGTAGGTTCCACACCCAGCATGGGGCTTGAACACATGACACTGAGATCAAAAGTCATCTGTCTACTGACTGAGCCAGCCATGTACCCCTATCTTGGCTAATTGTTCTGGCTAGAATGTCCAGTACTATGTTTAATAGAAGTGGTAAACCTGGGCATCCTTACCTTATTCCTTATTGTAGAGGAAAAGCTTTAAGTCTTTGACCATTGAGTTTGATAGGTATCATGGGTTATTTCATATATGGCTTTTATTATGTTGAGGTACTTCCCTTCTGTAACTATTTTTCAGTGTTTTTATCATAAGTGTTGAATTCTTCCAAATATTTTTTCTGTATCAATTGAAATGACCATGTGGGTTCACCTCCCCACCCCATGCTGTTAATGTTGTACATTACATTGATTTTCATATGTTGAACCATCCTTGCATTCCAGAGATAAATCCCGCTTGGTCATGGTGTATAATCCTTTTAATGTGCTGCTGAATTCTGTTTGCTAGTATTTTGTTGAGAATTTTTGCATCGATGCTCGTAAGTGACATTGCTCTGTAGTGTCTTGTAGTCTTTGCCTGGCTTAGGCTCAGTGTAATGCTGACCTCATAGAATCAGTTAGGAAGTGTCCCCTCATTTTCAATTTTTTGAAAAAGTTTGAAAACAATTGGTGTTAGTTCTTTCTTCATTTATTTTAAAAATATTTTATTTTTTATGACTTTATTATTTATAGCACCTAATCATGGGAGAGGCAGAGAGAGAGGGAAAGAGAAGTCCAAGCAGGCTCTGTGCTGTTAGCTTGGAGCCTCACATGGCCTTGATCCCATGAATCATGAGATCATGACCTGAGCTAAAACCAAGAGTTGGAGGCTTAACCTACTGAACCACCCAGGTGCTCCTAAAGATTTTATTTTCAAATAATCTCTACACCCAATGTGGGACTAAAATTCACAACCCCAAGATCAAGAGTCACACTCTACTGACTGAGCCACCCAGACATCCTGGTATTAGGTCTTTAAATGTTTGGTAGAAATCACCAGTGAAGCCATCAGTTCTGGGTCTTTTCTTTGTCAGGAGACTTTTTATTCATTCAATTTACTTACTAATTATAAGTCTATTTCAGATTTTCTGTTTCTTCATGATTTATTCTTGGTGGGTTTTGTATTTCTAAGAATCTGTCCATTTCATTTAGGTTATCCAATTTCTTGGTGTACAATTATTCATAGCACTGTCTTATAATCCTTTTTATTTCTGTCACATTTGTTTGAGTGTTTTCCACTTTCATTTCTGATATTAGTAACTTGTCTTTTTAGATTAGTCCATCCAGCTGAAGTTTTGTCAATTATGTTGATCTTCCCAAAGAACCAGCTTTTGGTTTTATTGACTTTCCCTATTGTTTTTCTATCCTCTATTGTGTTTTTCTCTGCTCTCATGTTTAGCTAGCTTTGTGCTTAGTCTGTTCTTCTTCTCTAATCCCTTAAGTTGTGAAGTTGGCTTACTGACTTGAGATCACTCATTTTTTAATGCGGTTATAACTATAAATTTCCCCTAAGCACCACTGCCAATGAATTCATTAGTTTGGGTAAGCTGTATGTTCTTTTCCATTCATCTCTAATTATTTTCTAATTTTCTTCATAATTTATTCTTTGAGTCATTGGTTGTTTAAAAATGTGCTGTTTGGGTAACAAATTGAGCCTCTATTGTTCAAAGTAGGTCCAAAGTTGTTGACCATATTTATAGTCTCTACGAACTTACGGGTTATAAACAAATGGAGAATTCTCCTGTAAGCATTCCTTTTATTCCAGAAACACCTGTGAGAACCAGAATAGTTTCAGGATTTAAACCAAGTGAGCTCTGAGAAGAGAGAACATGGAAGAAATCATAAATCCCCTGAAAGTTGCTCAGATGGTGATGGGCATATTTGGTCCTCATCAGTAAATGTAAACATTTTAAGTAGGTACGGTAAAAGGAAATATTAAACAGTAAAATTATAAATATGTGAAGTGTTTTAAGCTTTCTTTGTACAATTTCTAAAATCTGAGTTTGTATTTAAATGATATATACGTAAATTATATAAAAAATAAAAGTGCATTGTTTAATTTCTACAATTTTGTGAAGTTTCTAGTTTTCCTTCCATTATTGATTTCAAGCTTCATTCTGTTATGGTCAGAGAAGATACTTTGTATTATATCTATCTTTTTTTTTTTTTACAAATAGTTTATTGTCAATATATCTATCTTTTAAAATCCACTAAGACTTGGGGCACCTGGGTGGCTCAGTCAGTTAGGCATCCGACTTTGACTCAGGTCATGATCTTGTGGTTTGTGGGTTTCAGCCCAGAATCCGGCTCTGTGACACCAGCCCTGAACCTGGAGCCTGCTTTGGATTCTGTGTTTCCCTCTCCGCCCCTCCCCTGCTCATGCTCCCTCTCTCTCTCTCTCAAAAATAAACAGACATTTAAAAAATTGAAAAAAAAAGAAATTGGGAACCTTGAAAGCAGTTCAGAGTTTTCTTATATACCTCCATTTACCCTGCTTTGGGCCAATTATTATGACCGGTGCATTTTGGTGGCTACACTTGATGACCAAGGCTGAAAGATCCTTTTATGGAGAGTTCTCTAGTTGAGTAGAAATCCTTCTATAAAAGTTGGCTGTGATTTGAAGCTATACTACAAAGCTATCGTAGTTAAAATAGTGTAGTACTGGGATAAAAATAGGTGCATAGACCTATGGAACAGAATGGAGACCAGAAATAAACTTCACATACACAGTCAACTAATTTTTGATAAGGAGCCAAGAACATGCAGCGAGGGAAGGGCAGTCTTCTCAACAAATGGTGCTGGGAAAACTGGATGGCCGGTTTTCATAAACTCAACAACAATGAAAAACCCCAAACCATCAACTTAAAAATGGACAGAGGAGGGTGCGTGGGTGGCTCAGTCAGTTGGGCCTCTAAATCTTGGTTTCGACTCAGGTCGTGATCTCACAGTTTTGTGGGCTCGAGCCCTGCATCGAGCCCAGTGCTGACAGGACAGAGCCTGCTTGGGATTCTCTCTCCCTCCCTCTCTGCTCCTCCCCCACTCACACTGACTCTCTCTCTCTCAAAAATAAATAAACTTAAATAAAATGGACAGAGAAACTAAATGGACTAAAACTGAATTTTTCCAAAGACATCTGAACAACTGACGGGCACATCACCAGAGAAACGCACATCAAAAGCCTCCTGAGATACTTCCCCACAACTGTCAGAATAGCCATCATCAAAAAGACAAGAGAGAACAAGTGACGGCGAGGATATGGAGAAAAAGGGTCCCTCATGCACTATTGGTGGGACAGTTAACCGCATCAGCCCCCGTTGAGGACAGTATGAAGTTGCTCCAAAAATTAAAAACAGAACTATTATGTGATTCAGCAATCCCACTTACGGGTATCCATCCGAAGAGAATGAAAACAGGATACACAAGAGAAATATACACACCTGTGTGGAGGGCCACCTTATTCACAATGGTCAAGGTATGAAATAACCTAAGCATCCGTTAATGGATGAATGGATAGAGAAGATGTGGTGCATACACACATACACACACACACATAGTGGACTACTATTAGGCCATGAGAGAAGAATTCTGCCTTTTTCAACAATGGATGGACCTTGAGGACATTATGCTAAATGAAATAAGTCAAAGACAAATACTCCATGATTCGTATCTTTTATATGTGGCAACTAAAAAAACTGAAATCATAAAAGTTGAGAGTAAAATGATGGTTACCAGGGGTTGCAGGGTGGGGGAATGGGAGAGAGTTTGTTTAAGGGTACATACTTGGAGCTTGGAAGTAAGTCTCAGAGACCTACTATACAGTACAGCAATTATAGGCAACAAAAATGTATTAAGAGCATTAAACTTGCTAGGTGATTGGACCCGAATTGCTCCCAACATTAGAAGAAATGAGGATTAGGAGGAACTTAACGGAGGACCGTGGGGGAGAAGAAGGGGGGAAACAGTGGGGGAGAGGGAGGGAGGCAAACCATGAGAGACTCCTGAATGCTGAGAACAAACTGAGGACTGATGGGTGTAAGAGGGGAGGGGAGATGGGCATGGAGGAGGGCACTTGTGGGGATGAGCACCGGGTGTTATATGGAAACCAACTTGACAATAAACTATTTGTAAAAAAAAAAATAATAATAAAGGAAAGCCTACTTTATAATAATATAAAAAAAGAAATGATAAGTGATGTGATCCATAGAGGTGTTCCTAATTCTATAATAGCAATCATATTACAATATAAGTGTATCAAATCAATACATTATACACCTTAAATTTACACACACTGTTGTTTGTCAAATATATCTGCAAAAAAAAAAAAAAAAGTTGGAGGGGTTCTGTTACTCCAGAGAAGACTTAGTGCCTCTTTGAATGTTTGAAAGGCATTTCCTGTTGGGAAAGAGCATAAAGATAATGAGGACTTAACTTCACTGACAACTTAGAATGAAATGTATTAACCTTGAAAATAAAACGACCAGCTATTTTACTAGCAAAACTGGGTTTATTCAGGAATAGCAGAGAATTACAATCCAGGACAAGTGACCCAAGGGAAAACCATAGACAAGCGAGAATAAGGTACAAGAGGCTCATTTCTATTTCATTTAAAAAAATTAAATGTTTATTTTTGGGAAAGTGTGAGAAGGGGAGGGGCAGAGAGAGAGAGAGAGACAGAGAGATGGAGACACGGAATCAGAAGCAGGCTCTAGGTTCTGAGCTGTCAGCACAGAGTCCATTGTGGGGCTTGAATCCACAAACCCCAAGACCATGACCTGGGCCAAAGTGAGACACTGCACCGATTGAGCCACCCAGCTGCCCCCGGGAAGTTCTTTTATAGAGGAAAGGAGGCTGCTGTAAACAGAAAGTCCATTGGAAGAAACTGAGAGCGGGAAGCGTAGGGGCCTTTCATTGGCTGATCCACAGTCTCTCATTGGCTGGGCTGTTGCTGGGGGAGGAGGAAACCTTCCCCCCTCCTGCAGGGCTAGTAAAGTAGGAGCCAAGGCGGAATCCAGCTGCAAGGTACGCCCTTCCCGGTGGGTCTGCAATCGCCCGGGAGCGGCAGGGCCGAGCGCTCCCCCTGCTGGCCACCCGACTCCATGGTAAACCACGTTTCCTTCCAACTTCTACAATATTTTNAATGTTTGAGAGGGAACGGAGTACCTCGCTGGGCGCCGGGCCCGTGACACTGGTGAGGACAGCACACAGGCCCTCGTCCCACTCTGGGAGCTCCTTTCCTGAAAGTTAGTCACAGAAACTTCCTTTCCTTTTCCGGTGTGAAACCTAAGGTTCTACACCAGGACTCCAGCAGCCGCTGCTCTGCGGAAACGCAGCCCAGTGGAAGCAGCTGGCGGACATGCGCGGCGGGCTACTACCATGCGGGGTCACCGCCCCGTGAGAGGGCCACCGTCTCAGGGGCCCTCCTCGCGGGAGCCCGAGCGCCCNCCGGGAGCGCTCGCGGCCGCCCGCGCCCACACGACGGCACCCGCGGGAGCGTCCCCGGCCGCGAGTTCAAGGAGGGAACCGCCCAGACGGGCTTCCCGCTGATTGGCTGAGCGCGAGGAGGGCCAGAGATGATTGGTCGGGCCGGACGCCTCTCCGCC
>NW_027551568.1:606069-626786 GCF_008692635.1 Crocuta crocuta
GCTTTCCCGGGGTCTGGGTGCCCGCGAGACCGGCCTCCAAGGCTTCTAGAGGCGGTGGGGTCTGGGGTCCTGCAGCCTCGGCGGCTGTGGCGTGTGGCCGTCCCTGCCCCTGCCCGGCCTTCGAGGACTTCGTGGCAGGGCGTGGAGCGCGTCTGTCTGGCGCCCCGCTTCGCCCTCTGGAGCCCGATTGTGGCCCCTTCATCNGTGACTTGGAGAGCTGGGTGGAGGCCGGGGTTTCCAGGGTGTGGGGTCGCGGGTGCAAGAGTGCCCGATGTGGCTCGCGGTTGGTGTCCAGCTGTCTTCCGGAAGCTTGACGTCATAAGGTGTTGATGTGTTGGCTTCCAGTCACTAATTAGGAATCTATAGGGAGAGACCTAACGACCTAATGGGAACCCATCTTGTGGGGCGTCACCAAACCTGAAATACAGCCCTTGCCACTGGGTTGCCGGGTGTGTGACCTTGGATGGCCACTTAGCGAGATGCCTTCCATGAGCCTGAAGCCCTTGTCTCTAGTAGGAGGGGCTGCGCTGGCTCTGTGCCTAGTTACAGAGGAGTCGATGGAACAAGTTCCTTAGCAGACAGAGGTCCTAACATTCCCAGGAGAGCTCCGGCTAGGCATTTGTGATTGGGAATTCCTTTCCTGAGAGGCCGGGTACCTTTTTTCTCCTGGCAGAGCCGAGGGTCCCCCTCCGCCTCAGTGGTGACAGGTGGTGATGGGTGCAATGAGCGCCGAACACGGGTGCTGGGGTTTGAGTACTGCGGGCGTGCTCGTCGCTTACTGAGGGACCACTCTGAGAGTGCCTGCTCCTGTCAGACATGGGCGTGACTGCACCAGCGTCACCTCGGGTGAATTGAGGGACCCCGTATTGCTCAGAGTCGTGGGGGCACTCCCCGGAAGGTCCCTGGGAGAGCCGCTACGTAGTGGCAGAGAGCCCTGAGCGGTCCTCACCAGAGAGCAGAAGTGAGGCTTTGTCGCTTTTAAGTGGCCATGTTTCTCGGCACCTTGTCTGATCAGGGAGGACAGGGGAGCGCTGCTGACACGAACCAGCTGCTGTTCACCGGGCCCTTTGGAGAGTTGGAGGTTGGTGTTTTTATATCTAAGTCCTTACAGACCCTGTAGCTCATGGAGAGCACGACATTGTGCCCCCTAAGCCCCCCCGACCAAACATCATTTGGGTTGATGTTTATCTCCCTCCACCAAAAAAAAAAAAAAAAAAAAGGCTTGATTTGGGGAGCCGTTCGCTGCTGGCCTCGGCCCACCATCAGGACTGTGGGAAGGGACTTCCTTTCCAAGTTGTGTCTGTTGTTTTATAATCATGAATGTGAATAGTCCTTGATTAAAAAATAGTCCTGCAGGTGCTCATACAGGTAAAGAAATAGTGTAGTGTCACTTCAAGTGAGCTTACCAGATTCAAAAGAGGTTTGTTTCTGTTTTAGAAGGGTTTTTTTTTTTTAGGGGCGCCTGCATGGCTCAGTTGATTAAGCCTCCAGATCTTGGGTTAGGCTCAGGTCATGATCTCACGGTTCATGGGATCGAGCCCTACGTGGGGCCCTGTGCTGGCAGCGCAGAGCCTGCTTGGGGTTTTTTCCCTTCCTCTCTCTGCCCCTTCCCTGCTTTTTCTCTCTCTCAAAATAAGTAAATAAACTTTTTTTTTAAAAAGGATTTTTAAAATGTTTTTGAGAGAGTGTGTGCACGCCTGTGAAAAAGAACATGTGTGCCAGTGAGGGGGAGGGGCAGGGAGAGTCCCAAGCAGGAGTCCGCGCTGACAGCCGGTGTCCCCAATTGTGAGGTCACCACGTGACGAGTAACCGACTGAGCCACCCAGGCGCCCCAGCTGTAGAAAGCTCTTAGATGATTTTTTGCAATCGGAGAAGCTACTTCCGCCATTTTCTCTCACAGATTTAGATCACCTATAACAAATTTTCTGGTGACGTGTGTCCCTGTTGAGAGTTAACGTTTTTTTTCTAGAAATTTTCAGGAGTGATTCCTAGTGCATAATGAGGACGTTTCCCCGGAAGCTAGGGCAGACCTCAGGAGCGCATGCTAATACAGGATTCCACAGAACGTCGGAAGGGCTGACGCTTAGGAGCTGTGCTGGCCACCGATGCAGGTGCCGCAGGTGGGAGGGCACCGCGCCCGCGGCAGCGGCCGGCGTTCTGAGAGGCCAGTGCTGTGCTTCTCCAGCTCAAGGGTGCGCTCTCCAGTGTGGCGGTGGGAGCGGGGTAGGGTGAGGGGGTGGGGCTAGGCCGGGGGAGTCTGCTTCTCAGAAGATGGGCTCATCAGGGCACTTCCCCGCAGCCGGGGGGGAGGGGCCCCCGGGCCCCTGGCGGGCACCGCCCTTATCCCCCAGCAGCGAAGCGGGAGGAGAACGGCACGGCGGTGAGATACCGCTGCCCGCAGGTGCTGACCCGGGCACCCTGTCCTTCGGGAGCCCTCGGTTGTGTGGCGAGGCGGCCGGCACAGGCACGTTCGGGCTGGGGGATTCTGCCAAGTGGGGGGTCGGCAGCACCTCTAGCTCTGCCCACCGATGCCGGTGGCCCGCCCCCAGAAGGTCTGCAGGTGTTGCCAGGTGTCCCGCGGGCACAGTAGCCCCCGTGAGACCCCCTGCACTGGAGTTTGCTCTGTGGAACCTGTTCTTATGCTCTTACAGCAGCAGGGGACCGGGGCTGGGGGGACACCCTCTGTGTCCCGGGGCTGGCTGAGGCTTTACCTGTGCGCGCCCTGGACCAGAGGCCCTGTTTTCATTACGTTTTCAAAAATGCTCTCTCATAAAAGTATCTTATGTTTATTTTCCAAATTATTCTGCTGATCATCCTGCTAATATTTTGGTGTGTTCTCCTTTTGTCCCTCAGCTGAGGTAAGATAACTTTTCAGAGACCTTTACCACTGCCTGGATTTGGTGGGGGTCTCCACCCAGGACGAGGGGTCTGGAGTTGGGAGACCTGTCTCTGGACCCCGGTTCCTCACCTTGAGTCTCACCCGGGCCTGTGTCCGCGCTCGCTCAGGACCTCATCTGGGCGCTCCCAGCCAGGGGTCCCCCGCCTGAGCCGGTCCAGCGCGCCCTCCCAGCCGCCCTTTCTTCCTCGCTCGTGACGGGCGGGGGCCAGGGCAGCACTGCCGGCGGGGCCTGTGGGCCTCCTGCCTGGGTCTCAGCGTCCCTGGCGGCAGGATCTCAGTGGCCCAGGCTTGGGGCCGGAGCCGGGCCCGAAGCCGCAGCTCTCGCCACGCTTTCCCAGACTTGGCTGCGGATTTGGGGACTGTGTGTTCTCAAGTTCGAGAAGCAGTGGTCAGCAGAAGCGTTCGATCTTAAGAGACAGGTGCGCTGATTGTGCTGAGCCCCAGAGAGTGGCGGGAGGCTGGGTCTTAACTTTTTACTTTACATTTTTTGGTTAACAGAGTGAGCCGTTCTCCCCCTCAGGAGGTGGTGGTATGACTCGAAGCCGGCCTGGGGCAGGCGCCTACGCGTGCTTCTCTTCCCCTGGTTGGTCGCCGCAGCCCCCAGAGCCCCGCGCGCTCTTCCCTACAAGAGCGCCATGTTGCCTTGGCCTTCCAGAACCCCCACCAGAGCTAGAGCATGGTCGAAATGCTCCCGGCCTTCCGCTCTGGCCTCTGCACCTCGACCACAGACGAGGCACTTGGGGGCCCAGGTGGCCGTGCGGACAGACCGCTCTGCTTGCGATACTTTAACGCAGCCTCATGCGGGAGGGGAACGGCTGCGGCTGCGGGCCGGGCAGAGGCATGGGAAGCCTGGCCCCAGGCAGCCAGCGGCCGCCAGGTCCTGGGCGTGAGGTCTGGCGGCGGGGCTTGTTGGTGCCCCCCTCTCTCGGAGGCCCCGTGAGGCACCCCAGAGTAGAGGTGCCAGCCCCTGCGGGCCCCCCGCTCCTTACTGCTCTGGGAGAACTCTGTCCCCATCCTGGTGCCCCCGGGCTGGCCGGTGGGGAGGTGTTAACGTGGGTGCCAGCCTTGTAAATCTCGGGACCTGGTGTGTGCCGTCAGGCAAGCCTGGGGTGGTGGGGGGTGCAGTGGTTCTCGGGGGGCGGCCAGGGCACTCGCACCGGGGGAGAGGCAGCCTTGGCGGACCCTAGCACCTTGGCACACAGCCCCAGGGAGCCCCAGGGCCCAGGATGTTCCCACAGCACACACAGGTTGTGGCAGCGGGCCCTGAGGGCCTGGCGCGGCTCAGCAGGGGTGGGGAGCTGGGGAGACCCCCTGTGCCGGAGGGAGGAGGAGGCATCCCCCTTGGGGCTTTGGGCCGAGTGGGGCCCTCAGCGCTGACCTCACCAGGGGTAGCTGCTGGCTCCCGGGTGTGTGCTTGTTTACAGCCTTTGTACTTGGGGACCATTGTTTTGAAGGATTTCTGCAGAAAAGNCCTGAGCCGAAGTCGACGCCCAACCGACTGAGCCCCCCAGGCACCCCCATCCACTGTTTCGATAACAACTAAGTGACTAGGGTTACTGAGTAGTTTAGTAACTGAACTATCGGATGAATGTGGCTAACGGAGGAACACGCCCCGCAGTGTACAGGGTCTGTGGCCCCTCCCCCCTCATTGCGGGGGGGTGGGGGTGGGGGGGCGGTTCCTGCGCACGCCGTGCCCTCCCCGTCTGCCCGCCTCTAGTGGAGGAGCTGCCCTGGCACCCGCGTCTCTTCTCTCCTGCCTCCGGCTCCCCTTTTCTCCGTCCCTCCCCCGTGCGTCTGTCCCTTGAGTCCAGAGCTGTGCCCCTGAGTCGCAGTCCCCACGTCGGTGTACATGCCAGTCGCCAGGGCCCCCGGGGCGCCGTTCTCTGCCTTCTCAGAGCCCTCGCTGGTACCTCCGCAGCCCCCCGCACCCGGCGTCCGGGTCTCCGCACACCTGGGCCTGGCCTGGTGGGTCCCCCCACGACACCCTGCCCCAGACCTGCCTCTTGTTCGGGGGTCCCTCAGAACCTGGGGGCCTCCTGACACCTGGTGTCCACGATCCTTGTGATGCCTGCTGCTCCAGCCGGTGGGGCTGCGGCCGCTGGGCGGGCAGCGTGGAGAGAGCGGGGTGGGGGGGTGCCCGCTCCCGTGGCAGGGCTCCCAGAAGGGCGGTTCGGGCCAGCCTGGGGCTTGGCTCTCTCTAGCTTCAAAGGGACCTCAAAAAAAAAACCCAACAAAACCCAGCCTGGTTGTGGGCTTATTGCTGCCCTGGCCCTGAATGAAACCGGGGTTTGTGGCTCCTGCTGTGCTCTGCCCCTTGCTGTTTAGTTTTCTTACGTCTCTCATCGCAGTCTGACAGGACTGCTCTGTCGGTCACACACGCTGTTGGAACACACGCTGCCCCAGTGCTCTGGCCAGGCGTCCAGGGATCCTGATGGGGTCTCCCAGCAAGCACCCGTGATGGCCACTCCTCCCTGAATCTGGCTCCTGCCGGGCCCCCAGGACGCTGCCCTGGCCGGGCTCCCCCCAGCTCACGGCTGACCTCACCCACGTCCGGGTGGTCGTGTGTGATCTCAGGCGCCCGAGGGCCCTCTGTGCGAACCAGTCACTCCCACAGGGTTACCTCCCCGAGCCCGGAGCCCAGGATCCAGGAGCACGTGGGCCGCTGTGAGGTAGCTCAGCATACGTAGGTCTGGACTTCTTAACTTGCCTGCCTCCTCCCCAGACCGTCCCTGTCTTCCCTGTCTCGCGAGGGCCTCGACCCCTCCGTCCTCACCGCTTGACATCGTATGTCTTTCTGTAGCTCCCCAGTGTGCCCAGAATCTGCCCGCCGCTCACCTGCCGCCCTCCTGCTGCCGTGGCCAGGGCCACCGTGGCGTCTGCGGGGTGAGGTAGCCTCCTAACCGGTGCCTGCCCTGCCAGTGCCCAGCACCACTGCCTCCTCTCCCCCCCCCCCCGCTCCCCTTGGGCACTGACATGGTGGCCTCCCTGCTGCTAGATGTGCTGCTGGCCTCTCAGAGCCTTTGTACTTGTTGACTTGCTGTCTCAGACCTTTGCTTAGGTTACCTCCCTTGACGCGAGATCACCTTAATAAACTGGGAACCTCACCATCTCCCTCTTCTCTATTTTTCTTCTTAGCTATTGCTGTCATCTGACATACTATATTTTGCTTTTGTCTGTTTCTGACCCCTGGAATTGTAAACTTTGTGGAGGGCAGAGAAGAAATAATTCTTAAGTTAACAAGCAAACTATTAGGGGTGCCTGGGTGGCTCAGTCAGTTAAGCATCCACCTTTAGCTCAGGTCATGGTTTTGCGGTTGGTGACTTTGAGCTCAGTGTCAGGTGGAGCTCAAACCCTGCTTCAGGACTCTCTCTCTCTCTCTCTCTCTCTCTCTGCCCTTTGCGGGACTCTGTTTCTCTCCCCCGGCCCCCTGCCCCTCGCTTACTCACATTCTCTCTCAAAAATAAAAACAAACAGGGACGCCTACGTGGCTCAGTCAGTTAAGCAGCTGACCTCGGCTCAGGTCATGAACTTGCAGTCTGTGAGTCCGAGCCCCATGTCGGGCTCTGTGCTGACAGCTCAGAGCCTGGAGCTGCTTCCGATTCTGTGTCCCCTTCTCTGCTCCTCCCCTGCTCACATTTGGTCTCTCTCTCTCTTTCAAAGATAAATAAAACGTTAAAAATATTTTTTAAATAAAAACAAAAGAAGAAAGGAACTATCAAATACTATTTTGGCATGTCTGTCCAAAGAAGTAAAAACTGAAACAGAAGTAAATGTAACTTCGAATGGATGAGACATGTTTATATACTCAGAAAACACAAGCGAACTAACTGGAAAATTACTACAGTTAATGAGAATGTGCAACACAGTAACTGGGCACATGAAAATACACAGCAGTCCGTCACTTTTCTGTGTCAGCAATAACCTGTTGCAGCACCTTGTGGGGAAATACGCATTCACAGTAACAAAACAGGAACAGAAATACAGTCTCAAAGCAAGCTTTGCTGGGTGACGGAGGCTGAGGAGACACAACACGGTTTCTTAGGAAAGGCCCGGGGGACGATCACACCGGCAGAGAACGTCGTGTCTGTCGGAAGGACGCTAATGACTGAAGGTACGCTCCATCCCACGGTTCTTGTTATCTGAGGCCCCAGGAGGGGTGCGGCCTTGGGGCAGAACTGCTGCTGGGCACCCGTCGTGGCGAGCCGGCCGGGAAGCCCGCTTTGCCAGGACTACTATGTAACCTACGACGCAAGTGGACAGTGGTGCCCGCCAGTGGTTGGCGTGTCGCCTTGGCCCCGCGAGCCGTTCCCAAGGGGCACCGCTATGCCGGGTGCTTGCTGGCCAGCTGGGTGTCCAGAGCCTGTACTGCTCCCCCCCCCCACGTCCCTGTCTGAAACAGGTGGGCGCCTGCAGAGAGGCTGCAAATGCCCAGTGGGCGGCGTGTGAGACACCCGGGCAAGGTCTCCCCCCAACCCCCAGCCGCCTGGAAGCGGACCCCAAACATTGCTGTTTCAAGAAGCTTATTTGCATCTGGATGAGCCTCAGTCTGGGCGCTGTGCTCGGGAGATGTGCCCAGGGAGGCAGGAAGCCACTGTGATTTGGGAGGCTGTGTCATGCCGCACGCAGGAACGTGGGACAGAACGCTCCGGGAGGTAGGGAGAGGTCTCCTGCCATTCAGGCTCGGTGGAACACTTTAGAAGATGTCACTAGCTTTGTGATAAATACATAGACTCTCCTTGTGAGGTTTCTTCATTGTGAAAGATAAAAAGTTCTATGCCGTTGGGGAAATACTTCCTTCCTGTGCTGGTAAAAATGGCTGAAGACATGATGATGACAAACTAAAGTGCATTTCTTTGTCAGCAAATACTGTCAGAAAACCCAGAGCAAACATTGGAGAAGGTCTGAACAAACACATACTCTAGCAGATGACATGGTGTAGGAGGATTGCTGCAGAGCTGGATGAAAGTACAGATGTTTTATACAGAACTTACGGTGTTTGCCAGATTCTGTTTCAATTATGAAAACAGGAAGGATTACTTTTTATGAGTCACTGAAAGGGAAAAATGTACTGGAGGAAGTATAATTTAACATCAGCTAACTAAACAGAAATCCCGTGATCTGAAAAGTTGTAATGCAACATATTAGCAATGAAAGACTGAGTAGATTTGATTAATACAAACTTAACTTGTGGGTATGCCCAGATAAAACAGAACCAGAACTTAAAAGCAAATAACAATTTTGGGGTGTCTGGTGGCTCAGTTGGTTAAGCGTCTGACTTTGGCTCTGGCTCTGGTCATGATCTCATGGTTCATGGGTTCGAGCCCCACATTAGGCTCTGTGCTGACAGCTCAGAGCCTGGAGCCTGCTTCAGATTCTGTGTCTCCCTCTCTGTCTCCACACCTCTCCCCTCCTCAAAAAATGAATAAACGTTAAATAAAAAAGCTTAAAAAAAAAGCAAATAACAATTTTCAAAAATCTACTAAATATGAGGTATAAAGAGCTGATTCACATTAATGACAAAGATCCCAAACCTCTTTTTCTTGTAGAATGTTAGACAAGGAGCACAAAGGGGAAATGTATTGGATTCAACCATGTAAAATTGCTATTTTGTAAGTTAAAAAACAATGACTGCCTGGCCTATAACATGTAGAGAGATTAAAAGAAAAAAAGGTTTCCATAAAGAAAAGCCCAGAATCAGATGGCTTCACTAGTAAATTCTATTAAATGTTTAAAGAAGAGTTAACACTGATCCTTAAATTCTTCCTAAACAAACAAAAAAAAAAGAACCTTGGCCAACTCATTCTGTGAGGTCAGTATTACCCTGATACCAAAAGCAAACACAGATATCCAAGAAAACTATAAACCAGTATTCCTTATGAATAAATATAGGTGTTAAAATCCACAATGACATGCTAGCAAACTATATTTGACAACATACGAAAAAGATGATGCACCAGGACTAAGTGGGATTTACCCCAGGAATGCAAGGTTGGTTCAACATGCAAAAAATCAACATAACATACCACATTAAGAATATAAAGAACACAAGCTGTCAATCATCTCAATAGACACAGGGGGAAAAAAGCACTTGACAGAATCCAATGCTTTTTTGTAATGAAACCACTCAGAAAACGAGAAAAAGGAGAGAACTTCTTTAACTTAATGAAGAGCATCTATGCAAAAAGCACAGCTAACGTCATGCTTAGTAAAAGACTGAAAACTTTTCCCCTAAGACAAAGAGGTAAGGATGTTCATTCTGGCCACTTCTAATTCAAATTTGTCCTGGAGGTTGTAATCAGAACAGTTAGGCAAGAAGAAGAAATAATAGGCATTCAGATTGGAAAGGAAGAAGCAAAACTTTATTTGCAGATGAAATGATCTTGTATATGAGAAGTCCTAAGGAATACACACACATACATAGCCATACAACTTAATAGAACTGACAAACTAGAGCTAGAGCCAGGTTGCAAGATACAAGATAAGTATATAAAGACAAGTTATACTATTATCTCCTGGAAATGAACAATCAGAAAGGAATGGAAAAAAAACCTTTATAAAGGCATGAAAAATAATAAAATACTTTGGAATAAGACTTCACTGTTAAGAAAGCAATAGATTGCCTTACAGATTCAACCCAATCTGTATCAAAATACTAGCTTGCTCTTTTGCAGAAATTGAGAAGCCAATCCTAAAATTCATACGGAAATGCAAGGAATCCAGGATAGCCAAGACAATTATCTGAGTCCATTCAAGCAGCTATAACAAAGATCATAGACTGGAGTGACTTAAACAGCAGACACTTATTTCTTGTAGTTCTGGAGGCTGGGAGATCTAAGATCAAAGTGCCAGCACATGTGATTCCTGGTGACCCTCTTTTTGGTTTGCAGATGGCTGCCTTGTCACTGTGTGCTCACATGAGAGAAAGTGGGCGCTGGTCTTTTCCTTTTATGAACACATTGATTCCATTGTAGAGGCCCCATGCTTGTGACCTCATCTAAACCTAATTACGTTTAAAGGCCCTAACTCCAAATGCCATCACGTTGGGGGTTAGAGCTTCGACATACAAACATTCAGCCAGTAATGATCTTGAAAATGAACAAAGTTGAGGGCTTACATTTCCTGGTTTCAAAACTTACTACAAATTACACTTAAAAATTTTTTTTTTCAATATTTATCTTATTTTTGGGAGAGAGAGACCGCACGAGCCCGGGAGGGGCAGAGAGAAGGAGACACAGGATCCAAAGCAGTCTCCAGGGTCTGAGTTGTCAGCACAGAGCCCAGCATGGGGCTTGAACTTACAAACCATGAGATTATGACCTGAGCTGAAGTCGGACACTTAACTGACTGAGCCACCCAGGCGTCCCTAATTTACACTTTGATTATTGACTAAAAGGCTAAAAATAGATTAGTGGGCTAGAACTGAGAGTCCAGTCAAGCCCATACAGAATTCTCAATAAGGGCTCCAGGAGGGTTCTGTAGGGAAGGGCGGAGGCTTTTCAGCAAATGGTTCTAAGACAACTGGAGGTCTACCTGCAAAAGGATGGAGTGGAGTTCTTCCTTTACACCATATGCAAGCACTAACCCCAAAGGGACCAGAGAGCTAAAGGTAGGAGTAAGAACATCTCAAGCACAAGAAACCAAAACAGAATTGTTAAGTTGGACTTCAGAACTGAAAAGCTTGGGGCGCCTGGGTGGCTCATTTGGGTAAGCATCCAGCTTCCACTCAGGTCATGATCTGACAGTCCGTGAGTTCGAGCCCCGTGTCGGATATGTGCTGACAGCTCAGAGCCTGGAGCCTGCTTCCAATTCTGTGTCTCCCTCTCTCTCTGCCCCACCCCACTTGTGGTCTGTCTGTCTCTCTCAAACATTGAAAAAAATTTTTTTAAATGAAAAGCTTGTGCTTCCAAGGACAGAATGGAGAGAAATGTTTGCACATCGCATTTGGGAAGAATCTAGTAGTATCTAGAACCTATGAAGAACTCTCACAGTTCAATAACGTACAGACAACCCAATTTTAAAATGAACAAATGATTTGAATAGACTTCTCTAGAGAAGATATACAAATGGCTAATAAATGTATGAGAAAATGCTCAATATTATTAGTCATTAATGAAGTACAAATAGAAAACCACAGTGAGGTGCCACTTTATGCCCACTGGAATGACTGTAATTGGAAAGATGGACAATAGCAAGTGTTGGATGAGAATGTGGAGGAACTGAAATTCTCGCTTCTAGAGACTGTACAAGACACTTTGGAAAGCCGTCTGGCGGTTCTTTAAAAAGTTAAACATAGAGTTATCAGCAATTCCACTCCTAGATATTGCCCCCAACAAAATGAAGAGAGATGTCCACACAAAAACCTGTACAGGGGTCTTTATAGCCATGTTATTCATAATAGCCAAAATGTGAAAGTCGTCAAAATGTCCATCAACTTATGAACGTATAAATATGATAAATTCATGTGATGGAGTACTATTTGATCATAGAAAGGAATGAAGTACTTCTTACATCATGGTGGTGGCTTGAAAAAAAAAGCCAGACCAAAGGTCATAGAATGTATGGTCCCGTTTATGTGACGTGTCTAGGGTGGGCAGGTCCGTATAGGTAGGAAGTGCTTGGTCGCCTCGCAAAGGGGAGGACTTCAGAAGGTACAGGATTTCTCTCTGGCGTGATGAGATGTTCCGGAAGTGTTCGTGGTGACAGTTGTACAGCCTTGTGATTACGTTAAAAGCTAAGTCGTACGCTTTAAGAGGGTGAACTTTATGATATCTGAGTTGTATCTCAACTAATAATTGGTAAGATAATGACAGCCTATCAGCATTTTGTGTAGTTCATCTCAACAGACAATCAAGGACACTCCTGCACAGTGCCGCCGGGCTCGGGCGGGTGTTGGTGACCTGTGGGTCTGCATACACATGTGGTTAGTTTTTAGCGTAGCTCCACAGCATCAGAATAGCCGGGTCCCCTGCCCTCCATTTACCCTGCCTGCCAGCTGCAGATGGGGTCCAAGTCTCCCCCAAAGCTCACCCTGGGTTTTCTGTGGCTGCACTCCCCAGCGCAGCAGCCCTGAGTCCTGGGTGTAATGAGTGCTTGAAACGTTGCTGGTCCAAATCCATGCTGTAAGTGTGAAATAAAATGTACACTCATTTGTAAAGATTTAGCTCAAAGAGAAAAAAGTAATGCAAAATTTCTAATATTTGGGATGTGTTAGATTAAATAAGATATATTTAAAAAGCTGTTTCATCCCATTCTTTCTTTTTGGCTCGTCTACTAGAAAACTTAAAATTACATGCACGTGATGGGGCGTCTAGGTGGCTCAGTCGGTTAAGCATCTAACTTCGGCTCAGGTCACGATCTCACGGTTTGTGAGTTCGAGTCACGCTTCGGGCTCTGTGCTGACTGCCAGCTCAGAGCCTGGAGCCTGCTTCAGATTCTGTGTCTCCCTCTCTCTCTGACCCTCCCCTGCTCACACTGTCTCTCTGTCTCAAAAATGTATGTTTAAAAAATGTTTTTTTTTAAATTACGTGCACATGTGACTCAGTTCTCTTGGACAGCACTGCTCTGTGGCTCTCTCCTTTCTGTTCATTTTCTGTCTGCTTACTTTGTTTCTGAGAGATGTTTTAAAAAGCAAACAACTTGCTCTGGTGTTTCTTTCCCCAGCCTTCTAGTTTACAGTGATTGCTAATGCTGTGGCCTTATCCTCACCATCTTACTCTGTTTTCTATCTCCTGTGCTTTTGTGTGTTTTTCCGTTTCCTTTTTGGTAGATTGATAAGGTTTTCTTTGTTCCATTTAATTTCCTCTTGTGGTTTGGCAGCCTCACAAACACACCCCAGTTGTGACAGATCAAAAAAAGTCTCCAGACACTGTTGCCAGGGGTCCCCACGGGGGTGGCGGGCCTGCTGGAGAACCGCTCCGCCCACTGGCCTGCCGGTGTTGGAGCGTCACCTCCTGTGTCTTGCTTGTCCCTCACCTGGGTCAGCTTCACTGTGCTCACCCCACGTCAGTGGGCACCGGTTTACCATCCCCACGGGGGGCTGTTTGAATTGGTTCTGGCCTTGAGCTTATGAATAAAACTACTGTGAGCATTTGTGTACAACTGCCTTTGCGAGTATTGTGTATTCATTTCTCTTGGCATCGGAGTTGCTGAGTGCTACACGTATGTTTGGTTGTGCTAGACCGCCCGACCGCCCTCCCGGGTGCCGGCGATAGCGTCCAGGTGTCCTCAGCCTGGCCGGCAGGTGGTGTGAAGCCTCAGGGCTCTCCAGGGAGGGAGGGAGGAACGGGGAAAGGTGGGTGGGAGACTGACCCGCGGGATCATGGGCACTGAGATCTGCAGTGGGCACAGGGGAGCCCCGAGAGCCCGCAGAGCAGCCCAGGTCCGAAAGTCAAAAGCTCCTGGAGACAGGGAAGCAATGGCGTCAGAGTGGGGTGGGTCCCTCGGACAAGCCTCTCATTCCATCAAGGTCTGTGGCCTGGAGGAGGCCCACCACGGGGGGAACCCGGCTGCCTTACTCAGACTCCCATTCAAGTGCTAACTCCGTTCATATGGGGAGCAGTGTCTTGCCCAGTGTCTGAGCACTTGTGGCCCAGTCAGGGTACAACACATAAAATTAACCCTCCCAGGGCGCCTGGGTGACTCAGTTGAGCCTCCGGTTAAATGCACAGCTCTTGACTTCAGCTCACATCATGATCTGACAGCCGTGGGTTCAAGCCCCGCGTTGGGCTCTGCCCTCGTGGTGCGGAGCCTGTTTGGGGGTCATCTGCCCCTCCCCTGCACACTCTCTCGCTCGCTCTCTCTCAAGATAAATAAACTTAAATATTTTAAAAAATTGGGATTGTCTTCTTGGTCTTGAATTGTAAGAGTTCTAAATATGTTGTAGATATAAGTTCTTTGTCAGATTTACATACGCTGAACATTCTCTCCCAGTCTGGCCATAAGTTGTCTTTATCCTTAAACTGTCTTTCAAATAGCGGAAGTTTGTTCTGGTAAGGTTTAATTTATCAGCTTTTGTTTTATAGTTAGTGCATTCTATAGCCCTGTAGGAAATCTTTGCTTGTCTTAAGGCTGTGAAGACTTTCTTCTGTGTTCTTGTTTAGAAGCTCTGTAGTTTCAGCTTTTCTGTTTGGGTCCATGATCTTCTAAGGGGAGTTTTGCGGACCAGCTGGGGTACGGGCTGAAGTCTTCCCTCTCCCATGTCGCCGTCTGCACGGTCCTCTCCGCTCTGGATCGCTTGTCTCCTCGGTTGGACGTAACGCGGACGGGGGTCCGTTTTGGGGTTCTCCACTCCCCGCCCATCCCTGTGTCGCCGCACGTGGTCCACACTGTCACGGTCGCGTAGCTTCACGGTTAGGTCTTGAAATCAGATACTGTTGACAGGTAGCATCCACGTCATGGGAATTTTTTTTTCTCGTGGTAAAACTGCCGTGAACTGACCCTCTTAGTCCTTTTCAAGTGCGCGGCAATATTGACTATGTGCACGTAACTCTAGAACTGTTCACTTTGCACAACTGAAACTACCTATTTGTCTCAGTCAATTCAAAGTGCTGTAGGCCAGGTGCTTATAAACCACAGGAAGTTATTCTCCAGCCTCCAGAGGCTTCAGGTCCCAGATCAGGGTGTCCCGTGGTCTGGTGCTGGCGGGGCCTCCTCCGGGTCGCCGATGGCCACCATCTGTCTGTGGCGTGGCGTGAAGAGTGAACGGGCCCTGTGCTAAGGGTGCTAATCCCAGTCATGAGGTCACCACCCTGGTAACCCAGCCACCTCCCAGAGCTCCCGTCTCCATATGCCATCCCAGCGGGGGTGGTATTTCAATGCATGGATTATGGGGGGCACATTCAGTCTGTTGCACGTTAAACAGCACCCTCTCCCCTCAGCGCCCGGAAGCTGCTCTTCTGTGTTCTGCTTCTGATCCCACGGCTCCTCTGTCTCATGGAGGAGTCGTCACACAGCCCGGTGTCCCTGTGCCGGCTGCATCACTTGGTTACCCGTGTTGCCCCGCGTGTCAGGACTTGCTCTCGTTGGAGGGGCCGCGCCTCTTGCCCGCTGTCCGTGGACGCACCTGGGCTCCTGCACGTCTCAGCTGCCGGGAACCCCTCCTCCGCACCCTGCTCTCGGCTCTTCTGGGTGCTGGGTGCACGCCCAGGCCAGACGCGGGCGTCCCGGGTCGTAGGGGGCTCCTCTGGGTGATTTTCTGAGGAGCCGCCAGTTGTCCGCGGCGGCTGCACCGTCGTCGTCTGTCCCCACCGACGGCGCCCGGGCCCGCGGCGGCCCCACGCCCTCGCCGAGCCCGCTGCCTTCCGCGTGTCTGCGGCGCCTGCCCCGGGTGCGAGGCGGGGTCTCCTGCTGGCCCCGGTCTGCGTCTCCCTGAGGCTTAGTGGTTCCCACTGGTTCCCAAAGAGGGTCGGCCGGCGGCGTCTCCCGGGAAACATCTGCTCGAGCCCGGGCCGTGTCTGCGTGGAGGGGCCGTGTCTGCGTGGAGGCGNGGGAAGTGCTCTTCGACGCACACACGCTTTCACGTCCGGTGTAGTCCCGTTTGTCTACTTTCGTTGACGTGCGTTTAAGGGTATATTTTTAATATTTGCCTCTTATTTGGGGATTCTCTCAAAATCTCTTAAATGTATAGCTCCCTTACCCACATAACTTGAAAAATCCCATGGATTTTTTTTTCCTTTTAGACTAACTACGTGGTTTTCTTGCTTCTTAGTTTGACTGTATTTTTTACTGGTTTCTTTTCCCCTCAGCTCTTCCTTGCATCTTGTTTCCTCTCATCGGTGGTGGTGTTTTTGCTTCCCGGAGGGCTCTCCGAGCAATTTTGCTCCCAGAAAAGGCCATGGGTGCTAAACTTGGTAGTCTCTGCATGTCTGAAAGTATCTTAATTTTGCCCTCCTTCTTGAATGATAGTTTGGCTTGGTTCAGAATCGTAAGCATTTCTGAAATTCCATTCCTTCATTTGGTAAAAGCCCTTTTGGAAGGAGCCTGTGAAGGAGCCGTTGGGGACGGGGCAGTAGGGGACAGTGGGGAAAGGCATGGGGGTGGGGGGGCCAGGCTGAGGGACTTTCCCCGTGTTCTTGGGACACAGGTTGGCCCAGGAGGAGGCTCCGTGCTGCAGGGACATAAATTCTGGGAGCTCCTGCTGTGTGTTGGGAGGGGGGGCTGCTACTCAACATCCCTGACCTCGGCCCTGTGCACCGAGCTCCAGGTGTGGCCCAGGCTGGTGGGGGGCATGGGCAGATGGGAGTGAGGTCCTCGCAGGAGCGGGGCACCAAGGGCAGGAGGTGAGTCCTCAGGTGGGAGGAGTGGCCACAGGAAGTATTCGGCAGGACCACTTGGAGGTCAGAGTCAGGAGTGGCGGCTGAGAGGCTGGCCAGGCCACGTGACGGAAGAGCACTGCGGGAGTCACCGCCACCAGCTGCCCCCAGGAAGTGCACCCGGTTGTCAAAAGCTAGAGTAATTAACTTTGTAACCTTACAGCATGCACTGTTGGGCTTGGATGTCCATGACGGACTGGAAGTGGACGTCAGGGCGTTGCCGCCTCCTTTATGGGTGCAAGTTCCGTACAAGTGCAGATCTCAAGCCTGTGGCCCTTGCTTGGGAATCTCCTCTTGTGCCGCCTTTGGCTCTGGGACGAGCCTCAGGCCGATGTCCCGAGCGGAAGGCAGGACGGTGAGACACGTCCCTCCTATGAGTCCCGTGCCGTCGTCCGCTGAGCGTGGGTATGTCGACCACGCGGGGGCCTGCTGGCACCTAGAGCATGAGTGTCCGGTGTGGCGGTTCAGCCGGCGGGCGCGGGGACACTACCCTCGCCTGGCGCGTGCCTGGACTGCCTGTGTGTGCCAGTGTGTGAGTTTTTCTCTTTCTTTTGATGTATTTATTGAAATTTAATTTTAACGTCTGAATCTGAGTAGAACTTTGAAGCTTTTGTTGTTATTCATCGTGGGGTTTGTTTCAGTACAGCTTGCAGGAATTGTGTTTATTGTGTCTTATGCTAGTGTCGGCCAGGTCAGATCAGACACACCCGTCCTCGCACAGGCGGTTGTCAGGGCTGCTGGGGTGGCTGGAGGCCCTCGGAACAGCTGGGATCCTGCGAGGGAGGCTGCACACGCCGGCAGGCCGCCCACACCCGGCTTCGTGCCTCCTGAGACTGACCGTGTGCACGCTGTTACCTTATTATCGGGCATGCGTGGCGGAGCCGAGGCACGACACACGGGCCTTCTCCCCAGGCGCGGAGGACGGGGCGTGCCCGCGGCTCCCCCTTCTCCCCGCACGTCGGGCTGTGAAATGAGGACAGGCCGGTTGGCCGCCGACCTCACAGGCAGCTGAAGAGGTACCGACGCCATGGGTGCTCGTGTGTCCCTCTGTGCTGGGGACGCCCTGCTTTGTTTTGTGTCAGAGACACGCTTGTCTTGCTCACACTGGGCCCAGCGTGGGGCGGAAGGGGACGAGCCCTCCCCGTGTGGCACACACAGCTTGTCTGGTGGCGTTCTTCCTCTTGGGCCGCTAAGACCCAAGGTGTGGACAGGAATGTGTGCCCACTGCCGCCGTGTACCCAGAGGAGGCACTGTGTGAGTGGCAGCTGGGGCAGGACAGTGGTGGCCTCGCTGGGTCCCAGGGCAGAGCCTTGTTGCTGTGTCCCTCCTGAGCTGGGTCCAGGCCCTTTGGCTTTATGCTGTTACCTTAGTGTCTCTGCCCCTGGGAACCCGGCTCCTCCCCGCCAAGCGCAGTGCCCTCTGGGAGCGGGCCCTCCTGCCTGGCCGGGCACCACGCTGGGAAGGGGTGCACTTGGCGTGGCTTGGCACAGACCTCTGCCGTGACCTCTGGCCCTGGGTGGGCAGGAAGCACTGAGAGGAGGGCCAGGAGAGGTGCTGTCTCTGGAAGGACACGCCGTCCTTGATGGGTGTTTTTGTCACTTGTGTAGGGAAAGGTGGATTTTGTAGCTGGAGGTATCGAGTATCCTCTGATTGAGACTTGTTAAGTGTGTGCTCTTAACCCCCCCTCGTCCTGAGTGACCTCCCCCGCATCACACCTCTGCCACGCCCCCCGGGCTCACCCCAGCCCCCGGGACTACCTGTCGCTGGGGAGGGGCTCTGGGATTACACTGTCAGTGCACAGACAGAAGGCAGCTGCACTACCGCTGTGGGTCTGGGGACAGGACGCACCTTCACGTTAGTGTCCTTGTCCAGGAACACGAGCAGCCCTCCGTCTACACAGGCCTCTTGTGGGGAGTAGACGTGTGTTGTGAACACTGGAAGCTTCCCTGACAGCGTGCCAGGCAGGAGGGCTGGGTCCCCCGCGTGGGCCCCCAGCCCTCCGCTCACACGCCCCTGCCTGTCCCCCGCCCCCCCAGGTGCCCTATGAGACGCTGAATAAGCGCTTTCGGGCTGCTCAGAAAAACATTGACCGAGAGACGAGCCACGTCACCATGGTGGTGGCCGAGCTGGAGAAGACCTTGAGCAGCTGCCCCGCCGTAGACTCCGTGGTCAGCCTTCTGGATGGCGTGGTGGAGAAGCTTAGCGTCCTAAAGAGGAAGGTCAGTGTTGCTTCCGGACCGTCCTGTCGGGCTGTAGCGTGGGTCCATGGGCCCGGCCTCACTGTGTACCTAGGCTGTCCCAAAAAGGGGCCGTCTTCTCTGGGAACAGGGACACAGCAGAGGCCAGGCAGCCCTGAGGCGGGGAGGCGGGCCCTCAGGGCCAGAGCGCGGGAGACTGAGCCGTCCATGCCCTCAGGGCCAGAGCCTGGGAGAGTGAGCCGTCCATGCCCTCAGGGCCAGAGCCTGGGAGAGTGAGCCGTCCATGCCCTCAGGGCCAGAGCGCGGGAGACTGAGCCGTCCATGCCATCTGTGCTCTTTGGGGCTGGCCAGCTGGCTTCGGTCCCACCCTCCCTCCCTGTGAGACCGGTCGTCCTGGCTCCAGAGGGTCCCAGTGCAGAGGGAGAGACAGATGACTTCTTACTTCTAGAATTTCACCTCAAAACTTTGTGTCAGGTTTCTCACAAAGCTGGGAGAGCTAGGTCAGGTATACTTCTATGCCGAGTGAGAGCAACCCGAAAATACAAGATATTTTACAACATTCTACTGAAGGTATCAAAGGGCTCACGAAACAGAAAGTTTATCAGCAGAATTGGAGGGCAGGGGCCAAGAGGAGAGAAGGGCAGGACCATGCTGCCCTATAGGCTGCAGCACACAGGTGAGCCCTCTGAGGGCCCTGCTGGCCAGGGACGGGGGCCGGCTGAGGGCGGCCAGGGCTGGTGGTGGGTCCTGGTGGCACTGCGTGTCAAGTGAGGGTGCCCCAGGACTGGACTTCGCAGACAGTTTCAGGACGTCCAGGTGAGCCAGGACCCCTCCTCTTCAGCTTGGTGTGAGTGGTCCCAGCTGGTGGCAGCTGCAGGCGCCAGGCTGACGAAACAGCCTCACAGAGCGTCAGGCCTGCCGAGGGGGGTGACCAGCTACACAGGACACTGTGGCTGAGGTGTGGCAGAAACGGTAGACGCCGTGCGGTCTTCAGATATAGGAGGTAGAGACTGTCAGGTACCACCAGACTTCACTGTGTCTGAGGAATAAACAGCTGAGAATATCTGCAGGAAACAGGAAGTGTACAGTGTGAGTGAGAGTTTAAAATAAGCCAAACAAAACCTCAAGAGATTGAAAGTATAATAAATGAAATGAAAGACTCAAATGTATGCTTGTAACAGACTTTTTAACATTTAACAATCAGACAAAGCTAAAGAGAGAATTTGCGAACCGGAAGGTAGGTATGAAGAAATTATCTAGAATGCAACACTGGGAGCTAAAAACAAAAATGCAGAAGAGAGTGGGAGGCCTGGGAGAATAGAGTGGAGACTTGGACGAAAGCCAAGAGACAGTACAGGAAGAGCGGCTGAGATTCTCAGGGCTACGGAAGTCACCAGTTCAGAGTCCTATGGGATACGTGAAAAGGACCCTACCTGTAGGACTTGACGTTGTAAAACTGACCAGAGACACAGAGATTCTTAAGAGCAGTGGGAGGAAGAAAACCGCTTGCAGAGGAGCAGCAGATGTCCTGGCAGCTAGCAGAAGCCACCGAGGGGCGACTGCCCGAGGAGAGTGCGGGGCCACCGGGCGTGACCGTCAGGTCCCCGAGAGTTGACTGCTGTCCTGGACAGCGCCCACAGCACACTTCCAGGTAGTTGCAAAAAGTATCATAGAAGATAGTCGTGAAGTAGTAGCAGATGGTTTAATTGACCAGGAAGCAAGGTTAAAATTCTGCGTCGCTGGCAGCATAGCAGCAGAGTATATGAAGGTCCCCGGTGAAGGGCAGGTGCGGGTCCACAGAGCGGTGGGTAAACCTGCTTTCTTAGTAATGTCTCCTGGGCCTGTGTGGGACTCTCCCTTTGGTGTCCGTCCCCCCATCTGGGGACGTCCCCTGCCGTCCTCTGATTTGTCCTTGCCTCCTGTTTGTGGGTGTTGGTGGGGGGCAGGCCGACCACGGTCCCGCCCCAAGCACCTCTCTCTCTATTGCGTGTCCTGTCTCAGGCGGTGGAGTCCATCCAGGCAGAGGACGAGAGCGCCAAGCTGTGCAAGCGCAGGATCGAGCACCTCAAGGAGCACAGCAGCGACCAGCCCGCGGCCGCCAGCATGTGGAAGCGGAAGCGCATGGACCGCATGATGGTGGAGCATCTGCTGCGCTGCGGCTACTACAACACGGCCGTGAAGCTAGCCCGCCAGAGTGGCATCGAGGTGGGCGGGGCAGGGGCAGGGCTGCGGGAGCGCGCTCTCCTGGGCAGGTCTCCCCGGCAGAGAGACCTACAGCCACACACGCACATGCCCCCTTCCCCCCACAGG
>NW_027551568.1:626840-630289 GCF_008692635.1 Crocuta crocuta
ACGTGCTCTGCTACACCCCCATGTGCTTCCCTACTCCGTCACGCACACATGTTTCTCTATACCCCCACATGCTCCTATATACCCCCATGTGCTCCTGTGTCCTCATGTGCTCCCCTACACCCCACGTGCCCCCCTATACCCCCATGTGCTTCCCTACACCCCCACATGCCCCCTCAGTGGCTTGTGAACTGGGAAGCCAGCTTCTAAAATGGCAGCTCTGGCTTCTTNCTGCTTGTTCACCAACGTGTTCTCACGAGGAAGAGTGTGGAGGGGGTCTCCCCAGTCAGTGCCCCCCCTTCCTATCGTTACGCTCCAGGTATGTGCCCGTGACCCTTCCTACTGCCATGAGGTCTTCTCCCCGGCATAGGATGCGCTTCCCACCCATCTGTCCTCAGGGTTCCCACAAGGCAGCTACACAGACACGCTGTTCTGGCTTTGTGCGCGTGCAAGCCGGGCCGCTGGGAGCGCCCGCAGGAAGGCCGCTTGGCAGCGGTGGCGTGGCCCGGGGTGGGGGGTGTCATGGGCCCCTCACTCCCCTTACGGGGCCTCACAGACCCGTGTGCGCCTTTCTCTAGTCTCCGGGCCACTTTCGCCAGGGGCTGTCCCTCTGCTTTTGGGTAATGGTCCCTCTGGTCTCCTGAGGGCGGCATCTACCATGGGGGGTCGGGGGGCCCACAGCATGCCTGTCCCCCGCCCCCCCGCCCCCCGGTCTCCACGCTGTACCCAGTTGTCTCTTGCGCCTGTTCCACGCTTTTCCTCCCTGTCCTGCCCATGCTTGCCTGGCACGGCCTGTGCGTCTGCCGTGGTCGCGTGGGTTCTCACAGATGCCCCGCCCTCCATCGTCCTGTCCCCTGAGGGTGTGGCCGGACGCTTCTGGCCCCGAACAGGTGCTTTGATGGGGAGACAGGCATGAGGTCAAACAGGACGTGTACAGGGGGCACAGGGGCAGGAAGACTGGTGATTTTCAGAAGGTTGGTTTGGGGGGGGGGGCACCTGAGCAGCTCAGTCGGTTAAGTGTCTGACTCTTGATTTGGGCCCAGGTCATGATCTCACAGTCGTGAGTTTGAGCCTTGTATGGGGCTCTCTGCTAATGGCACAGAGCTTGCTTGGGGTTCCTCTGACCCTCCCTTGCTTGTGCTCGCTTTCCTTCTCCCTCTCCCCCTCAAAATAAGTAAACATGAAAAAAAAGAAGTTTAAGTGGGTGCAGTGGGCTTGCAGAGATGAGAAGAGGGTCCCAGGACAGGCCTGGGAGCCACCATGTATTTGGGACGGGTGTCTGAGTGCATGCAGAACTCAAATGGGCCTTCCCCGCAGCTGAGATGCATGCGCAGTGTGGGGGGGAGGGGGGGTCGGGTTGGAGGCATTGCTTTTAATAGGCTCGCTCTGGTTGCTCTGTGAAGAACAGACTGGGGGGGACGGGGAACCCACAGTTGTGCTGTGGTTCACAATGATGACAGTGGTCAGACCATGGATGTCATAGAAAGGGGGCCCTGTGGCACCCCCAGCTTCATAGCTAGGAGGACCCTCCTGCCCTGGGGGTGGGGCGAGTTCTCCTGACACAGTGAGGTGCTGTCACCAGTGAAAAGGCTGGTGTATCAAGATTCCTTAAAATTTAAACTTTTGTCCTTCAGAAAATGCCGTGGAGAGCACTCCAGGGCAGCCCAGATGGGTCTGCGCCCCACACAGCCTGGCTCTGGGAGGGGCGGCATGTCCCCGGGGTGTCCTTCTGTGCCCATCTGCATGAGAACTCATGGTGCTGGCTTCCTGCGGGGGGGGGGCGGCCAACGCCCGATCGTCAGGGATGATTTCCTGCCTCGGTGTGTGTTGTGTGCTGGCCCGCCTCCAGCCGTCTGGTTTAGCGCCTGTGGTGTGACTCCCGCCCCCCAGGGGCCATGCATGGACATCAGACCCCGGTGGTAGAAAGGAGAAAGACAGGAAAGATCCAGACTCTGAGGCTGCACAGATCAAAGACACACAGGTGGACCCTGAGGTGCAAGCAGGAGAGGCCGCCTCTCTAAATTCAGAGCGTAACTGAAAACCGGAGATGGAGATAGAGAAGGACGATCTTCACGTAGGAGATGCAGCATTTGCCTTAGGAAGAGTTGCAGAAAAGAGAAGAAAATGCCAGAGAAATGGCTGAGGAGTGGTTCAAGGAACCGCCCCTCCCGAGATGCTTAATAAGCGGGACGCCAGCGAGCAAGGCATGCGCACACAGTGGTGGCGCCGGCGCTCACCTTCTGGGCTCACTCAGGAGCGTGAGGCGGGGCGGACCCGACGCACACTGTGGGCGTCTACACCCAGTGTAGACGGAGGGTCGGAGCCGGCTCTCGCTGGGCCTGCCCCCTCTGACCTTGCTGTCCTGCCGCGTGCAGTCAGGGTGTGGGGCCGGGAGCCAGGCTGGGGTCTCAGGCTGCGTGGGCTTCGGGCCGTCTGGTGGCTCCCGAGGACTTGGGTGGAACAGCCCTGGCGTGACCCACCCCAGACCGCCGTCCGTTGAGCTGCCCTACGGAGACCACGGAGCTTGGGCCGTCTCCCGGGCGCTGACCCCGACAGTGGCACAAGCTGTGCCCTCGCGTCCGGTTCCCTTCTGCCCTGCCCGGGTACTGCCCCCACGGCAGGACACCCCAGCGGCCCCCGTCCTGCCCTGGGCTCAGTGTGGCCAAGCCCCCGGGTCTCTGTGTAACAGCACTTTGATTTGTATGTTTTCTTGTGATTCTTGCTGTAGCCATCCGGTCTTAGCGGTACTGCAACATCGTTAGCCAAGTTTGTTTATTTTGAGAGAGCCCAAACGCACGAGCAAGGGAGGGGCAGAGAGAGGAAGAGAGAGAATCCTAAGCAGGCTCCACGCTGTTGGCACAGCCCCAATGCGAGGCTCAAATTCACAAACTGTGAGATCTTGACCTGAGCTGAAAATGAGTTGGATGCTTAACCGCCAACCGAGCCACTCAGGCCTCCGCCCAGAACATACTTCTTAACGTGTAGAAAGTTTCTGGCTTTCACTGTGGTCGCTTTTCCTCGAAAGCTCCTGTCTTGGCTGCGCTCCTCCCTTCCCCAGACACCGCTTGTGCGAGAAGCGGGACGCAGCCCTGGCTGCTGAGACTTGGAAGCCCGGTGGCAAGCTCCTGACTTGGTTGGCCCAGGGCAGACCTTAAGTGGAGACGGCATGGTGAGAAAGCGGGCTTGTTCCGCGCCTTGCCGTGCCCAGTGTCCCTGTGTGAGGCCTGCCTGAAGGACACTGGGACGCGTCTGTAGCACGATGCTCGCCGGCTGGCTGCGGGACGCTGGCGTGCCGAGTAGTGGGGTTCACTCAAGAGTTTAGGG
Organism: Crocuta crocuta; assembly: GCF_008692635.1. Classification (NCBI taxonomy): domain Eukaryota; kingdom Metazoa; phylum Chordata; class Mammalia; order Carnivora; family Hyaenidae; genus Crocuta; species Crocuta crocuta. Next base: position 630,162 of record NW_027551568.1, read on the forward strand.
GGGTTGTGTCGGACGCTCTCCCTCTGCTCCCTGAGCAGAGGTGTTTGCTCCAGTCATTGCAGGGGGACAGAAATTTCCCATTTGCCACTTGTTTTCCTGACGCACCCCCCCCCACCCCCGGGGCTGTG
>NW_027551568.1:630696-639000 GCF_008692635.1 Crocuta crocuta
ATGTCCCAGCACTGCTGTCCCCTCCCGGCCCGTCCTCGTTGCTGGCTCTGCTGCAGCCCCTTGCTGGGGACACGCAGGCCCTGGGCGCCCCGTGGGCTCCTGCACTCCAGCAGACGTGCGACAGGGCAGGTGGGCGTCCTCACCCGAGGCCCTGGTCCTGCTCGGATCCGCCAGAGCCCTGCAGAGCGGCCGCACAGACCGCTTCCCCAGCTGCGCAGGCGCTGGAGAAGAGAGCCGCACAAACGTGAAGCAGAGACAGCCCTACTCACCCGCCCTCACTGTCCCTTCTCAAAAATCGCAAACATGTCTTCAGAGGAAAAAGAGCCCGGAAGATGAGGGGATGGGTCGCTGGGGTTCCCAGGTCTAATTGTGAAGGGGACAAATGAGGTCAGGCCTATGTTGGAGGGGGAGGTTCTGGCCTGGGGGTTTCGTTTGGGGCCCACACCTGCCCTTGGGAGACCTTATCTGGGTGCGGGGCATGCCTCAGCCGCTGTGCTCGGTGGGTGTGCTCGGGCCGCTGCACTCGGATGGCCCGCAGCAGCCTTGGGCCATGCGCGCCTTTCTGCAAGCCTGGGCCCTGCCTCCCCGGAGAGAGCACAGAGCGCACCGGTTTGGGCGCGGGGGTCCCGGAGTCCAGGGCGCCGAGCTCACGCCGCTTCCCTCCCCTAAGGACTTAGTGAACATCGAGATGTTCCTGACTGCCAAAGAAGTGGAGGAGTCCCTGGAGAGGCGCGAGACCGCCACCTGCCTTGCCTGGTGCCACGACAACAAGTCCCGGCTGCGCAAGATGAAGGTGTGCGGGCGCGGGGCGGGGCTTGCGCCTTCACCTGTTGGTGCAGAGTTCCATGCTTCTGGCTCACGGGGTGGGGGTGTGGGGTGTGGGGTGGGCTTGGGGTTTTGTTTTTGGTCTGGGTGTTTGGGTTTTAGGTAAAATCCCTGAAAAGTGCACCCCCTTCTGCATTACGGTTTGGACCAGTGTTCTGGGCCTGAGGTTGTGAAGGGGCGAGGTGCCGACCCCCTGCGTGCTCAGCTTGCCCGGCAGTGCCGGGTCCTCCGGCTCCCCGAGCCCCTCGTCACCAGTGCAGGGGTGCCCTGCGTGGAGGCGTTGTCCGCCCGCACACGTGCTGCGTGCTAGGCGGGGGTCCTTCTCAATACAGCTTTTCTTGGGAGCCACAAGCAGCTTAAAAAATAGACGCTTAAACATGAGTTACAGAATCTGAACGCTTCTTGAAAGGTGTGTCACACCAGGGCTTGCAGAAACGTGTAACTTCTATTAACCTTCCCCTGCCTCCATTAGAAAAACTGTTTTTCTGTTTTCTAAACTGAGCGCCTTTAACCTCTCCCTGGTTGAGCTTGTCGTGTGGGTATAGTCACCAGCCAAGGGTGACGCTCTCTGCCACTCAGGGCCGCCAAAGCGAGCACGACGCGAAGACGGGACGGAAAAGTAGAGTGGCCAGTGGCTCCCCTAAAGAGAGTGAGGATCTTGGTATGGAAACCATAAAAGGAAAGCCAGAATTGGTATGTAACACACCCTGCTGTCCCGCCGCAGCCCCCACAGCAGTGCCGCACGGCGGGAACCAGGCCAGGAGACCGGAGGCCTCCCGCCCCGACAGCCGGTTTCATGAGCCCCGGCGCCTCCAGACCACACTGCCTCTGGGCCGGGTCTCAGGCGGGGCCTCACAGCCGCTGTGGGGGCGGGCGGGCGGCCCAGGCCGCGATGGCAGGTTCCTGTCGCTGTCCCGTGTGCTGGGAAGCACGCAGACAGCCACCCCGACGTGCGTTGGGCGTGAAGATACTACCATCGTGAAGTGTCTGCTGAACAGGGTGGAGCGACGAAGTACCCGCCGCGAGCGTCTGTGTGTGTACACTCGGGCTTTCGCACACGCAGGCCGGGGGGGGGCTGTGTGGGGCCACAGCAGACCCCTGGGAGCAGTCAGGAGCCCTAGGCGAGGAAACAGACTTTGAGACCCAAGTTCCCGTGGTTGGAAAGTACCCTAGATGATGGGCGTGCCGGACAAGCGGCTGCTGACCCTGGGGTCTAGATACTTCCGGGCAATCAGAGCAGCAGCGCACGGGCAGCGCGTCCGGAAAGCCGGCGGAATCACAGCCGTGGCGGCACCAGCCTCACCCACGTAGCACCCAAGGGACATCACTCAGCCTTCAGTGCTTTGCGCGATCACCTAGAACCGTGCTGTCTTACGCTGGAGTCTGGGCCCCTAACTTTCAGTAATTCATGTTTGCCTGTTAGACCGTTTGGAAGGTCGGTTGCAGGAGCAGAGGCCTTATGAGGCCGTGAACACGCCTGCACGCGCTGTTGTGTAAAGCGTAGTGGAGTTGACCATGACGTTGCTCATCTGGAACGTCCGCGTGGTGGCCCCTCCTGTCGTCAGAGCTCCTGGCAACCCTGAGCATAGCAGTGGCGACCGCTCGCTGCCCTGGGGGGGCAGGCAGGGCACCTCCCCCTGGTCCCCCCCACCCCGCCGTTGCTTCCGCTGGTCTGGCCTTGGGCGGGAGCACGTCAGTGGGGCTGGGACCTCCTTTCTTACGGTTGGTGCCGTGCCCACCGCTCCGCACACGGCATCTTCTCCATTCAGTTGGGGGTCAGGAGGTCGCCTTGGTGCAGAGGGTAGGGGAGGAGGGGCGAAGGCAAGGGACCCCACCTTGCCCTGAGCACCTGTGCTGTGGACCTGTGGGGCACCAGGTAGGTGGTCCTCTGCACCTTTGCGTCCGGGGGCCCCCAGGGAGGTCCCATCGGCCGGTGCTCTGCCCTCGTGGCCGTGGAGGCACCTTCACGGGTCCGGCTGAGACCCTGCATCAGGGTGCCCGCGTGCAGAGGCCCGGGTGGGGAGAGTCCACGTGATCAGCAAACCTGAGTCACGGTTTAGACACGGGGTTTGGCAAACTTGAGTTATGGTATAGGCACTTGGGGTTGACTGCCTGGCTCGCCGTGTGGAATTCTGTCCACGCACCCTGCGACCCAGGCACCATGGAAGGCAAAGGGACAGATAAGTGGAAAACCCAGAGATTTTCCTCTTCCGTTAACTCCACTCACTCTGTTTCTGGTGGGAAGTACTGAGTGTTTTCTGAAGCTGCAGAAATCTAGTTTAAAGTGCTACTTTTGTAGAATAATCGAGCTTTTCATCTTAGGTCGCAAAAGTTCATTTTGCCTCCCTTTACCCACCCCCCATCATAGAGCTTGAACCCAAATTGGACTGGCATCGTTAAGATTTCAGAGTTGGCATTTGGGCGTCCACACAAACGACCACGCCGGTGGTGCACTCTGCCAGCCGCCGTCAGTGTCCCCCATGCCCTCCACAGACCCCAGCACCCCCGGCTCTAACCTAGTCCCTCCCACCCTCCCCAGGGCCCTTGCACCTGGCTCTTCTGCCCGGAACATTTCCCCCCAGGCATCCCTAAGCATTGTCCCCACCCCCACCCCACCCGAGGGTCCTCACCCCATGTCCCTGCTCAGGGACCTGGGTTCTCTCCCCTGTTCCCTGCTTGCCGCCCCTGCTTATGCTCCCCTATGAGACGCCGCCTCCCAGCCCCTCCTCCGACTGGGTGTCAGGGCCTCGAGTGGGGACCGGCCTGCCTGTCCCGAGCAGGCTGACGTGGACAGTGCCACGCAGGTCCTGAGGCGAGGTCCCCGGGGCCGAGGCTGGGAAACGCAGCTGGGCTGGGACAGGGCTCTGAGCGCATGCCCACGCTCATGCCCACGCTCATGCCCACGCTCGTGACTTCACACAGATTACAGCCCGGAGAGCTGCTCCGTCCTCGTAAAGGGGTTGGAAACGTGTCTTCCCGGGGCCGCTTCACACGGGAAGTCGTGTCCCGCACCCTCCGCGCCACCGGCAACCTCCAGCATCCTCCCCTCAGGTGGCACCTGTCCGTCCGTCCCCGAGCCTGGCCCGCGGGTGCACACTCGGGGCCCTGGACCCCTGGGTGCCGGCTGCCCCGCTGTCCTGGGGACACATGGGCTGCAGGCTGACGCTACAGTTTTGGCATCCGTGCCGCCCCCTACCCTCCCTTGGCTGGGGAGCCGTGTCCGGCTGGTCTGGCAGGGTTGGCCCGTGGGCGTGGCTCTGTGGCGACGCTACCCAGGCCTTGTCTTGTGTTTACCCCCAGAGCTGCCTGGAATTCAGCCTAAGGATTCAGGAGTTCATTGAGCTCATCCGGCAGAATAAGAGACTGGACGCCGTGAGGTACGTGGAAGTGGTCTCACGGGTCTTGGCGGAGGGCGCGCTCCCTCCCTGACGCCACGGGCAGGCCTCCTGGGCTCTGGGGGATGAGCGTGCGGTGTCCAGCAGGTCTGCCCTGGCTGGGCCCTGCCTGTGACGGGCAGCCTCCTCTCTCCCTGTCCCCGAGCAGCCTGCTGGGGCTGGGCGCCCAGGCTCCTGCTGTTCGGCGCACATGGCCTTTCTGACAGCGCCAGGCCGACTTAGCGCGTGGGCTCAGGGCCACGGGCTCTGCTGTGTCCCCCTGTCCTGGGCTCAGGGAGGCTCCAGGCACAGACGACGTGCTGTTCAGAGGGTGGACTGAGGGCATGCATGAGGGCAGAGGGGCAGGAGGCCAGCGTGCCGGCACGGCGACGTGGGTCCCTCGGGAAGGCACAGCCCTGGGGCCCAACCTGTGGGCCCTGTGTCTCCTGAGAGTCGGCCCGCGGGGTCGGGGGGGATGGACTGCCTCTGGGGCCTCCCAGGGCTGGGTGGGGGGCCGCTCTTGGGCTTTGGGTCCTTGGACGCCCGGGTAACTTGGAACGGCTCAAGCAGCTGGGTCGCTGCCTCTGGGTGTTTCCTGAGTGGGATTCGGTGCTCGGTGCCTTGAGCCTCCTCTCCATCCCTGCGTCCGCGAGGAGGGGCCTGCTCAGCCGAGCTCCCAGCAGACCCTGGCCCAGGTCACACGAGGGGGCTTCGTTGGTACTGAGGCTCTGGCGCACACTGAGCGCAGGCGCTTGGAGGTAAAACCGCAGTCTTAGGCAGCCCCCAACGTTGTTTTCCAGACACGCAAGAAAGCATTTCAGCCAGGCCGAGGGCAGCCAGCTGGATGAGGTGCGTCAGGTCATGGGCATGCTGGCCTTCCCGCCGGACACGCACATCTCGCCCTACAAGGTAACCCTGCCTGTGGGCCCTCGGGGCTTGGGAGGACCTCGTCTGTGGCCACGCCCACGTACGGAGCGTGACCAGCTCGCCAACATTCCCGTCTTGTCCCTGCTGTGCCTGTGGGGTCGGAACAATGCCCAGGGTCCCCGCCTAGCAGGCTTCCAGCTCTGAGCGCCTCCCTGGCTCCCGTGACCTCGCTCCCTCGCTGCCAGTGTCCCTCCTGACCTCCACCTCTCCTCGGGGTCTTTCCCCTGCGCCCCGGGACCTTGTGGGTCCACGTGGGGTCCGGGCGGGCGTCGCCACGCAGCACCGCTCACCAGCCCCCTTGGCTCTGCTGGGCTGGGGCAGCGGGTCTGGCCTCTTGAAACCAGGCGGTGCCCCGGTAACCCCTGACCTGCCTTCGGGGACCCTTCTTCCCTTGTCTTGAGAAACGTCACCATGTTCACAGCTGAGCAGCTCACGGGCCTGTCCTGGGAGACCTGGGAATTCCAACAACTCTCCCCCATTCCTGTGGCCGCGCCCCTGGGGTCCCGGCAGCTCTCCCCCGTTCCTGTGGCCGCGCCCCTGGGGTCCCTGGGCCATCAGTCCGGTCACGCCCACACGAGTGTCCTTGTAAAGATCGCTTGGCCTCTCCTGAGCAGCCTTCTCCTCTTACGCAACATGGACAGAAGTTTCCAGATCATAAAGTTCTGCTTTCTTTGGGTGAGCAGCTCCGCCCGTAGTCATTTCTGTCTTCACGCGTCTTACTGTAAATGGGACTTTGCTGCGAGAGCACTTCGGTCGGACTGCGGGCCCTGCCGGGCTCCTGGCCCTCAGCCGCCCGCTCTCCACGCAGCCTGGGCTCTGCGTGGCCACGCGTCTGCACCGTCCCAGCCGTGACCCCAGTTCTAGGTGTTCGTTGCCCAGCTCCCCCCCCAGTTTTCCGCGGTCATCTGCCTGGGCTCTGTGACAATCCCACGGGCCTGGCGGCTTATTTCCCTTGGTCACGGCGCCCACAGGGTTGGGTGAGGCTCCCTTCCTCCCATCTCTTCAGGCAGGGAAACCTGTGTCCTTCCTGAAGGCTCCGCCCTCCTGGCCCTGTGGGTCCTGGAGGCCGCCTGCGGCGCTGTCACGGCGAGGCACACGGCACTTGCCCCTGGGGTCCCTCTCGCGGCTGTCAGCCTGTCCCCAAGAGGGAGTGAAGGAAAGTCCTTCCTCGTGGGCTGAACCAGCCTTGTTCTCTGAGCCCGGACGTTGGGCTCCATCCGAGGCCCCATGTGCCCCACGAAGCTTTGTGGGCCGTCAGCACGTGTGCACCTCGCCCCCACGTGCTGAGAAGGGGTACTCTGCTCTGGAGAAGGGGTGTGAGAAGTGCAGAAAGGGCCAGTCCCTAGAGAGTGAGACGTCCTGCTCGGGACGGCACGTGCAGGGCCAGTGCGTCTCCCTGGAGTGGCCTCACGATGGCAGGAAGGAGCGAGGCCAGAGAGGAGCGGGGGCCCGACCCTCGGGAAGACCTCCTGGCCGCGTGGAAGCGAAGCCCGGCAGCCGGTGCCCGGCGCGGGCCGGCCGGGGGTCAGGGAGGCAGGGCGACCCACGAGAGGAAGGCCGGCCCGCGTGCAGAGCTCGGCGGCGGGTGCGGGCCCTGGAAGGGGTGCCGTGTGGAGGGAGCACAGTCTCCACCCCCATTCCCCCCCCCGCCCGTGGCAGGAAGTCACGGGTCTAAGTGGGTCACATGAGAAGCAGGACGAAGGGCTCTGGTCTTGGAGAGGTGGCCACACCAGAGGCCCGAGGCCAAGGGTCTCTGGACTGTGGGCTTGGTCCTCTGGGCTTTGCTGTGGTCAAAATAACATTAAAGACGTGTTTTTTTAACATTGGAGTGAAGTGTGGTGTCTGCCCTGGACCCAGACCCCTCGTGAGGCCCCCACTGCACGGGTGCCCGTGCCTCCCCCTTGATGCGGGATTGTGCTTGACGCCCAGGGTTTCACTCCGGCTGGTGTGCGCCCTCCCCTCTCTGCTCTTACGGACTCTGAGCCTGGAAGGCTCCGGAGGCCCGTTCACCGGGCCTGATGCTCTGCTCTGAGCTTCTCCAGCCTGGGCCGGAGCGCTGGCTCCCATTCCAAAAGGTCCTTTTCTGGAAGGAGACTTTTCCTCTGGAACCTCAGTGCCTTTATCTGTACCCAGCTGTCCTTAGGCCCACCGAGCCCCCTTCTTGCCGTGAGGCCACAGGACCCGCACCCTCTGTCATCTGTCCGCACAGAGCACACTGACGGTCCTGTGGGCGGACTCGGGGTCCAGGCTTCCGGCACCCAGTGCTGCCCTTAGGCTGGTGGGTGTGGGCTCGTGGGGGCCTGCCGTATGTTGTCAGGGACCGCCGTCCCCTGGCGCACCCCAGCGCCCCTCTGGCCTGTCTCTTCCAGGACCTGCTGGACCCGGCCCGGTGGCGCATGCTGACCCAGCAGTTCCGCTACGACAACTACCGGCTGCACCAGCTGGGCAACAACTCCGTGTTCACGCTGACGCTGCAGGCCGGCCTCTCGGCCATAAAGACACCGTATCCTCCCGGCAGGTGCACCGCGCCGCTGTGCTCGGCCCCTCTTGGCCTGGCGTCCGTGCGGGGTCTCTTGTCCTCCCCCGGGAAGGCAGGGGCTACAAGTCCCGGGCCTCTGCTCCCCCCGGTGTGTGTGGCCCCCACTCAGGCAGCCCAGGCGGTGTGCGGGCACGGCCAGTGTGTGCACACCTTGCGGCAGCTGCGAACCGCACGTGCGGAACAGCCGTCCTGTGCGATTCTGAGAACCCACTCCAACTTCTGCGTGGCCGAGCGCCTTCCCCGCCGCGGTTCCCACCCCAAGGCCGGAGGGCCCCTCTCTGTGTAGCACGTGGGCATCCTGGGCCCCCGGGCTGTGTGCTTCAGCACGTGACAGGGCGTGGGGGGCGCGGCAGCCGGTCCCTCGCAGGGCGTGCTCTGGCCCCAGCGGGGCCATTTCCCTGCCAGGTGGGGTGTTCTCTCCGCCCTGGAAGGCCGTTCCGGGCTGTTCCCTGCCTCGCGCCACNCCGTGTGCAGCCGCTCCCTGAACAAGCTGGCGCAGCCGCTGCCCATGGCGCACTGCGCCAACTCCCGCCTGGTCTGCAAGATCTCGGGCGACGTGATGAATGAGAACAACCCACCCATGATGCTGCCCAACGGCTACGTCTACGGCTACAACGTGAGGGACCTTAGGGGCCGGGC
>NW_027551568.1:639087-648967 GCF_008692635.1 Crocuta crocuta
TGCAGGCCGGGCCGCCCCGCGCCCCTGCGCCCCCGCGCCCCCGCCCGCCTGCGTTTCTGTTTCTTGCGACCAAAGATCAGTGAGCGACGATGGGCCCCCTAAGAGGAGAGGAGTCGGAGCAGAGCGTGTGCTTGGGGACAGCCTCTCCGGAAGGACTCGGAGCTGGAGCGCGCCAGCTCCTGGCTGCCTTCCCTTTCAGAGAGACCTTCTCGGCCGCTTCGGAAACAGGAGTCGGTTATTTTNCCCCCGAGACCCGGGGCCCGGGGCCTGAGCCTGGGCCGGGAGAGGCGCCCCGAGGCCCGGTCCGGAGCTGCCGCCAGCCACACTGTGGCCCCAGGACCGGGCACCGGGGCGGGGTTAGGGTGTGCTAGGTTCAATGTCACGTCATTCGTGCCGCCTTATTTCCTGCTTGAGAATGTATTCACGTGGAGACCCACTGGACCGAGCTCTGCAGAGGCCTTGCCGATGGCTCCGTACCTGTAGATCTAACGCTGTTCGTTACAGAAGCTAGTAGTTCAGTTGAAGTAACCGCCGGTGACTTTTCCAGTCCAATGAACCATTGTAGTTTACACGAAATCACACCGTAGAGGTTTGTATTTAGCGCTTATTTTTGCATGTTGATGTTGATTAGCTAATAAACTGTAAATGTAAAACATGTTAATAAAAGGGTTTTCTATTTCTTACGTCTGTGTGAGGTGGAAACCGCTGGGCACCCCAGCACCCTCGCTTGTGTCTGCTCACCCCGGGGCCCCCCAGCCCGGCACCCTCGCTCGTGTCTGCTCAACTTGCACCGCCACCCCCGGTCTGCGCCCGCACAGCCGGCAGGGCTGAGGTCCCAGGAGAAGCCCCCACTGCTCTGGCCCATGTGTACCCACATCCCAGAGTCCCACTCCAGTACCCAGGTGGTTGCCCTTCTTTGCTCTGGGGGAGGCAGGGGTGGCAGGGCCATCGAGTGGGGTCTCCCGAGTCGCCAACACGCATTGGGAGCGTGCTGCCAGTGAGTGCCAGGCACACACAGGTGGCTGCGGGCGGCCTCTTCCAGAGCCCCTGCTCGGAGCCCAGGGTCGATGTAGTGGGGCGGTGGCTCCTTCCCGCCGTGCCCTCGGGCTTCACGCTGACCACCTCCCCTTTTCCTTCTTCCCAAAGACGTGTGTGCGCATGCGTGTGGACATGCACCCCAGTCCTGCCCTCGGGTCCCTTCTGGTCCATTCCAGCGACCGCATCCAGGGTGAGAGCGGGTCAGCTGTGGGGCAGCCACAGGGTGAGTGGAGCGGAGTGACTGGTCCCGGCTGGTCCAGGCTGCGTGGGCCGTTGGGGATGAAGCCGCTGCAAATGCGCTCACGGGTGACTTGAGGGACACACCCCTTCTGCGGGAAGACGCTCAGTGGAGCTGCTGGCTCCACCTTAATCCAGGAGGCGCTGACCGGCCCACACCCACCTGCCTCGAGGCCGCCCACCTGCTCCACGCCCTCAGTGGAGTCTTAGACTTGTGGCGTTGTGCTCACGGGAGTTTTAACTGAGGTATGAATCACATCCGTGAAACAGCAACCTTCAGTGAGCGACGTGAGCAGGTTTGAGAACATGTGTCCAGGTATAACCACCAGGCCTAGGCGGCCGGCATTCACCCCCAGACCGCAGGAAGCTGCATCTTCTGCCTTCTGGGCTATCCACACCCTCTGCCTGCAGCCAGCACTTGGACTTTGATCACCAAGGATTAGTTTTGCCTTTGGGTTATATGGAGACAGACGATGTGCTCCTTTGTGCCTCACTCCATTCAGCAGGTGCCTGAGGTGCGTCCACATGGCTGCATTTACCGGCGCTCCACCTGGCCATCGCTGGTGCTCCCGGGCGCCGGCGCTCCTCCCTGTGATTCTCCCAGGCGCCGGCGCGCCTCCCGGTCCCCAGTGTTGATGGCCCTCCTGTGCTTCAGTGGTGCTCCCGGCGTCGGAGATGCTCCCGGGCATTCACGCTCCTCCAGGAGTCATCCAGTCCACAGACCCCATAGAGTGTACATTCTCCTCTTTTTTTTTTAATTTTTTAATGTTTTTTATTTATTTCTGAGAGAGAGAGAGAGACAGCGTGAGCAGGGGAGGGGCAGAGAGAGAAGGAGACACAGAATCTGAAACAGGCTCCAGGCCCTGAGCTGTCAGCACAGAGCCTGATGCGGGAATCAAACCCACAGACCATGAGATCATGACCGGAGCCCAAGTCAGACGCTTAACCGACTGAGCCCCAGGTGCCCCTGTACTTTCTCCTCTTGACAGACATTTGGGTTTGCATTGTTCTTAGTTACTTTGAATAAAGCTGCTGTGAAAATTTCTGGACAATTCTTCACGGACGTTATTTTCATTCCTTGTGGGTAAGCATCTGGATATAGAGTACCTGAGCCATGGTGTTGCTGTACATTTAACTTTACAACTGCCAAGATTTTTCCCACAGCGGTGATAACAGCGTACGTGCCCGTCAGCAGTGCATGGGGGTTCCCGTCTGTCCACATTTTCGCTGGCATTTGCTAAGGTCGTTCTTCCCCTGAGTGGCTTGGGTGGGTGCATACTGGCACCTCCCTCTGGGTTTCATTTGCATTTCCCTGATGCCAAAGGATGCTGAGCCCTTTCTCCTGTGTGGAGCGGCCGGCCATGTGCCTGTTCAAGTCTTCTGCCCATTTTGTATCGGATGGCCTCTCTTGATATGCAGGAATGTGGTACATATTGCGACACAGGCCCTCTGACATGTCTAAGCACACTTGGCCAGCTGGGGTTTTACTTTCAATAACGTTCAGTTAATTTTTTTCTTTTATGGTTCTTGACTTTGTGTTTTTTGAAACATTTACCCACCTCAAGGTGTCAATGATCTTCTCTTCTGTCTTCTAGAAGATTCAGTTTTACCTTTTGTTTGGGTCTAACCCGTCACAATGAGCTATCTACAGTGTGAGGAAAGGGCTGACAGCCACCCCCCGTGTTCATCCTGCTGTTCTGACATTGTTCGTTAAAGGCTTCTTTCTGTCCATCGAATGATGATAACTCCTCTGGATGTGTCTTTCTGGGTCTGTTTCTTAGGGTCGCCCTCAACCTAGTGCCTCAGCGTCCTGTCATTGCAGCTTAAAGTACAGTAAACAAGTCCCTTTTGTTCTATGTATTTTCTACTTTTTCAAAATAAAATTGTTTTGACTGTTTGTTTTAGTTTTAGAGTCAGCTTATAAAATTCTACCAAAAAAAAGTGTGCTGAGATTTTAGTTGGAATTGCATTGAATGTATCGATCAATCTGGGAATTTTCAAGCTGCTGTCACACCACCACAGACTGGGTGCTCCAACAACGGAAAACCATTTCCTCACAGTTCCAGAAGCCAGAAGGCAGATCTGGTTGCCAGCCTCTTCCTGGCTTGTGGATGGCAAGAAGCCGCCTCTCGTGGGCTCCGTGCACGCACAGAGACCCCTGCCTACTCGGGGGACACCAGTCCTGCCGGACCAGGGTCCACCTTGTGATGTCACGTGACCTTATTACCTCCAAGTACAGTCACTGTGGACGGGGGGCAGGACTTCAACACGAGTTTGGGTGAGGGGAACAGTTCAGTCCACAACGGAGACAGAAATCTCGACCATACTGAGGCCGCTGGCCTGTGAACATGGGGTCCAGACCTCACCGCGTTACAGTTCTCAGTGCGGTTTGCTTATCCTAAGTGTCTCGTGATTTTACTGCTGTTGTCAGTGTCGTCTTTAAACGTAACCTTCCAGTTGTCCCCGCGTGGTTGACATACACGTAACGCACGTAACGTTGATTTTGTCTGTTGATCTTGTACTGTGACCTTCCTAAGCTCATTTGTTCCAGGAGCTCTGGTAGGTTGTAAAGCACCGTCTCCGTACACGAGGGTATCATCTGCAAATAGAGACCATTTGCCTGTTCCTGTCTCGTCTCTACGGCTCTCACAGCTCTTTCTCCCCGTGCTGTGTGGGGAAGGCCTGCAGCACAGGGTGAAGTGGGAGGGGAAGACCGGAATCCTGGTCTTGGTTCAGATCTCCGGGGGAAAGTGCCCTCTCTCCCCACGAAGGACACGAAGGACATGTCTGCTGTAGGTTTTCAGGGGTGCGGTTATCACAAGGTGTCCGTAATGCAGTCTGTTATGTGTTCAACATCTGTAAGATACGTAGTGATGCTCCCTTTAATTCCTGATTCTAGTCATTTGTTTCTTTTTCCTTGATGTCTACCCAGACGCTCATCAATTTTCTAGATCGGTTCAAAGAAACACCTGCTTGGTTTTTCCTATTGTTTCCCTGTTTTCTATTTAATTGATTTCTTTACTGTTTTCTTCCTCCTGCTTATTTTGGGTTTGTTTTCCTTCTAGTTCCTTTTAAATTTTTTCAACATTTATTTATTTTTGAGAGACAGAACGTGAGTGGGGGAGGGGCAGAGAGAGGGAGACACAGAATCCGAAGCAGCTCCAGGCTCTGAGCTCTCAGCACAGAGCCCGATGTGGGGCTCGAACCCACCAACCGTGAGGTCATGGCCTGGATGCTCAACCGACTGAGCCACCCAGGTGCCCTCAGTTTTTAGCTTCTTAAGGGGGAAGATCACTGCTTTGGGGCCTTTCATTTCTACTATAAGCCTCCCATACATTTTAATGTTTTCATTTCCGTGCATTTCAAAATATTTGATAATTTCCATTGTGATTTGTTCCCCCCTTTGACCCGTGGATTACAGAAGTCTGTTAGCTAATTTCCAAATACTTGGAGACTTTCTAAATATTTTTCTGTTACGTTCTAATGTAATTCTGGTAGAACATCTACTCCGTACGGTTTTGGCCCTCTTAAATTTGTAGAGATTTGTTTTATGTCTGCCTTGGTAAGTGTTCTGTGTGTACTTCTAAAGAACACCTGTCTGCCGCCGGGTGCAGTGCCCTGCCAAGTGCAAACTGGGCCAAGTTTGTGATGGGCGGTTAGTCGCTCCAACCCTTCCTGATCTCCTCCCGGCTTCTTCTTAAAGTTTATAGATGAACTTGTGTATGTTCCCTTTACATCTGTGAGCTTTTGCTTCATTTATTTGGAATCTGTTATTAGGAGCAAGCCCCCTCCCTGGCAACATCTCATTATAAAGTCCCCTTTGTCTGATGTGGGTCCAGCCACTCTGGCTCTGATCCTTAGTGTTAGCATTTATAGCTTTCTTGACTCTCTTGCCTCCAGTCCAAGTGTTTCTTGTAGACACTATCAGCTTGGCTCTTTTTAATTCAGTTGGACAATCACTGCCTTTCTTGAGGTATCTAGACCATTGACATTTAATGTAATTATTATTATTGCTGGAGGTAAATCTGTGGACTTTCCATTTGTCCATTCTGTTCTCTGTTCCCTTTTTTGTTGTTACCTGACGCCTTTAGGCTATGTAAAAATTATTTCTTTTTATCTTTGACTTTTTAGCTACATCTCGGTACTTCAGTGTACATCTTGAGCTTCCCTTCAAATACTTACCACTTCATGTAAACACAAGGGTCTGAGAAACTGACTGCTTTTCTCCCTCCTCTGTCCTTTGCCCCTATTGTTGGCATGTGTTTTCTTCTACAGACGTTCTGCACCCTGTGATACACTGTCATGCTTTCAATGGGCAGCCAATGATTTAGAAATTTAAAACAAGACAGATCTTCTATTTACCCAATTGCAGCGCCCTCCACAGCTTTTGTAGACACAGGTTTGCATCTGCGTTTGCCTTTCATCTGAAGAACTCACTGTACCAACACTTCCACGGCCGACCCGCGGGCAAGAAACTTACTCAGCTTTTCTTTGAAAATTCTCTATTTCAATGTAGTTCAGATTTGGAGGGACATGTCACTGCATATACAACCCTGGGTTGACACTTTTTCTTTTACAAACTCTAACAGTTTCATGCCGTCGCCTGCACACGTGTGACGTTCTGGATAAGAAACCTGCTGCTCACTCTCCATAACGCTGTGCGACGGCCTTTCTCTCCCACCGCTTTTCGTCACTGCCTTTCCACATTTTGACCATGGCGTGCCTTAGCTGGGCTTGTGTTCATCCCGCTGGGGTTCATCCCTGAAAGTCCCAGTCGGTCCTACAATACCTTCCTGGCCTCAACACATTCATCTGGGCCGATCCTGTTTGTCCAGCCATCAGCACTGAGCACCTGCCTTCAGCACTGAGCACCTGCCATCAGCACTGAGCACCTGCCTTCAGCACTGAGCACCTGCCATCAGCACTGAGCACCTGCCTTCAGCACTGAGCACCTGCCATCAGCACTGAGCACCTGTCTTCAGCACTGAGCACCTGCCATCAGCGTTGAGCACCTGCCATCAGCACTGAGCACCGTCACAAAACTAAAAAAGCCTGTCCTCATGGAGTGTGTTTTCAGGGCAGAGGAAACAAACGTCATGTGACAGGAAGTCTCCCTGCTTTGAGTGCCAACAAAGAGGTCAAGTCACCTGAGGAAATGGAGGGAGGGGGCTGGTTACCAGGCCAGCGAGGGTACAGGGGCGCAGGCAGAGAGGCCAGCCGCCCGGAGCGAGGCGGCCGAGCTGGGGCGAGGGGGCTGGGGGCAGCCCTGCGCTTCACCCTAGCTGGGCGAGGTGAATGGACTCGAGGGCTGTGAGGGCAGAAGGGGGGGGATGGGAGGTGGCTGCTGGGCCCCGAGTAAGTGGAAGCACAGACATCCCGTCAGCGAAGACGAGGGCGGCGGGCCGGAGACGGGACTGGACCGTGCAAACAGCACGCGGCACCGGGGTGGAAGGGAACGAGGTGCCGGGCAGACAGCTCTTTCCAGAGTCCTGCACCCAAAGGACAGGCGGGGAGGGGCTGGCTGCAGGAAGGCTCCTGTTAGAAGAAACTGCGCTCGTGCTGCTGAGAACACCAGCCCGCCGCGGACATGGAGGCAGGCTGGCGACACTGGCTCAGAGCGGACCGCGGGCTGGGGACCAGGCGCCCCGGGGGCGGGGGAGCGGCGCGCTGCTCGCCTTCCTTTCCTCTCCCAACAACTTTTTTTGAGAGAGAATTCACATACCATCAACGCCACCCTTCGAACACACACAGCTCGGTGATTTCGTGCGGTAACAGTCACGCTTCCTGCCTCTGCGCACATGCCCTTTGTGGACGTTTCACGTAGGTGGCATCACCATGCCTGGCACTTTTGCCCGGCTTCTCTCAGTGCCCTGCTTTTAAGGTTCATCCATGTTGTGCGGAGGACAGAAGTCTACCGTCTACTGATGGACACGAGCGGTTTCCACCCTTTGCTGCTAAGAACGCCCGGCTGTGGGCCTTCATGTCCAGATGGTCCTGCCCAGTGGGCCCGGGTCTTTGGTGCTTTCCTCCCGTTCTGCACCCACCTGAGAGCCGAGAAACATCCAACTGGCTTGCAGTGCACCCGTAGAGACCCCCCCTTCAAAGAGCCCAAAGCACGGGGGCGGGGGCTCAGTGCCTGGGGGTGAGGAAGGCCTTCCTGAAGAAAGGGTGAGACAAAAGCCAAAGGGGGTGGTGGCCACTGAGCCCGTGGGGTGGGGTGGGGGGGCACGCAGTGCTCAGGCTCCAAGCAGGGGTGAGTGAGGCCACAGGCCTGGCCCCGAGAGGACCCTGGGGTGCAGCAGGCCGGAGAGGTGAGGAGAAAGGAGCCCACCGTGGCCTGGCCGGGAGCGTGTCAGGAGCAGATCCCCCTTAGCCCACAGCTGGGGAGCCCGGGGAACCCCGAGTGCGCTCCGGCGTTGGGTCCCGGCCTGGGCCCCACGAGGAGCGAATGGCAAACNGCCTGGCTGGGGCCCAGACCAGCGCCTTCACCAGGGGCGCGGGCACCCGCGCGGCGTCCGACCACAGGGCCGGGGGACCAGGGCCAGGCGCGCTGGCAGGTGCCTGGGGCCGGGTCGTGCTGCCCCTCCCGAGGCTCCTCCGGGGGCCGCCTGTTTCCACGCCTCCGACCCCCACCTCAGCACCAGGAGCACCCCCGGCCCCGGGGGAACCCCCGCCCCTCGACCCCTCTCGGCAGCGCGTGGAAGCGGGGGTCGGGGATAGTCTCCGGCGCCCCCGGGACAAACACGCACCGGCTCCCACCCGGGCCAACCCGTCGCGATGGCAGGACCCGGGGATCGCAAACCCCTGTGCTACCGCGGGTGGAGTCCGAGCTCGCACCCCTCGGCCCCGCCCCGCGTCGCCCCAGCAGCCGGGCTCACGGCCCCTTTAAGGACTTGCTGCGCCCGCCCGCTGCCTATTTCTCCCTCGCCTGGGCGATCCCGACCCTCCGGGAGCGCGCCTGCGTCACCGCGCAGACCTCGGCCCCACCCCGGCGCTCGCACCGCCCAGGGTCAGGGAGAGCCACCGGCTGCCGAGCTCGGGGGCACGTGACAGGAGGCAGGGTGGCTTCCGCCGGAAGGGGCGGGCTAAGGTGACTGCAGTCCCCTCGCGCCGTGGGTGAGGTCGTCGCTGCTCTGACCTTCGTCCCCGCGCTGCCCGTGGCAGGGCGAGCCAATGACTGTACTGATCTGGGGCACGTGACGGGGGCGGGCTCTCCGCCGGAAGGGGAGGAGCGAGGCGAGCGGCCTGGTTTCGCGGTATGTGTCGCGGCCGTCGCGATGCCGGCGAGGGGCTGCGGCCCCACCGGAGTTCCGAGTTCCGAGGGCAGGCCCCTCCCCTCCCCCACGCCCCGCCCGGCCCTCATCCGACCTCCTCCCCAGGACGCGCGCCTCCCGCCGGGACTCCCGGTCCCCCTGCTTCCCCCGGGACACCGCCCTTCCCTTCCTCTGGAAGGGGTGCCGTGCCCTCCTCCTCGCTGCACACCACCCCCAGGGACACCACCCCTTCTCCCCTCCTCCCCCCAGACACCGCTTGCTCGTCGTCTTTTCACCCCTTCCCGTCCGCTTTCTCCTTGGGACACCGCCCCCGCCTCCCCTCCTGCCGGGACGTGCCGCCCTCCCTGAACACTGCCCTCTCCTCCCTGGGATGCCCCCTCTGTCCTTGGCTGTGGTGCGCTGGCAGAGCGCCGCGGAGGGGTCCGCAGCCGGGGAGACGCTGGGAGGGTGCTCGCCTCCGCAGCTCCCTGCGTCTGGACGCGTGTGTTGAGTGGGGCCCGTGTGCACCTGCGGGCCGCCTCCTGCCAAATAAAACCACCCTGCAGCTGGCCGCCTCCCCGGGGCCTCTCCCCCCGGCCCGCAGCCTCCCCTCCCCTTTGTGCACATGTGCCAGGTGCTTGGCGTCGCAGTGCTGGGCTGACGCGCCTCTGCTAGTCTGCTCTGGACGTTAGGCTCTTCCCCAAGGGGCTCTTTCGTTACCAAAGTCTGTAGCGACTCACCCTTTGCAGACTCTCAAGGCTGCCTCGTGCTTTTGAGTGAACACGTTGGAAAATGAAAAGGCACCACCGTCACATTTGGGAAAAGCTAATTTAAATTTTACTTGGACCGTCGTGTTCCGTCTGTAACACGTGTTGCTGAACACCCTTTGCTGCAGCCTCTCTCATCTGTGTGACCATAGAGCTCCAGAATTAATAGTTTGTTGTTGCACTTTTCCGTTGGCCGTGCCCGGAATATCACCTTGAGTTGTTATATTTCAGCCTCCAGGCCATCTCCCAGAGGCAAGGGCTGGGGGGCCCAGCCTTGCAGCCCCCCTGGAATGGCCCAGGAACTCGTGGAGCCCAGTACACATTTAATGACATGGAGAACTGTGAAGTCCTAGGGGTCACGTCCCACCTCTACCGTACACATTTCTAGATATGGATCAGACGCTTTCCAGGTTGGTAGAAGAGCTCACGACTTCAGGAGAACCTCAGCTGAACCCCGAGAAAATGAAGGAACTGAAGAAAATTTGCAAGTATGTCCTTGGGTTCTGCATGTCATGCCACTCGGCTGGCCCAGCGAGCCCGTGCCACCTGGCAGATTGTAGGGCTTCCCCCAGGGCCAGGCCTTCC
>NW_027551568.1:648982-657489 GCF_008692635.1 Crocuta crocuta
CTTCCGCCACCTGTGTGTCCCAGCCCTCTCCCACCCGCCCCCCCAACCTCCCCTCCGGATCCCCACTCCGGAGGTGGCGTCCCAGGGCCTGCAGTGGCCGGGCCTGGCAGGTGGCCCCAGGGTAAGGCAGCGTGTTGTGAACTCCTTCTAAAGGCTGTCAGTTGGGTCTGTTGAGAGTGTAAGTCGAAATTTGCTGATTGTCTTTTTCCTGCGTCTACAAAACAGGGAATTTTAAGTGACTACATAGTGAAGTCTTTGCACGTTGACAAGGTGTGCAGCTCAGGTTTCAGCGTATGTCCCAGAAAACTCCAGAACAGCAGTGGGTTTCTTTGCAGGGGAGCTAGCTGGGGAGAGTGACAGGGGACAGGTCCCAGAAGCCCTGTGGTCTTTCCCTTTTGCTTCGGTCACGTGGCTGCACCTGCAAGAGGCTGGGGGCTGTGGCCCCCGTTGGGATGGAGTTCGCCCAGGCTTTCTGTGACGGGCCAGATGGGGAATATTGCAGGCTTTGCAGGCCATAAGTGCCCTGACTGCTCAGCTGTGGGCGGTAACGGTGAACGAGGGGAAGGCGCAGCAGTGGTCGTGTCCCAATAAAACTTTATGGGCACTGACACCGGATCTCGTGATTTTTACGTGTCATGAAGTATTATCCTTTTGATTTGTTTTAGCCATTAAATGACGTAAAAACCATTCTTGGCTCTTGGGTCTTGCAGAAACAGGCAGGGGCCCGAGGCAGCGGTCTGTCCGCCCTGCTGTGGACGGAGGGGAGGGGTTTGGGAGACGGTGCGTCCCCACGCAGAGCACTTAGCAAGGGGACCTCAGTGGCGGGCGCTCGGCAAGCATGGCTGCTGTCTCCAGGTCTTCCGAGGAGCAGCTGAGCCGCGCCTACCGCCTGCTCACGGCCCAGCTGAGCCAGGGGCATGCCGAGATCCGCCTCTCCGCCTTCCAGATCGTGGACCAGCTCTTCACCCGGTCTCATCAGTTCAGGGTGCTGGTCGTTTCCAACTTCCAGGAGTTCCTGGAGCTCACGCTGGGCACCAACCACGAGCAGCCCTTGCCGCCCCCCAGGGAGGCGGCCCAGAGGCTGAGGCAGGCGGCCACCCGGGCAGTCCAGGAGTGGAACGGAAAGTACGGCGCCGCCTACAAGAAGCTCGCCTTGGGCTACCACTTCCTGAGACACGGCAAACAGGTGGGCAGGCCTGCCCAGCCCCTCGCTGCTGGCCAGCATTATGGAGGGGCTCTGGGAGGGGACAAGCAGCCGTAAGAGGGGGACATGGAGTGGAGCCTCCGGTCCTGCCTTCCACAGAAAGCGGAAACGAGGGAAAGGAGTCCGCTTCTCAGACCCCGAGCTTGAGTCCTGCCTGGGTCTGCTTGGGCTCTGGTGGTCCTGGCTGCATGAGACTGGCCAGGACCGGCTCCTGCTGCAGCCTGGGGTCCAGGGCCCCCTCCCCACTGGCTGGAGCGGCATGCTGCTTTCCCATGTGGGTGTGCTTTTCTGGAAGCGCTGCCGGCCCTTATCCTGGTGGGGACCAGTCATTGCTGATGAGTGCATCTCGTCGCGCGCGGAGACACTGGACCCCCAGGGCACAGAGGGCCGGTGCTGACATGCCTTCTCCTGGGCTTCTGTGATTTACTGCGTTTTCCTCGTGTCCTGCATAGTCCTGTCTGATCAACTTCAATTCCTCAGGTGGATTTTGAGGATGTGAACGCGCGGACTCTGGCAGAAAGAAAGCGGGAGGAGGAGAAGCAGAAGCGCTTGGACAGAATCTACAGGGAGAGGTGTGAGCGGGCCATCAAGGACATGGAGGGTGAGTTCTCCTGCCATGGGGGCCGCAGGTGGGCGGACGAGCCGAACTGACCTTGGCAGCAGCCCCCAGCCTGGTCCCCAGGAAGCTCCGGCGGGCCCTCCTTTCCTGCGCCCCCTGGTGGTGCTGCCTGAGAACGATGTTTCCCCGTAAAGGTCCCTGAGCTGGGACGAGGGACAGCTCTTGCTGGCAGCCCTATTTCTGAAACCTGACCCTTTTTTCTGAGCAGCTGGCCCTTTCCACAAGGGGCAGCCAGGGTGAGAGGAACTCAGGAGGAAGGCCCCAGCTGGAGGCACTTTGGGGCCCCGAGGCGGGTGCTGGTGCGGCCCTGGGGAGGGCCCCGCTGGGTGCCAGCCAGCCAGAGCTGCGTGCTGGCGTGCTGTCCGGCTGGGGAGTCCTGACGGCTCTCAGCTGGCCGCTCTCTGCCAGAAGTTCTGCCCACCGTGGTACCTCCCGGCAGAAGCGCCCACGGGCCTCCCGGCAGAAGTCCAAACATGAGGGTGTTACTGAGGACAGCCCGCAGCAGGCACTTGGCAGCTGCATAGCCGGGTGGTTTCTAAGTCGTGGCAGAGCCTCCGCGTGCCCACTGCTGGCCTCTGCCAGGAGCAGGAAGGAGGGGGCCAGAGTCCAGGCGGGCAGCCAAACCCGTGGAACGCATCGCCACCTGGCCCTCCATTGGCCTCTGACCACGAGCTGTACCCTGGGGTGAGGTGCTGCTGCCTGGCATCGTGACTCAACGGGCAGTTCCCGCGTCTTTGCAGAAATGTCTGCCGAAGCCCGGTGCTGCCTCACGGAGGTGGAGAGCTGCTTCAGGCTGCTGGTGCCATTCGACTTCGCCACGGGCCCAGGGGCTGCCTTGCCCGCCGTGGCGTTCGGTGCGTCTGGGGAGGGCGCCCCTCGTCCGGCGGACGCCATGAGGCCTGGGGACGAGGAGCCCTGCTGCAGCAAGAGCCTGCTTGCCTGCGCCCGGCCTCCCCCTTCCCGGACCGCGGGGGCCTCGGGGGAGGGCCAGGAAGACGAGGAGGGGGAGGAGCTGGAGCACAGCGACAGCAGCGACGAGGACGGGTTTGTGCGGCGCCACGGACTGGGCTCCCACAAGTACACGCTGGACGTGGAGCTCTCGTCAGGTGACTCCTGGCTCCTGGGGGCTGGCCGTGGACCCCAGGGATGCTAGCAGAGCTCAGACTCCTTAGGGCCATTGGCAGGGCTGGTACTTCACTTGGGGTCCGGGGTGACTTGAGGCTCAGGGTCCCGTGGCCACACCCCAAGATCCTCCTGGAGAGGGGCGGGTGTGGCAGCAAGGGCGGGGCTGATGCCGCAGGTGACCTGGGGCCCCGGGGAGGCTGTCGTGCCTGGTCCCAGGCTCATCGGGATCAGAGGGTGGCTCTCCACTCTTTGGAGAGGAAATGTGGCTGGAGAGGAGCTTCTCACCACGTCTGTGAGGACGCAGGTGTGCTGTGCAGGGCCCAGCATGGCCTGGCTCCCCGTGTGGGGTGTGGGTGGCTTGAGAGGCCCTCAGGGATGTTCACGGAGGAAGGGCAATCGGTCGGAGCTGTGTGAAGACCTGTCACCCCCAGGCATCTTGGGCCCTACCTGCCCCAAGGAGCTGCCTGCTGTCTGGCTGGGCCTGGGGGGCGGGAGGGGGTGCCCGGCTGCGGGAGGCCTGGGGGCGGGAGGGGGTGCCCGGCTGCGGGAGGCCTGGGGGCGGGAGGGGGGTGCCCGGCTGCGGGAGGCCTGGGGGGATAGGACACAGTGAGGACCCAAGGCTGAGCTGAGGTTCAGGCTTCCATCCCGAGAGCCGTCAGGGCTGCCACGGGCCCCACGCGTGGACTGGGGCATGTGTGTCCATGAGAATATTGTGTACGGGGGGGCGTTGGGGTCAGGCTGAAACAGTTTTCTGCCAAAATCTTAAAGTAATGAAATCTGTTCCTGTGGTCTCAGGTGTGGGGTTCTGGGCAACATGTGGCTGGGGGGTGACGGACAGAAGTGCGGCGGTCCGTCCACGGCGCTGAGTGACGGCCGTGCGCTCTGTCCCAGGCGGCCTGAGGGTGCGCGAGGATGAGGACAACCACGCCGTCGTGCAGTCAGCCCGGGACGCGCTCAAGCTCATCCGAAACAAGTTCCTGCCGGCCGCGTGCTCCTGGGTACAGGTGAGGCCCGTGTCCGCCACACACACGTGCTTGGGTGCGGGCACGGCGAGCGCCGTGCCGGGGTGACCCTCGGGGCGGCCAGGGAGGGTGCCCTGGCCTGCCTGAGTCACGCCTCCCCGTTTGTTGTCAGCTGTTCACCCGCGCAGGGGTCCACGGCGGGCACTTAGAGGCTGCCATCAACCTGAAGGCGGAACTGGAAACCGCGCTGAGGAGGTCTGGGGAGCTGGACCTCGAGCCTGAGGAGGGGCGCAGGGGGGAGGTGAGTGCCGCCTGAGGGCTGGGGCAGAGGTCCCGGCGAAGTCTCTTCTTTGGTCTGTGCTCAGGTTTCTTTTTTCTTTTTTTTTTTAATGTTTTATTTATTTCTGAGAGAGAGAGAGACAGAGCGTGAACAGGGGAGGGTCAGAGAGGGAGATGCAGAATCCGAAACAGGCTCCAGGTTCTGAGCTGTCAGCACAGAGCCCGACGCGGGGCTCGAACCCACGAACCGCAAGATCATGCCCTGAGCCCAAGTCGGACACTCAACCAACTGAGCCACCCGGGCGCCCCTGTACTCAGGTTTCTGAGCATGAGTGACTGGGGCTCAGAAAATTCCCGTTCCTGCCTCATTGGGTGCTCAGTTCCCAAAACAGGAGCTTTGGCCTGAAAGGTCAGAGGGTACTGCCCACCTCCCCCTCCCACCCTCCTGGCCCCCGCCCCCGGAGGTCTTAGGGTCTTGGGCAGGAGGGTGGGGCAGGTGAACTGGGGGAGCAGGCAGAAGATTCTAGCTGGGAGAGAGATCCCAAGGCCCTGGAGGAGGAGGAGATGGCCATGGGCGGAGCTGAGGCCCAAGCCGGCCCCAGTGGAGCCTCCTGGGAGCTGGTAACAATCTCCGGGCTTTGGGGTCTCCTTGGGGTATCCAAGGACACACAGCATCAGGACACCTGCGGCGGACAGAGAATTAGGGCTCCACTCCGGGCTCGTGCAGAGGGCAGTGTCCCTAGCCAGGGGGGGTGGAGGCCGTGGTACCCCACAGAGGCGCTCTCAGGCCGCCAGGTGGGGTGAACATGTGGCCTGGTGCCTAATTTGGGGAGGGCAGTCAAGGCCGGGTGTGTGCTGGTCGCGTGGCACCACACAGGGACCGTGTGGTTTGGGCCGGGGAAGCTGGTGCTCTTGAGAGCCGTGTCTCTAGGCAAAGTCGTGGAGCAGGGACGGCCCACTCTTGGTGACGGGCCCAGGTGAAGTCCGCCAGCCCCTGGGACAGCAGGCCTCAGAGACGGTGACTCCCCGGCTCCCCTCTGGTGGGTCTGGGTCAGGACCTGGAACTTAACGTCCAAGAGGGATCGGAGAGCCGTGTCCTCTGCGGGTGTCCTCAGGGCCAGCAGGGAGAGGCAGCCATAGCCCCCCGGTGGGGTCCGCACAGCACTGCCGTCTCAGAACTGAGGAGGCAGCCTCTGGGTACTGGGCCCTGAACCTGGGCTGTAGCCTGGGAGCCGGACACCAGCATCGCCTGTGTCCAAGGGGCCCCGGAGGGAGGAGGGTGGGGTTCTGCGCAGACACAGCTGTTGCCAAAGGAGGCCTTAGGGTGAAAGGAACAGCATTGCCTGGTGGGGAACAGCGAGTCTGGAGCCCCCGAGACCTAGGACAGACAGTGGTGCTGGCGCCTGGTGACCTTGCTCTCTCCAGGGCCACTGGACGCCCACCGGGCCTCCACCCCGAGTGTGGGAGGGGACCAGGAGGGGGCGACCGGCTGGGCATCGGCCCCCAGGGACCGGCAGAGGGCGATCTTGCCTTTCTCCCGCGAAGCTTGAGGAAAGTTACTGACTGGCCCCGAGATCCTAGCCTGGCTCCCGTGGGTGCGGCATTCCATGGAGGACCCTGCTCGGTGTGTGCCCTCAGTAAGAAGTTAGTTGTGAAAGAAGCACTTTTTTCATAATGGAAGAAGGAGGTTGTTTTGAGATCTTGGGAAGGTGACGTCTGCTTGTTCCGCACGTGCGGAGAGGTTTCTTTATGAACGTGAGGTGACAGCTGGCCTGAGAGCAGGGAGGGGAGCGGGGGCGGGGGGGCACTGGCGTGGCTTCCTGGTGCTCCGGGGGCCGCCCCTCTCCTCTGCGGCTTGTCCTAGAGTCCGCGAGGCTGCCTCCTGCTTTCCCTGCGAAGGCGCCCTGGGGGGCTGGAGACTGCACCTCCCAGAGCTGGATGCAGGCCGGCCCCACCCTCGCCTCTGGCTCCAGGCCCCCCAGGGGAGGAGAGGCCGCAGCCTCACAGCCTGGGAGGCCCCAGGGTGCGCCACGGCTGGCTCAAACCTGAGGGCAGCCCGCGGGCAGCCGGAACGTCCTCTCTCCAGCAGACCCCCAGGGACTGCCCAGGGTGCCCTGTGGGTGCTGGGCTGGGGCTGCTCTCCCTCCCCTTGCTCGCGGACCCATTCAGACCCTCACTGATGCAGCCCCCGGCTCTGTCCCCAGGCATCCAAGGGAGCATCTGGTGGGGGTTGTGCCCCAGCAGGTTGGGGGATGGGAGGCCATCAGGCCGAGGCTCCTGCTTCCGTTCTGAAGGCTGGGGGGGAGGGGACCTGCCTGGGGGAGGGGCTGTGGGTGTCCTGCAGACAGGAGGCTCAGGATGGCCCCGCAGAGTGGAGCCACGTGGCAAGGTGGCTTCCGTGGGAAGGGAATGTCACCGCCTCTGTCAGCCGAAACGACACTTGCCAGACGCTTCTCCACAAACTGCTTTAAAAAAGGCACCGCTCCGAAATCCTTGGAGAGCGTGCTGTCTGCGCTGGCTGGCGCTGGAGATGAAGCGATTGGGGCCGAGCGGCTGAGTGGCAGCGCCCCGCTCAGGTGAGCGCCGCTTCCCAGAATAGCCGCGGCCGCGTATCTGCGCATCTGGCCGCTCTGTGCACGGCGAGCCTCGGGCTAGTTACAAATTAGGAGCGAGCTGCTCTCCGCCCGTTTTCAAGTAAAACGTACAGGGCTTGAAATCACTGGCCTTGGCGTTTCCGCACTTAGCCTGGGCTCGCTGTGGAGACCATGTGCACAGCGGCCCAGCCGGGGACGCTGATTCGGTAGCACGGGTCGGAGGGGTTCAGGGCTATCGAGCGACATGGGAGAGGTCAGAAGAGACACGGGGCTCCTGGTTGAGCACAGACGCTAGAGACACGGCGGTGGGAGCCTCTGGCTGCGGGCACCCCTCCCCGGCTCGCCGAAGCCCGCGGGGCACCCTGGGGGGTTCTGTTTGTTTGCCGCTGTCCTAGTTGTATTCTGTGTTACTGTTGGGTTCTACACGCTGGTTCCCTTTTGACGTAGGGGTTTCATCTTTAAAAAATATTTAAGCCGGGTGTAATACGTGTAAGTGTTTGTTTTATAGAGTGTCTCGTTCTGCGGGAAGCAGGCCGGGGATAAATCGCAAACAGATCAATGTGGAACATCATCTGGTAGATTTAGTCTCTGGCCCCGCTGCCGTGGGAGACAGAGGTGTAATAACCCGTGGCTGCTACATTTGTTAAACTGATAAAAATCCTTTATAAAGTTTAAAATTGCCTGCGGTTTAATTATGTGGCCAAGATCACCAATTATTCTGTATTGTGTAATTAACACAATATTAATTTCTCACCCACCAATATATCTGAAAAAACAACTTGGAGCATCAGCATATGGAAAGGATCAGTAGCGTGTTGTTATGAAATGCCCGGGTCACGTTCTTGTTCTCTCCGCTCACCCGTGCAGCCCCACTGCAGTCCTCACTCGTTCTGAAAGCAGGGACGACCCCATGGCTGTCCCCAGCAGACTGGTCTGAGGGAGGAGGTCCCTGACCTGGGGCTCTTACTGCCCTTGGCATTGGACAGATTTTCCGTCCTGCGGGTGCTGGCTTCCTGTAGGTGAAAAGGACGAGCAGGAAACCCAGGGAATGAAATGCTGAACGAGTCAGGCACCCCAGGGAGGCAGGGAAACTAAATCAGCCGGCGGTGGGGACCTTGTGTTCGGCAGGGCCAGTAAACAACCTTCCTGGTGACACGGCTCCCTCCATCACGCTGAAGGCCAAGCCTGCAGCAAGGGGCTGGGGGAGGGGTCTGCACGCCTCTCGCCTCTCTCACCGGACTGGGAAAGCTGGGAAAGCGTGGGAGAGCGGCCGAGGCACCCACCCCTGCTCAGGGCCGGCCGCCCCCTGTGGGCCCTTGAGCCCTGGGCACAGCCCCGCAGCGCACACCCCCTCCTCCGAAGCACCTTCAGGTTCACGTATGAGCCCGTGGTTGCACAAGCAAGCTCTCAGGTAGATTATGGTACCGCTCCATTTCACAGATGAGAAGACGGAGTCTGGGGGGATGTGGTGTGAGCTTTGGCCCTGGAGGGCGCCGGCCGCCTGCGGTTTTGCCTGTAAAGGTTGGGCTGAGAAAAGAGGGTGTGCACCAAAGGTTTTCCTGTTCCGGTGTGGATGCGGCTCCTTTGGGCGGTGGGAGCTGTCCTAACCAGCAGGTGTGCACCCCGCCAGGTGTGTCAGGTGGCCT
Source organism: Crocuta crocuta (assembly GCF_008692635.1). Taxonomy (NCBI): domain Eukaryota; kingdom Metazoa; phylum Chordata; class Mammalia; order Carnivora; family Hyaenidae; genus Crocuta; species Crocuta crocuta. The sequence continues at coordinate 657,412 of NW_027551568.1, forward strand.
GCTGCGTCCAGCAGTGAGAGCCCCGGTGTGGCGGCCGAGGGGAGGGTGCCCATGTGGCCCTGAGCACAGACTCGAGTA
>NW_027551568.1:657699-680358 GCF_008692635.1 Crocuta crocuta
GCAACAGACCTCCCAGCGTCTTGACCCACAGCGTGGTTTCTTGTGCCAGCAGCAGGCAGCACGCGGTGCTGGCGCGGTGTCCATGGCGAGGCCTGTTGAGAACCTCATTCCTGCCACGGGTTTGGATCAGACCAGAGAGGGGGCCGTGGTGACGCACAGCGGCACCAGCTCTGTCCTCACCAAGGAGGGGAGCGTGTGCTCCGCGCCCCGGGTCGTGTTGCCAAGGGTCCCGTGTCCTCACTCTTGCCCCACACCCCGCTGTCCTCTGCCCTGAGCTCGTCCCCAGCAGCTGGAGATGCGCATGAGATATCGGCCTCACTGGGCAATTTGCACGGCCTTCCAGGGAGGGCATTAGCATATAAATAGCAGATGCAATGACGGCCATCACAGCTGAGCACGTTTAATTTTTAGTTTATAAGATAGAATGGGGTTTTAAATGCATGGCCATCAAGCCGCTGAGAGACAAATGCAGGTTGGAGCTCACTTGTCTGACGAGGCCTTACATCATTTTTTTTTTTAAAAAGAGAAACAGACACACATAAAACTGAACAAAAGTGATTTCTTGGGTGAAAAGTAATTGAGATTGCGCACCAAGTTAATTAGATCGCACAAAATTTATTTAACGGTCCCGGCTGCACCTCGGGCGCGTGTTTGGCGGGCAGACCGCGCACAGAGCAGCTCGCTCTTCCTGTCCCTCCTCAAATAATCAGTAACCCCGATACCCCCACTGCTGTACGCTGATTGCATTGTATATTTTAGCTCTTTTATTGCTTGTTTAATTATGATTGCAGAGGCTCATTTTTCTAAATCCTTTTAACTGTGGGTGCGAATCCATTTGTGTAAGACCCACGGCAGGCCCGTGGCCCTCCTCTGCGCCTCCCCGTGGCTGCAGGCAGGCCGTGCCCGGGAGGTGTTCGTCTCCCTGTCCCTTGGGTCTGGCCTCTCCCCCAGGGCGACCCAGTGCGGGAGGTGTCCCAGGGGCCCCAGGGCTCTGTCCGTCTGCCCGGGGACTCCCCGTTAGGGAAGGGGGGCCACCAGGGTTGGTTTCTCAAGAGTGTTCGTGGGGTGTATGGCAACAGGGAAACTCAGCTCCTGGCAAACGAATAGCTTAGGCACTGACTCCGTTTTGAGGGCCACCCACTTTCATCCAGATGCCTCCTTAGGGCACGACCCCCTTTCCGCGACCTCCTGTTGGGCGCCCCTACTCCGCCTCCTGCCCCCAGTGTCTCCCCTTGCCTCACTCAGTGCTGGTTTCTTACCAGTCTGTAACCTTTGACTTTGAGGGGAGGTCCCGTTCCTGGACTGGCTCCCACGGGCTTCTTCCTGCCAGCCTCAGGCTCCCCAGGCCGTGCCGCTTTGCCCACCTCCCGGAGAGGGCTGCCTGGCCTGGCTGGTGGCGGCGTTCTGCTCTCCGAACAGGCGCTTGTGCGAGGCCCCTGGGCAGGTCACACAGGTGTGCCCGCTCTGCGGTGACTCTTCTAGACATGGAGCTCCCTCCTTCTCTGGACACTGGATGTCACTGCCCTTTCCTGATGTGCTCAGGGTCCGACAGGCAGGGTCACTTTGCGCCCCGGGGGTTTCAGACGCCAGAGGGAATTCACAAACCCAGAGAAAGTGGAAGCGTTCGAGCCCGGCTTTGGTGTTGGCGGCCAAGTCCTCGTCTGGCTCTGTGTCACTGGCTAGACTGGGCCACCCGCCACCAGCACGCTGGAGTGGGGGCCCTGCCTTCTGCCCGGGGACCTGGCTGTGCGGAGCCAGAGGAGGCAGCCCCTACAGGCCCCCCCATGGCCCCCCGGTGTCTCCCCCAGGAGGGATGTGCCGCCCGGCGCGGCCTGGTCAGCGCTCACGTGAGAACAAAGCCAGGGCTCCGTCCTTCTGTGCAGGGACGAACAACTTTAACTGGGGAGAAAGAAGGTATAATTCCTAATAGTTAGCTGAGCAGCTAAATACTTTTTAGGAAATGAAAATTTAATAAAAGTCCCTGGTGAAATTCAAGGGTGTGAGCAATAAGCATAATATTTTATGAAAATGACCCCCATATTTAAAATCTGGTGTATGTGTTATGCATTGTAGCACCCAGTCCACATCTACCTTTTAGAAAATTAAAACACATAAATTCTGTTTAGTGTTTGATACGCGCTGCACTAGCCGGGAACCGTAATGCCCTAAAACCTTGGGCTGCTTTCCACCTTTCATAAATTCCTGGGTAGATTCTATACAAAAATAATTTTCAGGTCCGCGGCTCATTGTTATTCAAACGTGATTGATCGTCGTCATTTGCCCAGCTCGGGAGTTAAGTGCCCCTGTCATTTCCAAAGAGCATAATTGGGACGTTTCACAGGTCAGTGGTGGAGACAGGCTTCCCTTTTGATCAGTGTTAGACTGATAACAAAAATTACAGTTTCCAGTGATTAATGCCTCCCGTGCTTCCCAGATGCACAGCCGTGGGTTGTACCTAAACAAAGTGCATTTGCATCTGATTATGCTCTCCGGGCGCTGGCTCCTGCACGGGCGTCCCGGGCCCGCAGGTGTGGCTGGGCTGGGGCCGCCAGGCCCGGCTNTGGCCTCTGTGTGGGGCGAGCACGCGGCCTCCTGCCCTGCGGGTCACCCAGGCTCTCTTTCCCCCGGTCAGGCCTCTGCTGGGCCCCGAGGTGTGCGGTTGAGAGAGGTTTCAGCGGTGAAGGCGTGTGTCACAGGGGTGTTCTTCCCAGGCTGCTGCTTCCGGCCTTCGGAGGCCCAGCAGTCAGCATTCGTGTGACGGGGGCTCCATTCTGGAAGTCTCCTCCACTCGGAGCTCGGACTGAAATCGGCTGTGGCGGTGGTGCAGGGTGTGGCCCCCAAGTGTTCTAGGCTGGGCTGGCCGCCTTCCTTCTGGGGTCTTCTCCCCCACCCCCTGCGCCCCCGCGTCCTGCCCTAGGGCTGGGGGGGTCCCTGAAAACAGGGTGAGGAGGGGACTGCACAGGGCCAGCCTCAGCAGCCCCCCCTCTTCCCTCCCCCGCCCCCTGCTCTGCCGAGGGGCTGCTGCTCCCCCTGGGCCTGGTGCTGCAGCTGGCGGGAGGGGGGGCACAGGATCCCGGCATCCTGGGAGAGGAGGAGCCCCTTCGCGCAGGCTGGGGTGCGGGGACTCTGTCATGAGTCATTCTTAAGGACAGGCTACTGCAGCAGCTCCCCCCGCCCCCGGGGCTGCCCTGAGAGCGGCCGTTGTCTCTCTGGCCTGGCTTGAGCTGGACACCACCCTCGGCTCAGCCCGCAGCGGGGGGCGGCCTGCCTCTCGCCGGCTGAGAAGTGTCTCACGGCGCCTTGGGAGCACGTCCTCTCCGTGAGGCCTCGAAACTGTGCTGCTTTCACACACTTCAAAGGAACCAGGTAGTGGGTTGGCTTTACGTGTGGCTGGACGTGGACCCCGGGTGGCCAGCCAGTGGAGGAGCCATGGAGCTGGCGTGAGCTTGGGAGTCAGGCCTGGAGCTAGGTCTCCACAGAGGCGGGGCGAGGAGCCTCCGGGCCCTTCTTACACGCGGGTCTGGGGGGTGTCCCTGCAGATGGCAGCCCCAGCGGACGGGGACGACGACGACGACGACTTCATAGAGGTCCCGGAGAAGGAGGGCTACGAAGCCTGCGTGCCCGACCACCTGCGGCCCGAGTGTGGTGAGCGCGGCCGGCTGGGTGGGGTCCGGCATGACCTGTGTCTGGGGTCCTAAGCCCCCCGATTAGGGGAGCCAGCCCTGGTGTGCGCTGCCTGGTGACAGTGCAGATCCATCACCGAAAAGCATGCTGCCCTCCCCTCACGCCCAGGCCTGCCCCGCACCGGGCTCCTGCTGTCCCCAAGTCGGGCAGGCCCCACCGTCCATTCTGTGGGCACAGGCTGGCTCCTCACGAGGGGCGTCCCTGCTGGGGCACATGCGTGCGGGGAGGGGGCGGGCACCCCCCAGGACGGAGAGCGAGCACACGCGGATCCCACCCAGTGCACACTGTTTTGGGTGTGCGACTCGATTCCTGCTTGGGGCAGGGGGCCCGGGCGGCGAGACTGCTGCCGCCTCCTCCCCGGTCCCCATGGGGCAGGGTGCCCCTCCCTCCTCCCCGTCCGGACGTGTGGCTGCCGCGTGGCGGAGCAAGGTTGCTCCCAGGAAGTGCAGCCTGGTGGCTCCCTGCCAGCACCACAGGGCGCCGTCCCCTCATGAGGAACCACATAACAGGATCCGTGCTGGTGCTCGGTGGCCAGTCGTGGGGGGACCACAGCTGTGGCCTGCCCCCAAGGAGCTGGCCCTTGGTCTGCCGCTCCCACCGGCCAGCTGGTCACCCTCCCTGGAGTCCTGCTGACCACGGGTGTGGAGGGGACTGGGTGCCCCGGTGCCGCTCACAGGACACGCGACGGGACTGTGCCCCGGCCCTGAGCCCTCAGGCCAGCTCCCGGGCCCCCCGGTGATAAGCTGTTCCCACTGAGGTATCTCTGATCCAGAAAAGTCCGCAGGCCTGGAGTGTGCGGCCCCTCCCCTGAGCGCTGCGGGCTTTGCCCTGCCGGAGCAGCTAAGTTGGTGACCCTCCCCGGTGTCCGTCACGTGACACCCGCTTCCTCGGGAGGCCAGCGGGCCCCCCCTTCTCTGTGGAAGGCTTGCGACATTCCGTCTGTCACCTGGACGGTAACACTGGTGTGACGCGGGCCGGGCCAGGTGCTGTCCGTCTGGGTTTGCTGAAGCGAGTCCCTTCCCACGCAGGCTGTGCGGGGCCTGGCCAGCAAAGGACCAGGGCCCTGGGGGCGAGGCCCTGGGGTCCCGGGGCCAGTGAGGGTCCGGGGGAGCTTGGGGCTGGGGAGCGGGGGTGCTCGTGACCCAGGGTCGACTGCACCCCCGAGACAGCTGTGTCCCCGGGCGGCCCCCACCCCCAGTCGCACCAGGAGCCCTCGCGGGCCCCCAGGGCCCTGGAGGTTCCCAGACAGGAGAGTGCCCGGGCCAGGCAGTTCATAACTCTACTTCATATTCCGTCACTGTTTCTTCAATTAAACGCAGGTGAGCCCTGCAGTAGATTCGTCTAAATCCACACGGCTGAGGAAGCCGGTGCTTTTTCTTTCTCATTTCTTTCTCTGAATTTTCACCGAGGGGCTTTTATCTTCCCCTTAATCCTACCATTTCTGTCAGGACATAATCTCTTTCTCAAATTTACATTTTAATTACAAGGCCAGCTGAACTAGGTAAAATCAATAATGTCAAGCTCGGCGGCCTAACTCCGCGCGAAGCCGCAGCCTCTCCATTTCCTGCTATCGATTCATCTCTCCCGCCCTGTCCGCCTTAGCGCTTCAGGCAAATGGGTGCCACTCGGGCAATTTAAACAAAAAAGGGGCTTTGGGCATTTTTATGATTCTTTCTAAAAGCAGCCTTGGGAGTAAATGTGAGCCAAGGTCCTGTACTGGAGCCGCGGCTGGGCTGGGCGGGCGCCCCTGGGAGGCGGGCGGCCGCGGCCTCTCCCCCCCAACCCCCATGGGCGCTCCCGGGCCTGCAGGGTGCCGCCTGCTTTTTTGGGGTTTTACTTTGAAAGTATGTCAGCGAGATTGATTTTCTACAACAATGTGAAAGTGGTAGTGTTTTTTTTCGTGCCCTGAGTATTTACTCCACTTTAACACGCTTACCCATCTTTTTAATGGTTTAAAACAACAAATCAATGAAAAATATATTTCATTCTTGTAACTCTTAGGAATTCTCATATCGATCCTTGGGCTGTGATTGTATCCATCTAAATGCCACAGTGCCCACTTATCAGTCTTGCCCCTCCCATCGGGCGCATGCGTGTGGCTTGCTCGCCAGGCTGACGGCGACACACTCAGTGGCCGTTAGCGATACACCTTGTCAACATCCTGCGTCGGGGTGCTGGGGGGCTTTGGGGAGCTGGTCTAGGGCATTGTGGTGGTGATGGAGCCTGGTCAGGGTCCCCAGCCCGGGAACGCCTGTCCCGCCCGAGCAGCTCTGTCCTCTGCTCTCAGCCACGGGAGCCCAGGAAAGGGCAGCGGGTGGGCTTGCCAGTCTTGTGGAGCAGGTGTGGGCAGGTGTCCCTGTGAAGGGCCTGTGGCCTCCACGGCCCCTGAGAAACCGGCCGTGTGTGCCGAGAAACTGCACAGCAAGGGGCCTGTCTGCTGACGCCCACGGAGCTGCAGGGGGCTGTCGAGTCCGGCTGAGCCTGCTGCAGAGCCCACGGCCACCTGGGCGGGCACGGCCCCTCCCGGTGGCGCTGGCCCACGAGGCCCTTCCTGGCGCCTTCCCCAGGCCCTGGCTCCCTCGCAGAGTGGCCAGGAGGTGCTCCCTGGTGTCCGTCCTCCGTGCCTTCGCTTCCCTTCTGATTTTGTCTCTAAGTCAGTATTCATGAGTCCGTGTGTGTTGGGGGAGCAGCACAGAGTGGTGTGTTCAGGACCGTCTACACTGCCAGTCTGTGCTCAAGAAGTGTGTGTAGACGGGTGTGCACGCATTTGCACAAAATACCTCATATCTGTGTCAGTTTCTGATGTCTGGGGTCTCTGCTGCCCTTTGCATGTATTTTTTTTTTTTTTAAGTAATTTCTGTGTTCAACATGAGGCTTGAACTCACAGCCCTGAGGTCGAGTCATATGCTCTACCTACTGATCCAGGCCGACCCACCTCACCTTTTTTTTAATAGGTCTCTAGTTTTATAGTTTTTTCAGATGTTTATTTTTGAGAGAGAGGGAGTCACAGACTGAAGCAGGCTCCAGGCTCCGAGCTGGCAGTCGGCACAGAGCCCGACGCGGGGCTCGAACCCACGAACCGCGAGATCATGACCTGAGCCGAAGTTGGACGCTCAGCTGACTGAGCCGTCCAGGCGCCCCTGCACACCCTGACAGCGCCGTGCCCCAGGAACGTGGCCTGGGGACGCTGCTTCTGTCCGGGGGCCACGTGCCTGGAAGAGCTTCTCAGACACACTGTCCCACGCGTCCGTGAGTTTGGCCTTTTTGATCTGTCCTGTGAGGGTCGACAAGGCCCTCAGGGCGCCTGGTTGTCAGCGGCCCGCAAGCCCGGGGCCTCCCGCGGAGCGGGGCCTCCTCGCGCCCTCCTTGCCGCGCCCTGATGGCCGCGTGCGTCGGGCGCACCAGTCGGCCTCTCCGCGCTGACTTGACTCCGTGTCGGGAGTTGTTCCTGCTTCGCCACCTGCACCTGCGCTCGATCTCTGGCTTCTGTGGTTCCCTTTTTTCCACCTTTTATTAGGACGACGCTTCTTCTAGTTTGATAAGCATTTATTAAATATTAACAAAATAGCGAGCACGGTAATTTTTCCGAGGGTGGTCCTCTGCCTGCGCACCGCCCCTGTCACCGCCCACGGACGTCTGTCCTGACCCCCACTCCCCGGGCCAGCCCTGAGGTCCCCGAGGCTTGTACGGAGCCGCTCTCCCCACCCCGCCCGGGGCCCCTCCCCTCCGCTCCCAGGACGAATGGCTGCTGCCTCCTAGAGTGTTTTCGAAGCAGACCTTCCTGTGCCCCTGGAAGGGGTGTGGCGTCGCGAGGCGGCCCCTCGTGTGGGCGTATCTCCGTCAGTCTCTGAGGCCTCGCACGCGCCGTCCGTCGTCGTGACAGTGCTGACGTCCGTGGGGAGCTTAGGTCTCTCCAGCACCCGCCTCCGGAAGTTTTCTGGATCTTTCCGTCCCTGACGTCCTTGGAGCTGTGACTCCAGCAGCTGAGGCTTCTCCTCTCCTTCTCGATGCCCTGCAGCCTTTTTGGTTTTTCCCACATTTTCCAGCAAAATACGGTTGCTTATTTTTTCAAGGGCTTCTCGTCCTGCAGTTATTTCCGCGTCCTCCTGGGCTTCGGTAACGAGGTGCGTCTGCTCTCCCCTCCTGGGAACGCCGGCTCCGTGCCCGCCTGCTGCCTGGGGGTGCCCGCCGCCCGCGCGCGTGGCCCGGCCCTCAGCCCCTGAGGCCAGTGCAGGCTGCTCCTCCTGTCGGCCCCTGCCTGGGAGCCGCCTCCCAGCTCGTTCCCTCCCTCCTGGCAGCTGGCCGTCCTCCCGGTGTGAGCCGCGCTCCGCCCGCAGGCCCTCAGCAGGGGGAGTGCTCAGCCCAGGCCCGGGGCTCCCACAGTGACTTTGGGGAGGGGCGCTGTCCTCGAGGCAGAACGCCCCGCTGCCTCCTGCGCAGCCCTGGGACGCCGGCTTGCACGGTGACCGGGGAGTGTGGCCTCCGCACCCAGCGGAGAGGGCGGCAGAGGCCGGAGCGGGCCCGGAACGCTGGGGAGCCCGCTTCCACCCTGCCCCGGGGCCTGGGGGTGGACGCCGGCCTGCGGAGGCGGGCGGCCCGGCGGNTGGGAGGCGCCAGCGCGGGGGCCTCACCTGGCTGCCGGCAGAGCGGGCGCCCCGTGGACCGCGGCGGTGGGCGGTTGGAGGGTTCGGCGCCAACACGTCGGTCACTGGCGTGCTGTCACCGTGACACGGGGCACGGCGGCCCTGGGGGTGTGTCCGGGGCCACGGGAACTGGGGTGGGGACGACACCTGTCTGTTCCAGGGCTGGAGACAGGCCCTCCCGCACGGGGCTCGCAGGCCCGGAAGAGGACGCGGCGGGATGAGGAGGCACAGGACCCCACCTGTGCTGCCGCCCAGCTGCACGCGCCGCACCGACGCTGGCCCCTGCCCCCGAGCCCCAGGTGACCTCCGGCTGCCCTGCGTCTGCCCAGACCAGCTCCCCAGGGACAGCTGGGGCCTGACGCTGGGGTCCCCCCAGGCCCCGGCGCCCACCCTGGAGCCCAGGCCCGAGTGCGTCTGTGCCTGGGGGGAGTGGAGGACCCGATGGAGAGCCGGAGGGCTGTGGTCGGCCCCAGGTGTGCCCAGTCAGTGTGTCCTGTTCTCGTGGCCTCTCCAGGGCACCTGTGGGACCAGAGGAGGCTGGGAAGCTGGCTGCAGAGCGGGCCCGGGCTCCTGTCGTGCCCTTTGGGGTAGACCTGTGCTACTGGGGCCAGGAGCAGCCGCCGGTGGGCAAGATTCTCAAGTGAGTGAGCATGTGCGTGGTGCCCGCAGGTGCCCACCGTCTGCCTGGCCCTGCCGGGGCTCTGGCTCCCTGGCCCTGCGGTCCCTATGGGTGCCGGGAGGGCGTGGGGATGGCCACCACGCACAGGCTCCAGGGGGCACGGGTACGCGGAGGCCATAGAGCCGTGCGCAGTGGGTGTCTGCACTCTGTCTCAAGTGCCCATTGCTGGCCCCCCCGCGTGGTCTGGCGTCACCCCTGGCGTGAGGGATGGGCCACGGGTCCTTCCTGACCTCTTGTGCCCCTTGTCCCGGCCACCCCACCCCCGGCCTGGAGCTCTGACTCCGACCCACACAGGCTAGGCCTGGGGCTCTGCCGGGAGTTTCTGGGAAGCTGCCCCCTGGCTGTGCCGGCTCCACTTTCCTTCTGTGGGGCCACAGGCAGGAAGCGGCACGGTCACATCCACACGTCCCCCAGGAGAGTCCCCACGCCGCTGCTGCCGGGCAGGGATCGCCCGTGAGGTCTCTGCTCTGCTGGGCCGCTGGCCTTCGGGTTGAGGCACCTGTGATCGGGTCCCGGAGCCTCTGCGCCGTGCCTTCCTCTGGCTGCCCGGCCCAGGCCTTGCTGGCCGCACTGTCTGGCGGCCTCCCTGCAGCAGCGCTGAGAGTCTGGTATTGCAGGCGTGAGTCCGAGCACCGCTTCTGGAAGCCCAGCGAGGTGGACGCAGAAGTGGAGAGCGCCGACGCCTCAGAGGCGCTGCAGAGTCGCTACATCACCTTCGCGGGGAAGTTTGAGCCCGTGCAGCACCGGTGCCGGGCCCCGAGGCCCGACGGCCGGCTCTGTGAGCGCCAGGACCGGCTGAAGGTGAGGCCGGGGCAAGGCCGGAGGCAGCACCGGGCCCCCGCCTCCGCTGCCGTCCCGGGGAGAGCTTGCTGGTGGCTGTCCTGCGTCGCTCAGCAGGGAGTCGTGCCTGGGGCCGGGACCTGGGGTGCCCTGCACTTGCTTAAGGCCACGTCTCCTGAGCCCACTCCGTACTGAGCCCCCTGGGCAGTCGGCAGTCTCCGGACCATGGGCCCCGGCCTCCCTGCTTGGCCACTAACCACCCCCATGCCCCCACCCCCCGCCTTCACAGATGTACCCTGAGGGCTCCTCCTTTTTGGGGCTTGCAAACGAAGGGGCAGCTCTACCCGCCATCAGAACCGCTCTTCTTTGCCACAGTGTCCTTTCCACGGGAAGATCGTCCCGAGAGACGACACAGGGCGGCCCCTTCGCCCAGAGGACAGGGCCTGGGAGCAGAGGCAGCAGCAGCAGCAGCAGCAGGCCGGGCGCCCAGGTGGGTCTGAGGGCCGTGTGGGGAGGGCCGGGACCCTCCCCGTGGGGTCAGTGTAGCCACCTGCTGCCTCCAGCGAGGGTGTAACTTGCGGCAGGGAAGCAGCGACATGCGGGGTGGTGCTTTCTTGCGGCTGCCACCGGGACACGTGGGCGCAGTCGGCCGGAGAGCGCCGTGTTCTTGGTCAGTTGTGCGGCTTTTGGGTTCAGAGTCACATTTTTAAGGAGATGAAGGATGGAGGCAAGAAGAGTTAATTGTCTGAAGCCCGGGATCCCGAGAGGAGAGCAGCTTGCTTCCTGCCAGACACACGTGCCCATGTGTCCCTGTCCCTGTGTCCCCGCGCCCCTGTCCCCGTGCCCGCGTGTCCCTGTGCCCGTGTCCCCGCGCCCACCTGTCCCCGTGCCCGCGTGTCCCTGTGCCCGTGTCCCCGCGCCCACCTGTCCCAGTGCCCGCGTGTCCCTGTGCCCGTGTCCCTGTGCCCGTGTCCCCGCGCCCACCTGTCCCCACGCCCACGTGTCCCTGTACCCGTGTCCCCGTGCCCACATGTCCCCGCGCCCACCTGTCCCTGTGCCCGTGTCCCCNCGTGTCCCTGTCCCCGTGCCCGCGTGTCCCTGTGCCCGTTTCCCCGCGCCCACCTGTCCCCGTGCCCGCGTGTCCCTGTGCCCGTGTCCCCGCGCCCACCTGTCCCAGTGCCCGCGTGTCCCTGTGCCCGTGTCCCTGTGCCCGTGTCCCCGCGCCCACCTGTCCCCACGCCCACGTGTCCCTGTACCCGTGTCCCCGTGCCCACATGTCCCCGCGCCCACCTGTCCCTGTGCCCGTGTCCCCGCGCCCACCTGTCCCCGCGCCCACCTGTCCCTGTGCCCGTGTCCCCGTGCCCATGTCCCCTCTGCGGACCTTGTGCTGGCTGGCTCACAAGCACTCTCTGCAGCAGGGTGAGCTGCGGGCACGTGCAGACAACGTGCGTCTGGAGTGTCTGGGGAGGCGAGTGGGTCCCACGGCCCCAGCTGTCAGGCCTCGGGAGCTGCGTCTCCACAGAGGCTCCTCCGGGCTCCCGGCCCATAGGCTGGGTTCAGAACAGTGGACTTGGGCCCCGTAAGCACTGTTTCCGGGACAACCCAGGGACCTTGTCACCCCCCGTGCCGGGCATGCGCCGCCTGCTGGCTGCCGCCTGGCTTCCCAGGGCCCCTGAAGAGCAGGGCCAGGGTGTGTCACTGGAAGTGGCCGTCACTGGGCAGCACGTGGGCCCCTGATCCATGCCTGTTTCTCTGGTTTGCCCAGCCCGGGTCAGGGACTGGGGGCCCTGGCAGCCTCGGGCTCTCGCTGTCCTGAGGAAGCCACGTCGCAGACCCGGAGCCCCGATGCAGGGCAGGCGCCCAGAGTTTGCCGTCATTAGTGCAGTCTCTCCCTTCGACAAACGTCAGGTTTCAGGCTGACACCCGGGGCAGCAGACGGCGGCAGGGAGGGGCCCCTGACCTGCTAATCCGCAGGGCGAGGCCTTCCCCGGTGGCTCACGCTCACCAGCAAATTAAGTGCCTGTTTTTTGTGTCAGCCCTGAGACTATCTGGTTCTGCAGCCCTCGGTGGCTTGTTAACACCAGGTATCGGGGCTGCGGCCGCGGGCCGGCGCCGGCCAGTCAGATGTGAAATAGCATCGCTTTACTAACTACAGTATTGATCCCCGCCTCCCTCGCACGCGGGGCAATTTTCTTTTCCCTGGCGCTAACCTTGGCGACAATGCGCGCCGAGCTCCAGGGCCCGTCAGCGCACAGGAAGGCCGCGCGGCCCGGGCGTCTATTGATTTTCTTCAAAGGCTTTTAAATTGGTCCTTCATTTTACTGAGATGCTCATTCCGTCTCTGCCGGGCGCCCGCATTTTCCCGTTGTGTTTAAACAATTGCTCCATTCACTGGGCTCCTAAACTGTGGTGCCTTCTTATTACAAGAGATAAACTGTTTAGACAGTTTTCCTTAATCTCGGATTAATCGTTCCCGAATCTGAATCGTGCGGCCCTGTATTTCTTCACTTCAAAAAATCCACTTGGGGAGGCCTGGCCATCTGTCTGTCTGGGGCGCACAGCCCGCCCTCTGACCCAGCCCCAGGGGTTCCCTGGGGGCTCTGTGGGCGCCGCCACTGTGGGGGTGCCTGGCGCCCTTCTGCCAGGTCTGGGCACGGGAGGGGCACTGTGCCGTCCTGCCTCTGCCCGGGATCGCCTTCCTGCTATGGCCTGGCCGGACGGGCCCTTGCACCGCCTCAGAGGCCAGGAGCCCCCCCACTGGAGGACATGATGGCTGTCCCCGGTCCTGGCGGGCGAGCGCACTGGCCTGGCCGCGCGCAGCTCGGGCCTGGTGAGGCCGGGCTCCGTGGGACCCTGTCCGCCGCTGCCCGTGGGGCCTGGGCCTGGGCCTGGCAGAAGGCACGTGGAGGAAACGCAGAGCTGTCTGGGTGAGCCGACCCCGGCGTTGCCGAAGCCCGCCCCCCGTTCTCTTCGGACCCATTAAAGAGAAAGTTCTGCCTGCACGAAGACGGGCCTGCCAGCCCTGGCGGGGCTCGGGCCAGCCTGGGGCCTCCCGGGAAGGAGCCCGCAGCCGGCACTGCCCCAGCCCCCAGCCTCAGCTGCCCTCCCGCCTGAGGGGTCCGTGGAGAGGCTTCCGGGCCCTGTGCCAGCCCTTGTGGCCTCTGTGGGCGCACACGGCGGTGGGCGCTTGGTTGGGGTTGGGACTTCTCCTAAGTCTCGGTTTCTCTGCAGACTGGCAAGACCCCGAGTTTATGAGAGACGTGGAGGCCGCCACGGGCGTAGACCTTGGCTCATGTGGGTCCAGCGGGAGAGGCAGAGGAAGGAGGCGGCGGCGCGGTGGCCTCACCGACCTGAAGCAGCAGGCCGACACTTCCCGCGCACGCATCGCAAAGAAGGTGTTTGCTAAGTAAGAGCTTTGAGCGGCTTCCCTGCCCCCCACCCTCTGGGTTTGGGGGTGCTGGGGGGTGACTGGACTGCAAGACTCTGGGAAAGCCTGGGGCCCCCGACTCCTGTCTACCACACGTTTCCCCTGTGACCGCCGGGCCCCTGGGTGGGACAGGAACTCCTACCAGCGGGGACGTGGGCAGGCCAGTCAGGAGCAGGGCCCGGAGCCGGTCGCCCTAAGGNACACTTGTGTCCCAGCAATGGATGGAGGCCCCAGTGGGGTTGCCAGTCCAGAGCCCCCTGTGTCTCTTCCTTGCCCAGCTGACCGGAAGGGCTGCAGTCAGTGCTCAGGGGCGTCCACGTAGTGACTGTGGGCAGGGGAGCTGCTTCTGAGGCTGGTGGGACAGGGGCCCATCTGCGGCCCTGTGGCACACGTCTGGCATGGTTCTCCCGTGGCCCCGCCCTGGGTGCTGTGCTGGTGGCTGGGCGGGGTCTGGGTCTGGCACGTGGCCCTGGGGTGCAGCCTGGCGCTGGCAGGAGTTGGGGTCCTAGGTGCTGCTCTCGGGGCTCAGGGAGCCCACAGGGTTAGTGCCAGGTCAACACCAGGCTCTCTGCGGTGGGGGGGGGGGGGTGTCTGTTTTGTTTTTAATTTTTTTTTTTTGTCTTTATTTTATTTTGAGAGACAGAGACAGAGAGCGATCAGGGGAGGGTCAGAGAGAGAGGGAGACAGAATCTGAAACAGGCTCCAGGCTCTGAGCTGTCAGCACAGAGCCCAATGTGGGGCTTGAACCCACAGACTGAGATCATGACCTGAGCTGAAGTCGGACACTTAACCGACTGAGCCCCCCGGGTGCCCCTGGGGAGGGCTGTTTCTGAGCTGCAGGGAGCCTGGGTGGTTGGAGTGTGTCAGCCACCTGGGGCCAGCGCCTCCTCCCAGCCAGCCCGCGGTCGGAGCCCGGAGCCCCAGCCAGACGCCCCGATCACGCCCCGCTCTGCTCTCCCCACAGGGCAGCCGTGCAGAGGGTCGTCACAGCCATGAATCAGATGGACCAGAAGAAGCATGAGAAGTTTGCAAACCAGTTTAACTATGCACTGAATTAGAGGGCCAGACTGGGGCTGTGGTCCCCGGGAGCCTGGAGGTGACGCGGGCCGCTGCGTCTCAGTGGGCCATCCTGCAAAGCCTGTACCTCTCGTGACGCGGCTCAGAGCCGACGGCCCACGTGTGACCCCCAGCCCCCGTTCTCTGGGCCTTTTCCCAGGAAACCCCACATGTGTATGTACACGCTGTGTCCGAGACCAGCATGGGACGCGAACTGCCCACAGCGTCGCACTTTGTGTTTCTAGCGCACACGGCGCTGTGGTGACAGTTCTGCGTTAGCTCCCGCGGCCCCCTCGCCCGCCTGTTTAGAAGACCGCTTCGTTGAGAGAGAAGCCACATTCCAGGCGTTCACCTTACAACACGTACAACTTCATGGCATTCAGTGCGCGGACAGTGTTGTGCGACCCACGCCACCCAGGTCCAGAACTCTCCGTCCCGCAGAAGAAACCCGTCCCTGCCCGCAGCCGCACACTGGCCTCTCTGGATGTGTCTGTGGGACGTTTCTCGTGAATGCCCCTCGTGTTCGTCTTTGTTCCCTCAGGCCAGAGTCTCTAGGCTTGTTCTGTGCGGTAGAATATGCCGGAACTCCATCCCTGTGTGTGGCCCAGTGAGGACACCCCACCCTGCTTATCTGTCCATCACAGACACTGGGGTCGGTCCACACCGCTCGGCCGTTCGGAGCAATGCTTACTGAACGTTTGTGTACAGGTTTTTGTGTGGACGCGTATTGTCCCTTCCTTCGGGTTTGTGCCTAGAGGTGGAACTGCTGGGCACGGGCGCCTCCGTGTCTGACTTTCGGAGGAACCGTTCAACTGTTTCATCAAAGCTGCCGAACCATTTTACTTGCGTTCCGACCCCCGTGTGTGAGGGTCCGATTTCGTGCCCACACTTGTCCACACTTGTTATTGTCTGTCTGTAATTGGTGTGAGGAGGTGTCGTGATTTGTATTTTAATGTGTATTTTCCTAATGCCTAGTGATATCTTTTCATGTGTTTATTGGCCCTAGAAATATCTATTCAGATCCTTTGCCCATTTTCAACTGGATTGTTAGAGTTTTCTGGGTACTAGACCCACATATTCCATGCAGATATTTTCTCCCATTCTGTCTTCGCCTCCTCAGAAGCGCCCTGAAAAGCATTAAGTTGTTACTTTTGATGACGTCCAAGATCTGTTTTTTCTTTTGTTTCTCGTGCTTCTGGTGGCCTCTCTAGGCAGCACAGCCTGATTCAAGGTTATGATTTACCCCTGTGTTTTCTTCTAAGTGCCCTTATCGTGTTAGCTCTTAAATTCAGGTTGGTTTTGTTTTGGGTTAGTTTTGTATACGGTTTGAGGTAGGGGCCCAACTTCATCCTTTTGTGTGTGGGTTCTAGGTACTCCAGCTCCATCTGTTGAAAAGATGAATCTTTCCAACCCACTGAATTACCTTAACACCTTTGCTGATCATCAGTTGGTCATAACTGTACACGTTTATTTCTGGATTCTCAGTTCTGTTCTGCTGACCTGGATATCCTCTGCCAGTGCTGCAGTATCTTGATTAATGTAGCTTTGTGGTAAGTTTTGAAATCTCAAAGTGAGTCCTCCAGCTTTGCTCTTTTTCAAGATTGTTTTGGCTGTTCTGGGTCCCTTGCGTTTTCAAATGAATTTTAGGATCGACTTGTTAATTCCTGCCAAGAAAAAAAAAAAAGAGGGGCGCCTGGGTGGCTCAGTCGGTTAAGCGTTTGACTTCGGCTCAGGTCATGATCCCATGGTTTGTGGGTTCGGGCCCCGCGTCGGACTCTGTGCTGACAGCTCAGATCCCGGAACTGCTTCAGATTCTGTGTCTCCTCCTCTTTCTGACCCTCCCCTGCTCATGCTGTCTCTCTCTCTCTCCCTCTCAGAAATAAATTAAAAAAAAAAACATTAAAAAAATAAAATAAGAGGCAGCTGAGAATTTGGTAGAGACTTTGTTGCACGTAGGGATCACCGTGGAAAGTACTGTCCTCTGACCACCAGGTCGTGCAGCTCAGGTATTGTCTCCCGAGCTGTTTGGCTCTTTGCTGGTCTCAGCAGTGTTTTGTCGTTTTCAGTGTACACGTTTGGCACTTATTTTGTTAAATGTATTCTTAAGTATTTTCCTCTTTTTATTTATTTTTTATTATTTTTTTAAATGTTTTTATTTATTTCTAGGAGAGAGAGAGAGAGAGACAGCGTGAGCAGGGCAGGGTCAGAGAGAGAGGGAGTCACAGACTGAAACAGGCTCCAGGCTCCGAGCTGGCAGTCAGCACAGAGCCCGATGCGGGGCTCAAACCCATGAACCGCGAGATCATGACCTAAGCGAAAGTCGGACGCTTAACCGACTAAGCCACCCAGGTGCCCCTATTTTCCTCTTTTTGATGCTTTTGTAAATGTAGCTGTTTTTCTGAATTTCACTTTTTGGGTTCTTTATGATTTATAGAAATGCAACTGATTTTTGTTATGGTCTTGTAGCCTGAAACGTTGCCCAACTCAGTTAATTCTAATAGATTTGCACATGTGTGTGGATTTCTTAGGATTTTCTCTGCACACAATCATATCATCTGCAAATGGAATGCTTCCTTTCCAGTTTGGATGCCTCTCTCTCTTTCTTTTGCCTAACTGCTTTGGCAAATTCGAACCCACCTGTACAGTGTCGAATAGCAGTGGTGAGAGTGGACGTCATCATCTTGTTCCTGGTGCTGGGGAGAAAATCGTCAGTCTCATCCCATGGTGCCGTGTGGACTGTGGGCTTCTGTAGATGCCTTTTGCCAGGCTGAGACAGTTACCTTCTAATTCTACTTTGTTGAGTGTTTTTGTCTTGAAAGAATGTTGAATTCTGTCAGATGTCCATCTCTCTCTCCTGAAAGGATGACGTGGTTTTTGTCCTTTATTCTGTTGGTATGATTTATTACATTAGATGCGTTTTGTATGTTGAACCACTTGGCTTTCTATCCCACTTGGTCACGATACTTCTTTTTATGTATTACTGCATTTGGTTGGCTAATATTATGTGATTCCATTGACCTAGTGTGCTAGTACTTTGTTGAGGATTTTCGTGTCTGTATTCATAAGAGATATTAGTGTGTGTTTTTCTTCTTGTGTTGTCTTTGGCTTTCATACCAGAGTACGACTGGCCTCCTCATAGGTTGAGTTGGGAAGCGTTCCTTCCTCTTATGTTTTTTTGCAACAGTTTATGAAAGGTTTGGGTTAATTCTTTAAGCATTTGGTAGAATTCACCAGTAAAGTCATTTGGTCCTGGGCTTTTCCTTGTGAGGTGGTTTTTTTGTTTGTTTTGTTTTGTTTTGGTCTTAATTAACTTTCGCTTTTCATTTATTATAGCTTTGTTTAGATTTTCTGTTCTTGAGTCAGTTTTGGTAGTTTCTTCTTCTTCTTCTTCTTTTTAATGTTTATTTTTGAGAGAGAGAGACAGAGCATGAGCATGAGCAGAGGAGGGGCAGAGACAGAAGGAGACACAGAATCCAAAGCAGGTCCAGGCTCTGAACTGTCAACATAGGGCCTGACGAGGGACTCAGACTCATGGACTGTGAGATCATGACCTGAGCTGAAGTCAGACGCTTAACCAACTGAGCCACCCAGGCGCCCTGGTTTTAGTAGTTTCTGTATTTTTAGGAATGTGTCCATTTCATGTAGGTTTTTCATTGTAACTTGTTGATCTCAGTTGTTCATAGTATTCCTTTGTAATCCTTATTATTTCTGTAAGGTTGGTGGTAGCATCTCTTCTTTCATTCCTGATTTTAGAAAATTGAATATCCTCTCTGTCTTTAAAATTTTCTTGTCAGTCTAGCTAAAGGCTTATCGATTTTACTACCTATTTAAAACCCAACTTTTAAAAAAATTTTCTCTTATTTTTCATTGTTCCATTAATTTCTACTCTAATCTTTATTATTTATTTCGGGTTGCTTTGGGTTGAGTTTTCTCTATTTCTAATTTCTTAAGACAGATGATTAGTTTATTGATTTGAGGTCTAGCTGCTTTTTCATGTAGCTGTTTACATCTGGAAATTTTCATGTAAGCCCTGCTATAGCTTCATCATGTAAGTATTGGTATGTTGTGTTTCATCTTTATCTCCAAGTATTTTCTAATTTTTCTTATGATTTTTTTTTAGGAGTTGGTTTCATTTCCACATACTTGTTAATTTCCCAAATTTTTTCTGTTATTTGATTTCTGATTTCATTCCATGTAGCCAAAGAACATGTTATGTGTGATTTCAGTCCCTTAGAATTTAGAACTTATTTTATATACGTGCTATCCTGGAGAATGTTCCACGTGCACGAGAAACTGGTGTGTTGTTGGAATTGTACAGGGATATGTTAGGTTGAGTTGGTTCCTAGTGTTGGTCTTGTCTTCTCCTTCCTTGTTGATCTTCAGCCCAGTTGTACCCTCTGTTGAAAGTGGGGTATTGCTGTCTCAACCATTATTGTTGAACTGTCTGTTTCTCCTTTCATTTCTGTCCGTTTTGCTTCATGTGTTTTGGGGCTCTGTTGTTAAGTGCATATATGTTTATGCTGTTATTTCTTCCCAATAGATTGACCTTTTGTAACATGGCCTTCTCTGTCTTAGTAACAGCTTTTGTCTTCAAGTCTCTTGAGTGTGATACCAGCACATCTTCTGGTTGTTTGCACGCTACATCTTCCCTCCTTTTACTTTCATCGTATCTGATTCTACTCCTCATAGGTGGCATGTAGCTGATTGTGGCTTTTCATTTGTTCTGCCAATCTCTGCCACTTGCAGTGCAATATTTATTCCATTTACCTTTAATTACGATAAAGAAAGATTTACATCTCTCATTTTTCAGCTTTAATTTTTTTTTTAAATGTTTTATTTATTTCTAGCAGAGAGAGAGAGAGACAGCATGAGCAGGGGAGGGTCAGAGAGAGAGAGAGTCACAGACTCTGAAACAGGCTCCAGGCTCCGAGCTGGCAGTCAGCACAGAGCCCGACGTGGGGCTCGAACCCACGAACCGCGAGATCATGACCTAAGCGAAAGTCGGACGCTTAACCGACTAAGCCACCTGGGCGCGCCTCATTTTTCAGCTTTTATACACGTCTTTTTTTCTCTTTTCCCCATTGCCCTTTTCTTGTACGTTGGATGGATGTTCACTTAATTCCCCTGTGTCTTTCACTGGGTGTTTGGTTTTGTTTTTGAGGGAGTTTTGTAGCGGTTGCTCTGGAAGTTCCAGTGAACAACTGAATACGGTCTAGTTTGGATTAATACCAACTTAATTTCAGGAGCGTTTGCTCTAATATAGGTCTGTTCCTCCCAGCTCCTTTGTGCCATCTTTTTGTCATACAAATTACATCTTTATAGATTGTGAGCCCATCAACATAGTTTTGTGATTATCACTTTATGCAGCTCTTTTGAATCGGATAGGAAAAGAAAGCATTTACAAACGCATAAATACATACATTTATTCTGGCTGCTACTTGGCTGTGAAATTGCCTTTACCAGAACTCTCTGTTTCTTCTTGTGGATTTGACTAGTGTCTTTCACTTTGGTCTGAAGACTCCCTGCAGTATTTCCTGTAGGAGAGATCTGCTAGCAATGAATTCTCCCCATTTTTGTTTATCTGCAATGCTTTCTTTTTTGCTTTTGAAGAATGGCTTTGCTGGATTTTGAAATCTTGGTAATAGCCTTTCTCTTCTAACACTTTGAGTGTGTCATCTCCCTGCCTTCTGGCATCCATGGTTTCTCACGAGAAGTCAGCGTTCATCTTCTAGAAGCCTGTGTGCCAACAGGTTGGGGCTCCTCCTGGCTGCTTCCAAGGGACTCCTCGTCTTTGACTTTTGGCAGTTTAACTGTGTCTTTTGTTTGTATCGTCCTTGATATTTGTTGAGCTTCTTGCATTTAGAGGTGGTTTTCTGTCAAATTGGGGAGGTGTGGGGCCATCACCTCTGCCGCCTCTTTCTCGCTCCTGTCATCCAGCTCCCATTATGTGTATGGCAGCGGCTGATGACGGCTCTCTGGGCCCTGAGGCCCCGTTCACTTCTCTTCATGCTTTCTTCTGCTCAGGACAAACCTGTTTCTGCCTTAAGGGTCACAGATTGTTTTGCCAGTGAAAAGCGAATGTTTGGTTGCTCTAATGAATTCTTCTTTTCACGTATACTTTCCAAGTCCAGAATTTCTATTTGGCTCTTTTGTATAATTTCTGTCTTTTTACCAGTAGTCTGTATTTGGTGAAACTCCATTCTCATTTTCATTCTTTATACATGTCTTCCTTTAGTCCTTTGAACGTATTGATAATAACTGATTTACAGTATTGGTCTAGTAAGTTCCACATCTGGGCTTATTCAGGGACAGTTTCCAGCGAGTACTCGCTCCCCATGTATAGGCAGGACATGCTTCCCTGATGCCTTGTGTCATAATTTTTCTGTTGAAAATTAAACATATTTTTTCTGCAGATGTAGACACCGCCTTTCTCTTAATCGACGCCATGGACGGAACTCTCTTCTATCCGGCCCACTCGCCTGTTCATAAACACCGCACGGTTTTATCACTATGCCTCTGTCCTGTGTTTTTACGTCAGAGACCTTTCTGTTCGCTCTGAGGCCGTTAGAAAACGAGGGGTGCGCTGGGGGAGGGGAGGGATTTTGTGAAACAACTCAGCCTGAATGTCTATGTGCCATCTTTTCCCACCTCCGCGTGAGTTCCCTGAAGGGCAAGCCCCTGTGTTTCTGGCTGGCGGGAGAGCGGGCCCACAGGCCGCTCGGAGCCGGGCTGAGGTGACGGACCCGCAAAGGGGCTCCTGGCCCAGAGGGGAGAGGGCGGCGCGCCGTCGCACCTGCATGCTGCAGGCCTGGGGGCCGGCCAGAAAGGACGGGCTGGGAGGACTCCGTCAGACGGGCAGGGAGCCCGGCATCTCTGTGCCATTTGGGGGGGGGGGGGCGGTTGTGCAGCTGGGCCGTGTGGCCCAGGGCACACAGGCGAGGAGAGCGGGACCCTGATAAGAGGGCATAGAGGCAGAGGAGAGGGACAGAGAGGAGCGCCGCAGGCGGTCGTGCCCAGGCCGAGGGGCCTCCCAAGGTCACGGAGCGATGGTGTGGCCACAGTGGCTTGTGGCCTGGGGGGTCTCTCTCCAGAAGGGCCAGGGCAGGGAGGGCCCAGCAGGGTAGGTGGCGTGGGGCCACGGGGGCTGCTGGCAGAGCATGGGACCGAGGGGCACCGTTGCCCATCCCCCCGGGCTGGCCCATGGGATGGCCGAGGGGTGGCGGGGCCCAGGGAGCATCACTGCAGGGCCGTGGCCTCAGGACCGGGGTTGGACGGACGTCACAGAGACGATGTGTCACAGTTAGAACTGGCCGCACAGAACGGAAAACTCCCAGGTGGCCCTGGCTTGTAGACTCGAGGATTTATGTGTGCTGCTGTCATCAAAATTCCCGAGGGGAGTGCCCCAGGCTGGTGAGAAGCCACCCGCGGTGCCATGGGGGCCTCATCTTTTCCCCACACCCGTGCATGGGGCCTCCATTCCCCAGGCTATCTCTTGGCCCAAGTTGGCTGCTGGGGCTCCAGCCATCACAGGGTCTGGAGAAGGAAGGACGGGGTGGGGTGGGCCCCCGTTTTCTGTGAAGGGCCTTTCCAGGAACCCCTCTTGGGAAGGGAAGACACACACACACACTGCTCGTGTCGCCTTGGCCAGACTTGGTCACATGGCAGCACCTGGCTGTCCGGAAAGCAAGGGATGCCGTCTCTGTCGTGGGGCCAGGCCCCCGCTGCCATCCTGCCTGTGTCCAGGCAAGAGGGAGAACGATCCGCCCTCAGTAGGGCTGCTCAGAAGGGGCCGTCACGCAGGGCAGAGTGGGACGCACCATCCTGGACTTGTTGCCTGCCAGTGGGGTGCGGCCCTGGAGTGGACCTGTGTCCTTCCATGTGACAGTCCCTACGTCCCCGAGAATGACCTACCTGACCCTACCCTCCCTCCGCCAGCTGGTGCCCCAGGCTGAATGTCCGGCCTTGCCCTCCCTAAGTAAATGCCATCCCCTCCAGGAAGGAAGCCCCCTGAGCTGAGTGACACCTCACAGAGCCGTGTGAACCTCAGGTGACTCAGGGCACAGGCCTGGGGACTCCACATTGGGCCCTCTGGGTGCCCCTTTGGGACGGGTGGTGTGACAGATGAGGCTGGCCGGCTGGGAGCAGGGGACGTGTGGTTACACGTGACTAACCCGGGGCGAGGGGGGAGCACCGGAGGGAGGGCACAGGCAGTGACGGGTCGCGGTCGGGTGCACCACTAGACACAGGGAGGTCTGCGCAGCTCTCTCAGCAGGAGAGCTGGCCCCTGCTGAGACGTGGGGGCTGGCTGCCCCGGGAGCAGGGTGGGTCGGGGTGCGCTGGCCTCCAGGCTTTGCTGGAAGACAGTGGGGGGGGTGGGGGCCTCCTGCCCG
>NW_027551568.1:680376-682366 GCF_008692635.1 Crocuta crocuta
GCGAGTGTAAATAGCTCTTTGGGTAACTCTGGCTTTGGAAGGAGGGCAGCTGAGGGTGCCGACACCAGAGACGCCTGGACACTGCCCAGTGAGGAAGAGTGGGTGAGGAGGGAGGGCACGGGTGTCAGTCCAGGGTGGGCAGAGAGGGCAGTGGGGGTGTGGGGCGTGGGGGGTCACGGAGAGAGAGATGTGAACAAAGTGGCGTGAAGCAGCAGGCCGCTGGCCAGGTGCGTGCCCGCTGGAGGGTGTGGCCTACAGCTGGGTGAGCCCATGGCCCCCAATGCCCAGCTGGCGGTGGGGGTGGGAGTGGTGGGGGGGACCAGGCTGGGTCAGGGGGCTGGGCAGGCAGACAAGGAATCGGGCGGAGTTGCCAGGGTGCGAGGGTGGCAAGTCGGCTAGCACCCCCATACGCATTCTCCCCTCTACTAGGAGTAAGTTGCCACCAGCTTTAGAAAACTACATTTCCCAGCCTCCCTTAGCTGGGAGTGGCCATGTGACCAAGCTCTGACCAACGAGTTAGGAGCAGCTATGTTACATAGGCTTCTGGGAAAGCACCTTAAAAGGAAAAGGGGTGTGCCCCTCCTCCTTCCCTTCCTGTTTGCTGCACGGACTGGGGATGTGGTGGCTGGAGCCGCACCCTCCATGTGGATCCCTGAGGATGAGGACCAGCCCAGAAATGCCGTAGCGGATAGTAGGATGGAATAGGCTTCCCAGGGCTCTCTGTGGGTGTCAGCGCTGCCTGGGGCGGCCAGCGGCCAGATCTCTCTTGCAGAAGAGAAAATAATCTCCTTTCAACTTGTGTTCTTCGGATTTTCTTTTTCATGCAGCCAAAGCTAATCCCAATAGCAAGGGGCCACAGAGTGCCAGCTGTGGGCTGGGCGGTGTGGGGAGTGGCCTCATGCCGGGCAGCGCTCTGCCTCCGCCTGGGCTCAGCACTTCCTGGGCAGGAGGCTGGGGGCCAGTGTGGTGAGCGCAGCCTCCCAGCAAGGCCCTCGGGCAGGCCCGTGTTTTCCCGGCCCTGCTTGAGGAGGGGGCATCCCACAGGGCACTCAGATCCCAGGACTGAGACAGCCCTTCAGGGCTCTAACTGCAAAGTGAGACCNCCCAGGCCGGAGTGCTGGTGCACCGGCGAGCCCCACAGAGGCGCTGTCCCTGGGAGTCGGCCTCTCCTCGCCTCTCAGGGCTGTGAAGCAGCAGAGCCCACTGAGCTCAGCAGGGTGGGCGTAGGCGAAGCGGGGGCTCCCTGGAGCTCAGAGCCCACACCTTTGAGGTGGGCTTGCTTCTCTGGCCTGTGCTCTCAGCTCCCAGGACGTGGAGGCTTGGCTTCTTGCCTGGCAGCCCCTCGAACTTGGGTTCACGATAATGCTGGGATTCAATTTTAGGCCAAGAGACTTCTGGAACTTTCTGGAGCTCTGGGTCTCCTCTGTCCGTTGCCTACACCCCGGATGCCCAGGCCTCAGTGGTGAGACCAGGGGTGCTCCCTCCTCCCCGTTCCCCGTTAGATTCAGCAGATTTGAGCCCCCTGGGGCATGCTGAGCCCCTCAGCGGGAGAGCCCTCCCCCCTGGGGCTGAGAAGTCAGCAGGGTTACTTAGCAGAAAATCTCCTGGTGCCACCGCTGCGCAGACGGAGAGCGAGACGGAGGCGCTGAGGGAGGCCAGCCACAGCAGAGGGCAGGGCGGCCCCAGCTGCCCCTCAACCACGCTTTACCCACTAGTGATGGTGACGCCGTGGGGGGGCCGCTCTCCCCACTGCTTCCCAGGCCGATGTGGGAAAGCTGTCGCTCAGCCCCACGGCGCCTCTTAGCTTCCCAGCTCCAGCCCCAGCCCGAGTGGACGGTGGCGGGCTCCGTGGCGCAGAGACAAGTTGTGAGCGCTCAGCGACTCCTTGCAAGCGCAGGGGGACGCGGCCGCGGCTGCTCCCTCTGCAGCCCAGGGCTCGGCTCCGAACAGCCCCGGGGTCCCACGGCTCCCTGGCCCAGCGCCCCTGCGA
>NW_027551568.1:682506-683093 GCF_008692635.1 Crocuta crocuta
GCCCCTGAAGGAACCCGCGAGTCGCTGGAGGAGAGGTGGCCGCGCCGGGCGGAGCACCGGACTCCGCGGGCGGGGCTTGCGGTCCAGCTCGGGCTTCGGGGGAGGTCGCTGGAGCCCGGCGAGCCCCCCTTTCCTCCGCTGGGAAGCGACGGGAGCTCGTCCCTGCGGGGCCTGCGGGCGGATGCGCCCAACACCCGCGGCCCCGCCCTGCCGCGTCTCCTTCCTGCCCCCCTTCCCGAGGCTATGCGGAGGGGGAAGGGGACATCCCTGAAGCTGGGGGGTCCTGGGGGCCGGGATGGGGGGACTCTTGGACGGTAGCCTCAGTCGCCCGGCACTAGGCGCACGCGCGTGTGCGCCTGAGTGTGTGGCGGAACCCAGACGCCATCCGACGGCAGTTTGGCCACAGGACACCACGCCCGCGGGGAAGCCGAGTCCTGAACCCCGCGGCTGGTCCAACAGCCCCAGGGGCCCCAGTCGCGCCAAGTACGNAGTTCAGCAAAGTGCTTCCGAGCGGGCCAAGCCCGGCCCCGACGCGTACAGTCATTTATAAATTTAAAACTCTTCTGTAGCAACGGGCTATATACAGA
>NW_027551568.1:683402-688393 GCF_008692635.1 Crocuta crocuta
GGAGTGAAAGCTCCGATCGATCCGCGGGGCAGATACAAACTTAATTAAACTCATTTTGTGTAATGTACAAACTAGTTAACGGCCATTTAATTTATTTCGGCGTAGATTACCCTCCAATTAGGGGAGGCGAGGGCCAGCCAATTACCCGGCATTTTAGAGCCGACGGGCCAGAGGCCGCGGTGGGTTGGAGCCGGCTGCGAGGAGGGGGCTCCTGGGGACCAAAACCGGCCGCCCTGGCCCCAATTCCACGCCAAGCCTCCCGGCCCTGGAAGCTGGCAGGCCTCCTCCGCGCGCTGAAACCCGGGTGGGTCTGGGTCCTGACCAGGGGTCCCGCCCTGGGCTGGGGGTCCTGGGGTGGGGCGCTAAATCAGGGGCGACGGCCGCTCCTCCTAGCTGAGGCCCCTGAGGTCTGGGACGTTTGGAAGAAAGGGTCCGTCCTGGGCAGACTCCACGCCCACAGGTGGTGGTGCGGCCCCGGGAAAAGCCAGGGCAGGTGCCCACGCAGAACCACCCACTCGGGCACCGAGGCCCCTGCTGTTGAGTCAGGTTTGCATCGAGAACCCGGGGAGCAAACACCAAATTAGGTACCAGCAGACTCCTCCAGGGCAGCTGCAGTGGTTACGTGGCAGCGGGGCAGCAGGTGACCTGGCCCCCCACCCACCCCCTGAGCCAGAGCAGGGGCTGTGCCCCCCAGGGGGCCCGGAGAGCACCTGGCCGTGCAGCTCTGCTTGTCCCGGGGAGGTCTGAGGAGGGAGAGGGCCTGGCCTGGCTCCCTCCCTGAACCTGCAGGGCCTTCTGCTGGGATGGGCTCCCGATGCGGGTGGAAGCCCTGGGTGGACGCCCCCAGAACCCGGCTAGGCCCGAGGCCCAAAGGGCTCCCCTCCGGCCAGCCTGGGTTTGCTCCTCCATCTAGACCCCACCAGCGAGCCGCAAAGCCAAGGCCCCTGAGGCCCCCGTGCGCCCCGGCTGCGCCCCGGCCCACGAGCCCTGCGCTCCCGGCGCTGCTCCGCGAGGGGCTGCGAAGTTGGCGGGAGGAAGGCCGGAGGAGGGGGCTCCAAAAGCAATCAGGCGCCGGTCGAATGCAATTCTCGATCAATAGCGGCCCCTAATAAGTGTAATAGGTTTTAATCGAGTAATTATCCGAATTTTGACCCTATAATTTAGATGTTCGGGGGGAGTTTGCAAGGTGCTTGAAAGAGATATGCATGCTGCCGTAATGGGATATCGACCGGGCCGGGGGCGCGGGCCGCCCCATTACCGGCCGCTTTCCGCCGCTAAGCACATTTCCCCTTAACTGTAATCGAAGGGATTTAATTGTTTTTCCAGAGATAACCAGCGTTTTGTCACANGCGCGCAGCCCTGGCGCACCCGAGGTCTCCGAGGCCCCGGCGCCCCTGCTCGGCTGGGAGGGGTGGGGCGTCCCCGGAGGCCGGCTCTCGGCGCCTTCCGCGTGCCTTCGGTCCCCTCCCACTCGCTCCGTGGACCTCGGTCCCGCCTCCCCCGGTTGCTCGTCTCGGGGGGTCTCCTCTCGAGTCTCCGGGTCTCCCCGGCTCAGGGTCTCGGTCCCTCCGGCCCCTCCCGCCCCCGCCCCCTTCGCGTCGTGAAACTAGGGCCCGGCCTCGGGTTCCCGCAAGGGGCGGGGCCGGCGGCCCCTGGGTTGCTCCTTAGAAGTGGGATCGAAAATGAGGGAGGCCGGACGGCCCTCCCGCCCCCGCCCCCCAAAATGGGGATGGAAGAGTCGTGCAAACAGCAGGCGGCCTACATAAAAATCGATATCCTTCAAGTAAGGGGACACCGTAGGGCAAACGCCTTCGCTCCCGCGCCCGGGGAAACAAGCCCCACGGTCCGGTCTTTATTTGCGCACATTCATCTACAGCTGCGATGTGCGCCCCACCGGGCCTGCGGCCTCGGGAGGGCCGGCCGGGTCCGAGGGCGGGACCGTGCTGCCCGGCAGCGCCCGCCCCCTCCCGCCGCAGAGCCAGCCAGCTCCTCGGCCGCTGGTGGGACCCAGGTGGGAGCGCGCGTGCGAGGGTCTGCAGGGTGTGAGGCTGTGTGTGACGGGCGTGAGTGTGCGCGCAGGCGTGTGCACGAGCGGTGTGCGCGCCGCCTCACACTGCGGTCCCCGGAGCCTGCTCCGCGCGCAAGGACGGGTCCTTTGCAATTACCGCGGGCAATGATCCTTTGGAAGCAGAAATTAAAAGTTGGGGGAAATAATGGGGGACCAATCGGCTGTAATGTGGGCCACGCTCGGACATGCTGAGCCTCAGGGAGACTGGGACCGGGGGGAGGCAAGGCTTCCGCCTCCCGCCCCGCCCCTCCCCCGCGTGCTGGCCCATCCCGAGATTCCAATCAGACCCACAACACTGTGTCCTTCCTTGCCAGGACTTGATTATTCTTTATCTTTAAATTATAAATCACCTCTGGGGGAAGGAGGGTGGATAATCTCTCATCACAGGGAGGTAATTATCTCCTTCCCGCCCCCACCTTCCTGGTGGGGCTCTTAGGCTCTACCCCTCCCCCAGCTAAGTTTGAATATAGATGTGCACACCCCATTCACACACACACACACACACTCACTCAGCAGCACGCACCACATACAATCACAGCCTCATTCGTGAACACCTGGGCACGCCATCTCAGGCGCGTGACCCACTCGTGCACTCACTTCCCTGCAGCCAGCCTCGCCAGTACTCACCAACTCTGCACTGGTCTGGTCTTGGTCCCTTTCACTCTTTCCTCGAGGAGGAGGGCACACAGGGCCCCTGAGCTGCCACTGCCCCGCCCCCCAGGCACAGCCTGAGGTGCCCTTGGGGCAGGTCCCAAGGACAGACTTCTGACCTGGCTCACAAGCCCCCCCTGTGCCTGCTCATGCTCCCTGCCACGCAGCTCCTGTCCCCCACCCACCGAGGTCACCAGGGAGGCACAAACATGGCGGTCACAACCCCTACACGCCGCTGGCTAGGCAGGGTGTGGGCATGGGTCTGCTCCCACCCCCATTCCACACACTAGACACCTGCAGGCGAGGAAGAGAAATGTGAGGCATCTGGCTACATTCATTCAACACAAACACATGAGACGATGTTTTATGTAATGTAGACATAGTGTCATGTATGGTGAGTACCACTAAAGCGTAGTAAAGAGAACACAGCATATTAAATACGGTAGGTAACAAGCATAATGAAATAACATATTGTAATATACAACCAAACACTTCACACACTCAGCACAGCCAGAAGTGCTCCCTGCCGGGAGGAGAGGGCCGGCTCAGGGCTGAGTGGTGCTTGGACAAAAGTGCGGTGACTGTCCTGGTGTCTGGCGGTGCCAAGAGTCCCCGCTTGGTCCTCCTCAGCCTCTCTCTTCCACGCTCGCAACAGCCTAACGGGAGCTGCACGGTCTGAGTAATGAACTGCAAAGCGTGGCCCAGGGGAGCAGGGGCAGGGCAATGGGGTGTGAGGGGAGGGCTCCAGAGCTCCGTAGGCAACCCCGGGTCACGTTCCCATGCAAAGGGGTGTGCTGTATGTGGACAAGGCTCAGGGAAACCACAGCATCCTCTCTTGCCCCGCCCCTCCCCCATCTCTAAGACGCAACCCTGGTCCTGGGGGTACACAACACCCACCCACCCTACTGTCTCAGATACCCGGGAACAACCCTCCCCTCCCCCCAACTTCAACTCAGAGCGTCTAGGGCTATAAAGACGTCTTTTTGCTCCTAATCACAATTGATTGTCAATTAGACCCTCATTTGTGCAATCTTTGCCCATCTGCCATATCGGGTTATCTCCAAGCCACCAGCTTCCCTTGCAGGGCCCCAGGTGGGCACTGACAGGTGACATCAGTGACTGAGATAGGGATGCCTCTGCCTACTCAGTGGACAGCAGACACCCCTTCATTGCTAAGCCTCCACTCACTGCAAGTCAGTCAGGACCAGGTGGGGTCACTGGCAGGCTGGGGTGGGAGGGGCTGTGCACCAAGACAGTAACCAACACAGAACAAGTGTGGAAATCTCGGGGAGGGACTGGTGGTAAAAGGTTTAGAAGTGGTCCAGGGAACAGTTGTGGGCGAGGGCTGAGATTGTGCAGGAGAGGAAGGGGAGGCGTTGGAGGGAGAGGTATTGGGAGACCTGAGCTTCCAGCCCTTCTAAGCCACATCCTCTCCCCACCATCAGAGTATTTTGGACGTTTGGGGTGCACAAGAGCAGATAGGACATCCCACCACTAACTTATGTGTTTATGAACCCCCTATTCAGTGTTTTCACTTGTCATTTGTAGGGGGTTGGATTCTAGTGATTTTTATACCTTCCCCTTGGGAGCTGAATAACATGATCAGAGCCTTCATGTACATGGTGGGGGGGGCCGTCCCTTCTCTTGCATCTGGGGAGCTGCATTGGACAGGATGGAGGGGCGGCAATGTTCAGGGTCTACAGGAGCACATGGATGGATAACCCCCACTTTGTATGTTTGTTTCATGCAAAGCATACCCCCACCGCAGATTGCCCAGGGCCCTCCCAGCATCGCTGTGAAATATGCAGAGAAGGCATTATCAGCCCCATCTACAAATTAGTGTTCTGACTCCTTGCGTCCGTACCCAGTCCTGCTGATGACCTAGTGTTGTCTCTGGACGGGCCGACCTCCTGTGCGCCTGTGGGAAGGAAGCGGGGGGTGGAGGGGGAGAATGAGAACAGAAGGCTTCTAAGCTCCCTCCTCCTGGGAAGGTCAGAGGACTCCACCCGCTCTGATCCGCGGTGAACACTTTTGCTCACCCAGAGTTTGAAAACCAAGAGGAGAACTTTCTACTTATTGATTTCTTTATTCATCTTCCTAAAGATATACTTCTCCTGGGGTCTCCTGACTTCTCGAGCAAGCGAACGCCACACTCAACACATGTGAAGGATGGAAATACGGGCGTCTGGCTGCGCCCTACGGACCGCGCAGCCGCGGCACCAAGGGCATCTTCAGACCCGCAGACAGCGCCAAAGCACGTCAGCACCGCGGA
>NW_027551568.1:688854-691354 GCF_008692635.1 Crocuta crocuta
CCGCCCCCGCGGCCAGCCCCCCGCCGCTTCGCCCCGCCCCCACCCCCGCGCCTTGAGCCCGCGTTCAGCACCGCGGACAGCGCGGCTGCCTCCCGGCGTCTAAGCTCCCCTCGGTTCTCAACCCGCTTGAACGACGTCTGCGCTCCGCGCTTGGCTCTCTTCCCCAAACTCGTGGATACCCCAGCGCAGGACGACGGCGGCAGCGTGTGTGTGTGTGTGTGTGTGTGTGTGTGTGTGTGTGTGGTGGCGTCCAGGCACAGTCCATGCTGCCCCCCGGCCCATTCACCATGGCCGAGCCGGGGCCAACCAAAGGGCCAGGGATTTTTACAAGGTTTTCACTGCCTGGGTGTGAGTGCTTCTATTTCTAAGCTGCATGAATTCAAAGATGAAAAGCACGTAGCGCTGGGCCTGGATCATGGCAAGGAGTCAGTCAAACGCAAAGGTGAGGTTTACACCCTTTAAACTTTAGGAAAAAAAAATCTTGAATCATCAAAACTGAAAGTGGCTCTCGGGCTGTACATTCAAGGGTGCTGTGGGGGGGAGGGCACCCAGCTCCCACATCAGCTTCCTCTCTTGGCCATGGAGGATATCCTAGCTCAACGGGTTTTCTGACCAGAAGGTAGGGCAGCAGTGGGGACTCCCACCTCACAGATGGTGAGCTGAGGATGAAGAGGATTGATCGCTCAGATGTCACCCAGCCAGGGCGTCGTGGACTTTGATGTGGATGCAAGTCCTACTGATGCAAAGTGACATAATCAGCTACCAGGTACCAAAGGGAAGCAGTCCAGGTAGGTGCCCGGAGGGGCCCTTGTCGCTGAGGCTCTCTCTTTAGAATGCCCCTTGTTGCCCTTGGCCTTTCCAGCCGCTTTGCTTGCCCCTGGCCCACCTCACAGGGCCGACAAGGATGTCCGGGTTCAATCCTGCCCAGAATGGTCACCTTGTATCCCTGACCTACAGGGTCCTGTTAGTACCCAGGGCTCCAAGCTCAGGCATTCTTGCTGCCAGTAACCACCACAGCACTCCGGGCTTTCTATAGACTTTTTTTACACGGTGGAACGCCCTAAGCCTCTCTGTTTGGAGGCGGGTGGTTAGAAGACCCCTTGTGAGGAGGGGGGCCTGGGGGTGCCTCGGGCCCAGGGTGTCACAGTCTCCCACTGATGAATGCCTCCGCCTCTCACTGCCCTTGCCACAGCCTAGCCCCCCGGTCTATCCTCCATCATCCTAAAGCACAGGTCAAATCACGTGCCTCTTCCAGAAACACCTGAAGGCTGCCATGGTCCAGGGCCGGCATCTGGGCTCTGCAGCCCAGCGTTCAGGAGTTCTTCACTGGGCCCTGTAGGCTGTCCTGCGCGGTCCCTAAGCTTGTGCCCTGTAGCCAGAGCTCCTGAGCCCAGTGGCCACCCTGGCATGCGCCTACTCCTGCGGCGCCCTCTTCAGCAGCGCCCTTGGCTGCGTGCCCACAGGCATCATTCCTGCGTCCTTACTGGCAACACTGCCTGGAAGCTGCCTGATTTCCCCACGCGGAGGCAGACACCATCCTGGGTGTCCTTCCAAAACCCGAGCTTCACTCTCATGTTTTAACACATCATGGGATCTTTATCTGTTCACATGTGGCTCTGGCTCCAGACTGTGGGCTCCTGGACACTGTGTGTGTCTCACTTAGCTCTGTGTCCCCCATCAGAGTAAAGACAGAATACAAAATGCAAAAAGTAACAAGGAAAATTGGAAGGCACAGTGCTGAGGGGGTGGGGCAAGCACTTCAGCCCACACACTCTACTTTCACCCCCAGAGTGGTTTGACTTCCTGGTCCTTTTCTCTGGCCCCTGTGAATAGAGAAATGGCCCTGGCTGGGGAGTCAGGGCCCTGGCCACCGTGGCTCCGTCCTCCACCAGCAGAGGGGTCTGGTGCTGATTAATTTTCTCCTTGGTGTAGTGGATGGAGGCGGTGTCTCCCCGCCCCCAGACCCCTGCCCAGATCCCCACTCAGATCCCTGCTTAGATCCTTTTCCAGATCCTTGTCCAGATCTCAGCCCAGATCCCTGCCCCTGCTGCTAGGATGCAAGGGTTCAAGATCACACCCGTGAGTTACTCAGGAGAACTGTCCTTGGCTGATAAGAGACTCATTCCTAGAGACACCTGGGGGGACACCAGCCCTCCTTCAGGGCTAGACAGCTGTCAGGATTTACACTCCAGGGCTCCCTGCAGATCATGCCAAGACAAGACCTTCCCAGAAGGCATCCTTGCTATGTTCCGTCCCTGCCTTTCCTACACTGCCTCCTGGATTTCTCCTGCCTCGGTAAATCTCAGGTGCCTGAATCCACGCCTCTGGGGCTCCGCTTGGGTCTCACCAGGGGTGACAGGTTGAGATGGGGGCAAAGACCAACCCAGGAGGCCCCTGCCCAAGGAAGGAACTGTGACCCCCGCTGTGCTGTGTGTCTCTGTGCGCAGCGTAATTCCAGACTCAGATGCGCCAGTGCACATATGTACATTACAGCGATGCT
>NW_027551568.1:696093-702995 GCF_008692635.1 Crocuta crocuta
GAGCCTGGGTACCTCCACCCTCTGTGAACCTCCTGACCTCTGCAAGTCGGTGCCTCCCTCTTTCCGGACCATTGGCCCCTCGGCCTCTGTCCAGACGGCCCTGTTCCTACCCCCCACTGGCTGCCCACTGTACTGGGCACAGGGTGGAGGGTGCACCAGCTGAAGGAAATGTAAAGATCCCGCCTCCCCCGAGTCACGCAGCCCCGGGCCTGCTGAGCAGAGACGCTCAGGCTGCACTTGGCGGAGGCCAGCAGGGTGGCGGAGGGCAGGAGCCCTGGCGAGGGGGCCGCGGCGCCAGCAGTGGGAGGGACGCCGCGGGGGCTCCCTGCGGACCTGGCCGCGCCCCGCCGCGGGGCCCTGGGAAGGGTCCTGCCGTCTCTGTGTTCTTTTCTGCTGATCAAGCAACCTGCGCTCCTGGAGAAGGTGCCGGGAGCCAGAGCACCTACCAGAACCCACGCGCGGCAGGGCCTGCCGCCTCCCTTTATGTGTTTCCTGCTCTTTAAAGACGTGCACGTGGGTGCTGTGCGTGCAGCTTTGCTCTTGGCTTCCCTGCCCACGTCACACACCATCCTGGGGTCCCGGGGTTACCCCCCCAGAGGCCCGGGCTGACTGTCACTCCGTTTGCTTCAGGTTACTCCAAACTCGTTGCCGTGTGGACTCTGGTTTAGTTTCCATCCCCCCCTTAAGGGGAAAGCAGATGTGAGTCCCTGGGTTCAAGGGCAGGAGCTGGGCAAACGAGCCCGGCCACGCACCGTTTCGCGCGAGCCCTTCCACAGGTGGTGGGCAAATCCTCTCACTGGAATGTGCTGGTGAGGAGACAGCTGTGCTCACGAATACTGGTCATGTGTGTTTTAATTGTTCGTGAACCGCCTTTGCCCCTTTTCCATTTGTTCAACTGTTGGGGTTGTTGTAATAGATTAAAAAACCCTTTATTATAAAATAGGTCAGGCCTATACAGGGATGCAGAGGAGAGCAGGCAGCGCCCCCGCACTGAGCGCAGCAGCGCGCCACACACCCCGTGTCCCTGCCCCACGGCCACGCTTCTCCCCCTGGGGCATTTTAAAGCACGTCTCCACAAGCCAAATTCCTTCGCCTGTAAATATGTCAGTGGAGGAAAGGAGGTGGGAGGCGTACGGGTTAGAACGAAAACCGCACACTGGCCCTACCCTGTGCAGACAGCGTGATGATGGAAAACCCCAGCGACGAACGACCCTCCCCAGGACCAGGTAGGGAGGTCAAGCGACCGACACAAGGTCAAATTCCTATATTCCAGCAACAATAACCTGAAGCTGAAGTTATTTTTTCTTTTTTTTACAACATCTCCAGGTTCAGGAAGTTCCTTCCTAATCTTTGTTTTCTGAGAGGTTTTTTTTTTTAATCATGAACAGATGATTTTATCAAATGCATTCTCTGCATCTACTGAGTGCCCTGTGGTTTTGTTTTGTCTGTTGGTGTGGCCGACGGAGGTGGTCGGCGAGGCAGTGCTGAGCCACTCTTGCCTTCTGGGGAGGAGTCATGCTTGGCCGTGACGTTTTTAGTCTTTCTTTTTTTTTTTAATTTTTTTTTTTAATGTTTTATTTATTTCTAGGAGAGAGAGAGAGAGAGACAGTGTGAGCAGGGGAGGGTCAGACAGAGAGGGAGACACAGACTGAAACAGGCTCCAGGCTCTGAGCTGGCAGTCAGCACAGAGCCCGACGCGGGGCTCGAGCCCACGAACCGCGAGATCGTGACCTAAGCGAAAGTCGGACGCTCAACCGACTAAGCCACCCAGGCGCCCCCGTTTTTAGTCTTTCTGTATATTGCTGGATTCAATTTGCTAGTGTTTCATTGAGGATTTTGCATAGATGTTCATGGTTCTGTAGCTTTTTATCTGGTCCTATCTTTGACTCTTGTTGGAAATGGGGAATGCTGTCGTCATAAAGTGGGAAAGTATTATCTCCTCTATTTATTAAAATATTTTTTAACTTATTTATTTATTTATTTTTAAAAAATTTTTAAAACGTTTTATTTATTTCTAGGAGAGAGAGAGACAGTGTGAGCAGGGGAGGGTCAGAGAGAGAGGGAGTCACAGACTCAGAAACAGGCCCCAGGCTCTGAGCTGTCAGCATAGAGCCCAACGCGGGGCTCGAACCCACGAACCGCGAGATCATGACCTAAGTGAAAGTCGGACGCTCAACCGACTAAGCCACCCAGGCGCCCCTTATTTATTTATTTTTGAGAGGCAGAGAGAGCAGGGGAAGGGCAGAGAGAGAGAGAGAGGGAGAGAGAATTCCAAGCAGGCTCTGCACTGTCAGCGTGGAGCCTGATATGGGGCTTGAATTCACAAACCATGAGATCATGACCTGAGCTGAAAGGAAGAGTTGGCTGCTTAACCTACTGAGCCACCCAGGTGCCCCCTCCCATTTTTTAATGGTTATTTACCTTTGAGGGGGGGAGGGGCAGAGAGAGAGGGAGACAGAATCTGAAGCAGCTCCAGGCTCTAAGCCATCAGCACAGAACCGGATGTGGGGCTCAAACCCACAAACTGTGAGATCATGACCTGAGCCGAAGTTGGACGCTTAACCGACTGAGCCCCCAGGTGCCCCTCTTCTACTTTCTTGAAAAGATTATAGAGTTGTTGTTGTTGTTGTTGTTTTTAAATTATTAACTATTTTGTACAATTTGCCAGTGAAACTATCTGTGGAGTTTTCTTCTTTGAAAGGTTACTTACTATGAACCCAATTGCTTCAGTGGATAGAGGGTATTCAGGTGGTTAGTTCTTCTTGGGCAAGTTTTGAGATTGGATTTTAGGGACTTGGTCCGTCCATTGAGATCGCTGAATCAGAACCTGTGTAGATCCTACTCTTCCTTTGAATGTCTGTAGGCTCCGTAGTGATGCCCCTTCTTTTCTCTTCTTAGTGGTAATTTATTTCTTCTCTATTTCCTTCATCAGCCTGGCTGGAGGTTTATAATCTAATAGGCTTTTCTGGGGAGCCATCTCTTACTTCATGGATTTTATGTAAATTGTTTCTGTTTTTAATTGGGCTTGGGCTTCATCTTTAGGATTTCCTTTTCTTCTGGTTGTTTTGGGTTTCTTTCTTCTTTTTCTAGTTCACTCAGGAGGAAGCTTGGAATATTTAATGCTATAAATTTCCCTCTAAGCCCTGCTTTAACTGCATCCCACAAATAATTTTGATACTGAAAGCTTTCTTTTCATTTACTTCAAATGTTTTCTGATTTCCCCGGAGGTGTTTTCTTTGATCCATGGGTGATTTACAAGTGCATGAGCATCAGAGCCTCTGGGGCTTTCAAGATACCCTTCTGTATTGATTTCTACTTTATTCCGCTGTGGTCAGGGACATACTTTGTGTGCTTTGAATTTTTTTAGGTGTGTTAGGTTGATTTTATAACCCAGGACCTGATCTTTCTGGAGAATGTTTCGTGCACACGTGTAAAGGATAATGTCGTTTAGGACCAGTCCTTTACTAGTGCTCAGTTCTACCTCCTGAACGGATCTGCCTGTACTTGTCCTGTTGACACAGAGGGAGAACAGCTGAGGTCACAGCCACCATTGTGAATTGATCTCACCTTTCAGTTCTTTTTTTTTTTTTTAATATTTTTATTTACTTCTAGGAGAGAGAGAGAGACAGCATGAGCAGGGGAGGGTCAGAGAGAGAGGGAGACACAGACTCTGAAACAGGCTCCAGGCTCTGAGCTGGCAGTCAGCACAGAGCCCGACGCGGGGCCCGAACCCACGAACCACGAGATCATGACCTAAGCGAAAGTCAGATGCTTAACCGACTGAGCCCCCCAGGCGCCCCTCACCTTTCAGTTCTATCAGTTTCAGCTTCATGTACTTTGAAAATCTGTTGTTTGGTGAATGCACATTTAGGTGGGTTTTTTTTAAGTTTATTTATTTATTTTGAGAGAGAGAGAGAGCCCAAGCTGGGGAGGGCAGAGAATCCCAAGCAGGCTCCACACCATCAGCACAAAGCCTGACATGGGGTTCAAACTCACAAACCATGAGATCCTTTCTCCCTTCCTCCTTCCCTTTCCCTCCCTCCCTCCCTTCCTTCCTTCCTTCCTTCCTTCCTCCCTTCCTTCCTTCCTTCCCCTCTCTCTCTCTCTCTCTCTCTCAGTATCCCACTTTGCTGGGTGTTGTTGGTTTATTTGTCTTTACTATATCTCCTTGTATAATTATTTTTTAGCGACTGCTCTGGAGGTTACAATACAGACACTGAACTTGGTACAGTCTATTTCAAGTGAATATTTTGCCACTTGCAGTGGAATGCAGAAAACGTAGCCCTCAGACCACCTTTAACCTCCCTTTACAGTTGCTGTCGTTTCATTATTTTTACTTATTATTTTTAAAGTTTATTTATTTTCAGAGAGAGAGACAGACAGACAGAGAGGAAGGGAGGATAGAGAAAAAGGGAGAGAAAGACCTCCAAGCAGGATCCACACCATCAGCAGAGCCCTATGTGGGGCTCAATCCCACGAACCATGAGATCATGACGCTGAACTGACTGCACCCCCAGGCGCCCCTGGTGTGTTTCCTTATTACACCTGCATACATTCAGAATTCCCCAGACAGTGCTGTCACTTCTGTTTTCGGCCATCATATATATGATAAAGAAGTAAGATGAAAAACCAGAGTTTCACATAAAGATTTATGATTTCTTCCTCATCGTCCCTCAAGTTCCAAGCTCCCTCTGGCACCATTTCCACGCTGCCTGGAGTAACCCTTTTAGCATTTCTTTTAGAGCAGTTCTGCTGGTGACAAATTCTCTTAGTTTCCCTTCATTGGAGAGTGGCTTGATTTTGCCTGAATTCCTGAAGGACGTTTGCTGGGTATAGAATTTGGGTCGACGGTTCGTCTCTGTCAGTATTTAAATGTGTGGCTCCATTGCCTTCTTGTGCCCATGGTCTCTGACGAGAAATCCACAGTCCTTGCAGTCACGTTTCCCGTGTATGTGACTTACAATTTTTCTACGGCTACTTTAAAGGTTTTTTTCACCATCATTGGTTTTCAGTAGTTTGCTTATAATATTTCTGGGCATGGATTTCTTTGCATTTATTTTCTTTAGAGTTCAGTGAGCTTCTTGAATCTGTAAATTTATGTCTTGCAACAGATTTTGGAAGTTTGGGGCTATTATTTCTTCAAATATTTTTTTTTATGCACTTTCTCCTTTCCTTCCTCCCGGGACTCCACGTAGTGGCATGGAGTCCACCTCAGGACTTCACCCCTTTTTATTGCCCAGTAACATTCCAGCATGTGGATATGCCTCACTGTACTTATCCTTCATCTGCTGGCAGAGATGTGGATCATCGCCACCTTTTGCTATTATAAAAACGGCTGCTATGAACATCTGTGAGGTTTATTGTGCGGACAGTTTTTTCATTTCTCTTGGGTATATATCTAGAAGTGAAAAAGTGGTGGATCACGCAGTAACTGTTTAATCCTTGAGGAACTGCCAAATTCTTTATGAAAGTGGCTACACTGTTTGACACTCCCACCAGGCCGTTGAGGGTCGCAGCCTCTCCACGCCCTTGGAAGCATCTCTTAGCTGAGCTTCTGGCCGAGCCGCCCGAGTGGCTGTGCAGGGTCCCATGGTGGTTTTCATTTTATTTCCCTGATGACTAATGATCTTGAGCATCTTTTCATGCGATTACTGGGCATTTGCATATGCTCCTTAGAGAAATGTCTCTTCAGATCATTTACCCATTTTAAAATAAAATTATTGGTCTTTTATTATTGAATGTTAAGAGTTCTTTATATATCTGAGATGCAAAGTCCTTACCATTTATAGGATTTGAAAACATTTTCTTCCATTCTCTGGGTTGTCTTTTCACTTATTTATTGTGTCCTCTGAAGTACAAATGTTAACTTTGACGAGGTCCAATTGGTCCATTTTTTCTTTGGTTGCTGACATTTTTGGTATCATACAAAGAAACCACCGCCAAATCTGAGATCATGAAAATTCACCCCTGTTTTTTTCCTAAGAGTTTTATAGTTTTGGTTCTTATGTGGCCTTTGATCCATTTGGAGTTAATTTTCGTATATGGTCTGAGGGGAGGGCCCAACTTCATTCTTTTGCCTGCGGACACTGGTTTTCCCACATCATTTGTTAAAAAGACCATCTTTTGCCCATTGAACGGTCTTGGGAACGTTGTCAAGTCATTGACCCTGGACACATGTTCTGTTTCTGGACTCTGTCCTGGTGTGTTGACCTCTGTCAGCCCTCATGCCCGTCCTGCTCAGCCTTGAGCACCATCGCTTCCTAGCGAGTTCCGAAACTCTATTCTTTTTCAGGATTGTTTTGGCAACTCAGAGCCTCTTGCAATTCCGTAAGAATTTCAGCTTGTCAATTTGTGCAAAGCAGCCAGCTTTGATTCTGAAAGGGATTGCACTGCATCTGAAGATTAATCTGGGGAAGATTATCATCTTAAAACAATATTTAGTCTTTGACTCCATGAACACAGGGTATCTTTCCCTTTATTTAGGTCTTTAATTTCAGTAAGTGTTTTGTGGTGCTCAGTGTATCAGGGTTTCACCTCTTCGGTTAAATTTATTCCTAACTATTGTATTCTTTTTGATGCTATTGTAAATGGAGTTGTTTTCTTAGTTTTATTTTTAGATGGTTTATTCAGATTATGGTTTTAAACTTCATTTCTTTGATTTGCAATTTCATCTCGTTTTTTCTCTCATGCTCAAAATCTTGTTTCCTAAGGACCTTAACAGAATTGCTTACATGCTTCGTACTATGATATGTCTACAATCATTTCAAGATAGTGACACCGATGTTTCTGTTAGCAGTAGGGTCTCCAGGTGTTGTTTAAGGGTTCTTTATGCAGCTTTTTTTTTTTTTTTTTACAAATAGTTTATTGTCAAATTAGTTTCCACATATTTATGCAGCTTTTTT
>NW_027551568.1:703083-712323 GCF_008692635.1 Crocuta crocuta
TTATTTGTGTCCTTAGCATAAGTCTCATTTGGCGCGCGTGTAAGAATTCTGTGCGTTAACTGTCACTCAAAGTAACTCTTTTTTCTGTGTGGTAAGTTCATTAGTTCCAGTTTGCTTTCCATTTTTGTGGATTGATTTTCCCCTTTTTAAAATAAACTTTCTTATTGCTAAAGGTCCTGCAGAGGCCAACGCCATGGTTGTAGGACAGAGCACCTTCCCAGGCGTCCTCCCCGGCGCCCAGTCCCTGGAGTGGTTGGCCCTCACGCCTGCTCCCTCCCCACAGTGAGGCCCTACTCGGTGGTCCCCCAGGGCCAA
Source organism: Crocuta crocuta (assembly GCF_008692635.1). Lineage (NCBI taxonomy): Eukaryota > Metazoa > Chordata > Mammalia > Carnivora > Hyaenidae > Crocuta > Crocuta crocuta. Next base: position 703,399 of record NW_027551568.1, read on the forward strand.
TGGGAAGGCGCCCTTGGGTCTGGCTTTTACATGATGCCCTGGCCCCGCAGGCCCACATTTGAAGGCTCCTGCCTCTGCGCTTGAAGGTGGTGATTGAAGCTGCCAGGAAATCGTTGTAAGGACGTTGATATTGCTACAGTAGCAGCAGCAGGCACCACTTGGCACAGGGCGGGGGTGGGGGGGTGACCCTGGGCATGGTGCCGACTCCCCCTGTTCACACGATCATGCAGTTTCCTGGTCAGAAGTTTAATCCTCAAGGCAGGGCTTTCAGGCCGTTCTTTCATTCCCTCAGCCAACAGTTCTGAACTTGCTGGGCCCAGGTGCCCAGGTGCCCAAACCCTGGAGGGGCTCGGGCAGAGGTCCGGGCTGTGCCCAGCTCATGCTGCTCCTGCCTTCTGACTCTGTGGGCTGGGCTCCCGCTGCAAAGCAGACTGGGGGGATCTCAAAGGCAGGCAGCAGAGCGGGCACTGCCAGGGGGTCCTGGAATGGGTGGTGTGACACCCCCCGCCGTCACCTCTGCCTCCTCCCGCGCCTTCTCCCTGGGCCTCAAGGCCCTGAGGCTGTGCAAGATTCGAGGCCTGTGAAGGAAGGAGCTCCTGTCTTGGGGTGTCCTGCCCCTTCCCCACCTCCTTCCCCCCCTCCCCCCTCACACCGAGCAGCTCACCCTCACCGCTGGGTGAGTGACAGGGCTCTCATTCCACTTGGATGCTTCCCCCTGGGCTTTGAGGCGGCTCTGCCTGCAGAGCTGGCGGGGCCAGCAGCCTTTTAGTGAGTGGGACCCGAGTCAATCCGCTTCCAATCTACAGTCGGCCTGGGGCAGCCTGTGTGCCGGGCTCCTGCGGAAGTGGAAGCTTAGCTCTGGGGGTTTGCTGGGAGTGGGGTGACAGCGTCACCTTAGATCCACCTTCCTCTCCATCTCGTCCTCAGGACCTTCACTTCTAAGGGCCCGGGGCCTCTTCTCAGCTCCTCAGGCCAACCACGTGCCCGTGGCTGGTGCGCGTGCGCATTCCCAGTGAGGGCAAGACCTGGGTGCCCGCCCCTCGTTGAGATGCACCGGCCGAGACTTAACAGACAGGCCCGGGAGGAGGGTGGGAATGGCTGTGACATGGGCCTTGCTGTCCCGCCGGGGGCCCGGCAAGTCCTGCTCTGTCCATCTGTGGGGCCACCCTGGTCACACGTGCATGCACGGGGCGGGACCTCTGGCCAAAGGCAGTCCATCCGCTGGCCTGGGAGCTGGGGGCCCGAGCCTGGGCCAGCCGGGGGGAGATGCCCGAGAAGGCCGAGGGTCTGGGTGGCCATGAGGGGAAGGGGCGCTGGGGCAGCTCAGGGCTTGGGGGCTGGGGGACCCTGCTGGGTGGAAGTGGAGTGAGGGGTGTGTCTGGGAAGCAGAGCTTGCTACAGGGCTCGGCCCAGGGGAAGGTCCCCGTCTGAACTTGGGTGAGAGCCCCTGGGGGCCCAGGCCTCTTCCTGGGCCAGGGAAGGGGAGCAGGACACGGGGGGCCTGCTGACAGTTGGATTTTGTCACACGCACTTCTTTGCACAACCGGAGGACTCGCCGAGCAGGCAGCTGGATTTAGGGGTCCACGTTGGGAGAAGGCGCGGGCTGACAGAAATGGGGTGGCGCAGTGATGAGCCCCTGGGTGGCAGGCGGAGGGACCCAGGCACTAGAGGCCACCCCGTCCTGCCAGCTGCGGGGCGTGGCCCTGACTCCTCCCGTGGGTGCTCACCACGAGCTTGCCGCTATGTGCGCACGGCCTCCGGGGCCGCCCTCCGAGCGCGTGCCAAGTGCTCCCTCACTGTCTTCAGGCCCCGGGCCCAGACTTGAGGTGCCAGCTGCTGAGCCTGGGGGACTCCAAGGAGCCAACGGTCCTGGAACCTGGGAAAAGAGTGACTCAGGCTGGGGCTGGTGTCTGGCCACCCGGTGACACAGTGACACCTGCAGGCAGACCCCGGGCCCGGGGAGGAGAGGCACCGATGCCCACGGTCAATCCTGCCATTGCGGGGAGGGCGCCCAAGCCTGCCTTGCTGGTGCAGAAGGGAGGATAAGGTGGGCTGGTGGCCTGGCGGCTCTGCCGGGAAGGGGGCCCGGCCGCCTGGAGCCCTCGCCGGGCCCCCCCCCTGGGCCTTGGCCGCCNGGGGGCGCTGCCGCGGCAGCTGGACGTGGGGGCCCCGCGAGCACGCAGCTGCCCGGGTCTTGCGAGCCTGTGTCTTTAGCAGGTGTTGTCACATCTGTCGTCAGGGGACCTCAAGTAAAGGACGCAGCCCCTAACACGGGGCTTCCTGTCAGCAGTCAAAGGCCCGCAGGCCCCCGGGAGGAAGGGGTCCCACCTGGAGACATCAGCCAGCCACCCCCGTGGGTCCTCAGCCCGTCCGGCTGACGCCACGGCACGCATGCCAACCCTGAGACACGAACCTCGTGACACCAGATGTGTCCCGCTGGCCTGTTTCTCGGGAAGCCTGCTGCCGTGGCTTCGTGGCAGCAGGCCCCCGGGTGCTAGAGGGGCTGCCCCCGACAGCGCGCGGCCCTCTGGTCGGAGGCCGCATGGCCACAGGGTCCCCAACCCCGCCTCCAGCGGAAGCCTGCTGCCTCAGGAGCCTGGCGCGGGTGTTCAGCGAGCACATGGCCCTCGTCCTGGGCGCCAGTGCAGGATGCGTGACGTCCGAGGGGCGCTCCGGGGCCCGTGTCCATGTCAACGCTGACCGGCGCCCTTCCGACGCTGCAGTCGCGGGAAGGGCGGTAAGTGGGCGGGAGAGTCAGCGCGAAGCCCCGATCGATGGATAAGCTACCACGAGTCGATGCCGACTCAGTTCTCTGGGGACTAGACCGCAGTCCGTGGGCGGTTAGCACCCACTTCCCTCTGTAGCAAAGCGGGCTCCATACCAAAGCCAAGGTCACTGGGCCCTAACCTGTTATCCGGCGACAGGCCAGGCCTGAGTGTGCACTAAGATGGGCTTGCACACTACAGGGGCTCACACTCAGACTTGCACAAGATGGGCGGGCACAGGGGCTGCTGGCGCTCAGAGGTGTCTGTGCTGGTGTGACCCTGAGTCACTGTGGCTCCAGGTATGGGACTGGGTCCTAGGAGGGACAGGGCCTGGGGCATGAAGCCGCTTCTCCACTGACCCTGAGCTCTGTGGGCTTCGGCGCCCTGACTGCGGCTGGTTTGGCTCTTCTCCTCTTGTCCCAGGGTCCCTGGGCCCCACACCCCTTCCTGTCTCCAGTCTCCCCNCGGGCTCCCGGCCCGCCCACCCGCTGCCCCCCGGACAGGACCTCCTGGGTGTCCTTTCCGCAGCCCAGATCCCTTTTTCCACCCACACGTCCAGAGACTCTCCTGGGTCTCCCGCGCCCCCTGCCTGCCCCCAGGGGCACCACCCACCCCTTCTCACCTCCACATCTGACCAGCGCTGGTCCTCAGGCCCTGGGTCTCCCCCACAGCCGCCCCGGCCCCCCTGCAGGCCCCACGCTCTGACCCAACCCCCTTCACCTGGTGCGTAAGTGCATGTACATGAGGCCGTGCCCCTTCCAGCATCCACGCTGCCCCGCTGTGGCCTCCACACCGGGCGCAGCCCCAACCTGCCCCCGTGGCCACCTGCGTCCCCCACCAGGGGGCAGCCTGAGGTCCCGCAGCCTCTGGCCCTGTCTCCATGGCCTTGGCTGACCCCCACCCACAGGGGACGGCACCTCGCTAACCAGGACACTCGGGACCAGGCGGTGGACCACACGCCCCAGGGCCTGGGCCGGTATCGTGCAGAATGGACGAGCTTGGCCATTCTGTGTCCGGTTCAGATGGCGAGAGCCCACAGGCAGCCCTGTCCTGCCCACCTGAGAACGTGACCACATGGGGTCCAGCGAGATGGCCGGGAGCCCCGCAGCGTCCACGGCGGCTGGGGTGGGACACAGGTCATCCCCGCTCACTAGAGTGGCTGCGGTGCCCTGGGATGCCCTGGCCAGCGGGGTGGCTTCTGGGACCATGTGCCACCGTCCTTGTGTGGCTTGGGGTCCTGAGGCCCTGCTCTGCCCACCGTGGAAGCCCCACACCATGCCCGTGTGGGCACCCCCACCCCCCCGCTGGAGCCTCATAAGCAAGTTAGTCAGCGTCCTCATAAATGATGTCTTTGTGCAGTCGGGGGGCCAGACACGGGAGGCCCCATAAAAGGCACTTTTATTTCTATTGCCATGAATAAAATAAGGCCTGAGAGACGGGGCCGCTGCTTTATAGGGGCCGTGAGTCCCCTTCTCTGCTTTAAGTGTCTGTCACATTAAGGGAAAAACACAGTGCGCTGTCATGTCCTGTAGCAGGGCAGTCCCTCCTGCCGGGGCAGGGGCCTGGGTCCGGCCCCAAGGCTGTGCTCTGGCTTCCAGCCTGGAGGGGGGCTGGGGGCGCTCAGGAGCATCCAGGCTGGGAGCAAGCCCCCCACAGCCTGCTCTAGGCTGCATCTCCCTGCCGGCCCCCAGGCTGAGCGTTACAGTCAGAACCGGCCACTCAGAAGGTGACAGGCATGTAGGCCACCCGTCCAGGACCAGGCCCCTGAGCTCACCCTGAGAGCAGGGAGTGGGGGTCCATGGAGACGTAGCTTCAGTGTCCCAGGACGGGAGGACTCCTGGCCACACACTTTCTGGGCCGTGCTGGGGTCTCCAGGCTCAAAGTACACTCTCCCCCAAACCTGCCTCCTGGGATGGGGCCCTGGAGAGTGTTCTGAGGCCACAGCATCTTGGTGGGGGGTGGGGGGGCGGGTGAGAGAGCTGGTCCCACCCCAGGACTGCAGAGACTTCGGGCGTGACGGGGGCAGGCCACCCCTGTGGACAAAGGTGACCCTGGGAGGGGTCCCCACCATCGTCGCCAAGGCTGGGCACTGCCCGTGCAAGCCCCTGGGGGGCCCCGATAATACGTGAGTCAACAGACACCAGGGCAAAGCCAGGGAGGGGGCTCCGGAGTTTGGGTGGTCAGGGTCTGAGTCCTTGCTAGACGTGCCCAGTGGCACCGGAGGGAGAGGTCATCCCTTACAGTGGAAAATTCTCTGATTGACCAGGAGCGTCCCCTGGCTGGGTCAGCCTGCAGAGAGAGAGGCAGCGATGGGGGAGAGGCAGAGGGGGAGGGGGAGGGAGACAGCAGCTGACACATCAGAGCCTCACCCCAACCCGCCTGCTGGCCTCACCAGTCTGAGTTGCATCTCTGTGCCAGGGACCCAGAGTTCCGGCCTGATTCTGGCACAGCCGCCCTGACTCCCCGGCTGTCCCAGGTGCCCTTGTGATGGGGCCTGTGTGTCTCTGGGCTCCAATCTCAGCTGACCCCCCGGGACTGTTTTTCCCTCCGCCAGGCTGCCTCCCGCCATATTGTAGGTGAGCCTGGGAGACGTTGCTGCACATGACTGACCACCTGGTTTGGACTTTCGGGTTCAAGGTTTGTGGGCGCCCTGCGGCTGATGAGCATGAGGCGAGGTACCGGTTGGGGGCTTGAATGGCTCGGCTCAAACCCCACCTAACCCTTCTCCCTAAGATCTGGGCACATTCAGTCACCCCCATACAAGGCCAGCCAACAGCACACATGTCACAGTATTACTGTTGCCCTGGATCGAACCTCAGGGCAGGGAGAAGGAGGCTGCTGGCAGACAGCAGTTCCCATTGAAGCATCAGGTGCAAACGCAGGTGTGAACACAGGGTGGTGTGAATAGGGGTGGGGGTGAACATGGGGAGGTGTGAACACAGGGTGGGTGTGAACACACAGAAGGTGTGAACATGAGGTGGATGTGAACACAGGACAGGCACGACACAGGTGTGAAGACAGGGCAGGTGTGACTGCAGGGTGAACACAGGGTGTAACAGGCCAAGTGTGAATTATGACAAGTGTGAACACAGAGCGGGGTGAACACAGGTGTGAACACAGGGAAGCTGTGAACACAAGGGAGGTGAGAACACAGGGTGGATGTGAACACACGGTGGGTGTGGGCACCAGGTGATTGTGAACACTGGTGTGAACACTGGGCGGTGTGAACACAGGGCTGGTCTCAAAGTGCTCCGGTGCTCCGGAAAGCAGGCAGCTTTGCTTCCTGGTGAGTCTGGCGGCATCTTGCTGCCACTGCTTAGGGGGTGACAGCGGGTGCTGGCCCAGTGATACTCCTGCTGAATGGATGAGCATTTGCTGAATGGATGCATTTAAAATTACAGTTTCAGTGTAAGTGGTGCTAAGCCAAATGTCGCTGTTTTGGCTCGAGGCATCTGCACTTCATTTTTTCACATATTCTTTTACACATAAGCCCACATTTGACTTTGGCAGGTCTGGCTCTGGGTTCCCAAATTTCCTCATAGCTCAGAATTGTGTGTCCAATGGCATCGCCTTGCTGGTGCTTCACCCACTGCCTCAGTGGCTCTTCTATACTGAGCCACCACCACCTCCACCACCACCACCTCCGCCATCACCACCACCATTACTTCCTGTGTTTCTGTTATGCTGGACGCACATTTTATTCTCACCCTAAAACAACCCAGCCAAAGAGGTGTTGTTATTCCCACCTGAAACCAATTATCTCCATTGTCTGCGGGTAGATTAAGAAAACGGGCCAAGGTCACAGAGCTTTTAAGTGGAGGAGTTAGGATTTGCATTCACATCTATCTGATCCTGGAGCTTTTGCTCATGACCACAGGGCACGGCTCCTTTGGTCCTCTGGCCCAGCCTGGGGCAGGCGTCCCTGCATCCCGTCCCTTCCTTCCATCCTGTGGTCATCATTATGTGTCATGGCCACTCTATGCCACCCTCACCAGATTACGGAGAGGCTGAGGGGGTGCCAGTCGGGGGAAAGCAGAGGAGGTGCAGAGGTAGGGGCCCTTCGAGGGCTCCAGTGGGTGAGTGGCTCCCTGGGGACGGACAGAAGAGGGAGGGGAACCTTGAATCTCTCCCCCTTCCCCACGGGAGCAGCACAGGGAACCCGACTGGTCAGACTGGGGAAGGTAAGGGGTCAGTGGGGCCTTGTTTACCAGAGGTCGGGGCGTCGTGTCGTGAGTACTGTGGGGCCCCTCTTCCCCTTCCCTCCCTGCGTGGCAGTGGTCTGGGCAAGGGGACTTCAGGCCCGCAGTCACTGGCGCCCCTCCTCCCCCACCCCCTGCCATGGGTGATGGCAAGACGCCCACCTGCTCAGGCTCGTCCTGGCTCCTGCGCCCCTGGGTCTGTACTCCCAGCGCCGAGCGCGGCCGTGGTTGGGGCCATTGATTCTGTGCTGTGAGCGCCATTCCGCGGTGGCGGCGCTGTGTCCTTNTGCCGGTGTCCGTCACACAGAACTGTCCCTGTGGTGCCAGCCTGGTTCCTCTAGGTGACTGGAGTTCTTCCTTTCGGGCTTGGATGTCCACAGGGCCTGGTTTTTCACGTTTCGGTGTTGATTGATCTGGGTCAGTTTTCCCCAGGGAACAGCGCATCCTCTCAAATCTTTCTTTATTCAGTAACGTTTCCTCTGATTTTTAAAATATACCAGAATTTACATTTGCTGTATGTACTGTGTCCACGCTCTCAGCGGGGCCGGCGGGGCGCGCGCTGGTGTCCTCTGCCCGCCTCCGGTAGTGGGTAGCGGTCATGGCCACCCCCAGCCCCGCCCTCGGCGTCTCTTCCTCCTCCCCGCGCACAGCTGTGTGGCTTCCTCCGGGGCCCGTCCCTCCCGCCCCTTCCAAGGTGCCCGCACGTGCGGCGACAGGCGGGGGCACGCGTCAAAGTCGCATTTTGATCTTTCTCTTCTTTCCCGAGGTCTGTCCGCTCACCGGCCCCTCCTTCCAGCGTCCCTTTCCTTCCCGCGCTTTGCTGTTTCTGCTCTGAACTCCTCGTTCAGCTCCTGAAGGCCATGCCGTCTGAAGGCCCGGTGTTTTCACAGAGAAGTGTTTGCCCGACGTTCTCCCTCTTCTGAGGCAACATTTTCCTGCAAAGTGTTGCTGCGCTTTCTCTCTTCTCCCCGCCGTCCGGCTCTGTGCCAGGCCGGCTGCAGCGTTCTGGGTGGAGCCCGCCCCTCACCCACTCATCTCTGAACGGGGGACTCCTCGTGTCCGGAGGCGGGCGGCCCGGGTGCTGAGGCTGGGAAGGAGCGTCTTCCTGTGGTGTGATTGCGGGTCCGGAGTGCGGGAGCCCTCCCCGTCCCCAGGTGAGCTCTGGCGAGGCAGGGTGTGTGTGTGTGTCTGTGTGTGTGTGTGTGTGTCCCCTGCAGGTTGGGGCCAGGGCTGTGACGCAGGAGGTGTGTGTGCAGACTGAGTGTGGGCACATCCGGGGCGAGGAGGCGCTGCTTACCTGCCATCGGGCCCTCACCTGAGCCGGCAGCCACCGCGGCCCCAGCACCGCCCAGCAGAACCCAGGAGCTGGTGACCCATGGCTGCTGCCCTACGGCCACGGTCTCGGCCCGGACAGATGTCAGCTCACATCGTGGGGAGCGGTATCCAAGCCTCCATCCCCCAGCCTGTGGCCTGAGCCGCATCTGTCCGCATGGACATCAGCATCCCTGGCTCATGGCGGAGGTCACGGGACATGAGTGACAGTGCTGAGCTTGGGTCCCCAAAGGAACCCAACACTTGGGCAAGGACCCAGACCCAGGAGACTCCGGGGCGAAAGTGCCCACTGCGGCTGCTCCCCCACTGAGACCCTCCCCCACCCAGGCCCCAGCCCTGTGGGTGCCCCTCCCCATGGGGCGGGGAGGGCCAGGAAGCCCAGCTTGGTGGCGGTTCTGAGGCGGACACGGAGCCAGCGGCCCAGGCTGCAGCTAGAAGGGCCTAGGGTCACGGGGCGGGACTGGGCCCAAAGGGACCTCACGGATGGACAGGCGGCGCCGCCCCGATGACCGCCCGCCGGCTGCCACCGCGGCAGACCCGAGCGAAGACCCCGGCCCGGTCCACGTCCGAGCTGCCGATCGAAGACCGCCTGGTGGGAGAGGCGCTGGGGACACGCGAGCTACGGGCCA
>NW_027551568.1:712985-721261 GCF_008692635.1 Crocuta crocuta
GGCCCCTCTAAACCCCCCACCTCCCCCGGGCCCCTGCCGGTCCTGAAGGCTCAGGCGGCCTTGGGCCAGCTCCGCAGCGCCTCTGCATCAGCTGCAGCCTGGGGCTCGGCCCCCCAGGAGCCTGGGGCGCTTGTCGCCGCATCCCTGGCCTGCGCCCTCTCCTGCGCCTGCACGCGCAGCCGACCACTCTTGGAGGTTCCCCAAGACTAGCAGACCGTGTGGTAGAACCTCTCCTGATGCCAGGGGGTGTGGAGAAAACGGGGTGTCCCCCGGCAGGCTGTCCCCGCCCGGGGCCTCCCTGTCGTCAGGCCGCGGGAGGCAGAGGATGCATGGGGCTGGGCTGGGCACAGGTTCACCACATCACGACCGGGTCCTGGGCAGCCCAGCACCCGCCGCATCCTCACTCCCAGACGGGGGTCTCCTGCAGCCCTGGGGGGCCCAGCACCCCACGCTGTCACGTGTGAACTTTGGGCTCCATTAGTGCCCTGGACGTGGTGGCTCAGGAGGGCGGGGCCGTGGAGTGGGCAGGAGGGACACCTGGCCATTCTCAGGGACACACCAAGCGAGGGAGCGTGCCAGGCTGAGCGGGCAGGTGGCAGGGACAGCCCGCGGGGAGCTTCCCGCAGCCACCGCCCGGCCGGAGAAGGGCGGTGGGCTCGCACTCCCGGGCTGACTGGCGGGACCCCTGCCCTGGGCCCAGGGGACAGCCAGCTGCAGCCAGAGGCAGCTGACAGTTAAGTCTCTGCAGAGCAGGCCGGTGGCCAGTGTCACCCACTGTGAGCCCACCTCCCACACTCATAACTATTGTTAATTAAGACTGTCTCCATTATAGGGCTAATTAACAATTAGCATAAACATAATTAGCCAGCTCTGACATTTAACTCATTACATTGTTTAAATAATTTTCGGAAATTGCCCTGAGCGGCATTCTGTCAGCTTGCAATAATGGCGCCACTTTGTCATGTAAATTAAATGACATTTGTGTTGCTGCCGTGGCTCTGAGGGAGACAGTTGAGCCCACGTCCTGTCCTGAGCCTGGCAGTGGCCCGAGCCCAGTGGGGGCTGCGGGGGGAGGGGAGGAGAGCCCTGGCCGAGAGCCTCCCTGGGCTGGGTCCGGCTGGCCTGTGACCGACCCAGGGCAGCTGGTGTGGGGAGGGCGGTGGGGTGTCCCAGCACCCCTGGGCTGAAGGAGACCCTAGGCGCCTGGGCCGCAGCTCCCCGGTCTGTGGAGGTGGCTTTGGCCCAACTCTCAGCTTCCAGCAAGTTCCCTGGGATCAGTGGAGTCTGGAGAAGCTCTGGGTAAGGCTGGTCCTCGCCCCTGAAGCCCCACCTCTGCGGAACCCCCTAGGCCCCTTCCCTGCAGGGGCTGCGTGCAGCCTCCTGGCACTTGCTGGGGAAATGCACTGAGATGCCCCCCAGGATGGCAGGACCCTCCTCCCCGCAGGACCCGGCGGCCAGACCCGCCTGGGGGGACCCTCCTCATCTTCTCTGGGACAGTCCTGAAGTCTTCCCCCCTCCCCAGGACAGCGGGCACAGAGCCCCGAGGTCCCCGTGGGGAGGCCTGGGAGTACCCTCAGGCCACGGCCCAGACTCAGCGCCCCTCCTGCCCACCCCAGGGTCCCCTTCGGATGAGGTGGCGTTCGGGAGCATCCTAGAACGGGTCACAGGCCGGAGCTCCCCTCTGCCCCAGGGCTCCCTCCCTCCCTCCCTCACACCTCCTCTGGTTCGGCCAGAGGGTGTTAGCCACACAGGGCTTAGCGCCCCTCGCCCTCCTGCCGCCTGCCTTGAGGGTGAGCCTGGCCTCCAGGGACACATGCCTCCCCACACGTTGGCACTAGCATCCTGCCCAGTTGACCCCAGGTGAGGCCCTGGGTCCTGGCCTGTGGGCGGTGGGAGGCGGAGCTGGCCGGGACTCCGCCCCCCAGCTGTGGGAGCCTCCCTGCTTGGGTAGGTACGCCCCCAGGGCCCACTCCCTGCAGGGCGAGAAGTCACTCAGCAAGCGCCAGGCTAGTCCCCACTGCCCTCGTCCTGGGCAGGTGCCCACCGAGCCCCCGGAGCCCCCTCCCCGGCTGCCCCTGGGGGGTGGCCCCGCGCCCCAGTGTGGCTCCTGGCAGGAGGCAGCGACTCGGCCCGAGAATGACAACAAGAGTCGACAAATGAAGTCCGTAACTCCAGAAGTGACTGCCCATCATCTTTAGCTTCCAAGGCAGAACGGAGTGGCCCGCGGTGCCCGGGCGGCTAAATCAAATGGCCCCGAGACTTGTTGGGACCGGTTCTGGCTGTTAAGTGCTTGTCAGCGCCCACAGGCCTCTCCTGACTCTATAAAATTCCCAAGAATTATAGGAGCGCCAGGGTCACATAATTCATTGCACAGTAGATTTAACCTGGCGGCCAGTAATTCATATTTGTGGCGATAATATTGTTTTCCACTTTCCGAGAGTTATCGCCGTGTCTCCCTTCCAGGTCACTATGGATATCAAAAATCAATTTGGAAAGATGGATACTGTCAGAGAATAACGCATGAAGGCGGCGGCCTCCCCCTCTCGCCGCTGCGCTGAGCACGGGGACGCCTCTGTCCCCTGAGCTCCTGAACCTTGGCGGGGGCTCTGATTGCTGGCCAGCGGGACCTGACCTCGCGGGGCGCTTTGCCTGCAGGGGTCGGCTTCTCCCGGGCTCCCCCCTGCCGCCCCTCCCTACGGACTGGCCTGGGCTGAGCTGTGGGGTCTGAGGCTGCGGGCGTTCTGGCCGGTGTCCCTGGGTCCTGTTCTCGCGGGAGCACAGGCAAGGCCGCTGGCTTTGGCTGCCTGCCGGAGGGTTTCCCGGGGCCAACTTTGGAGGCTGCCCCTGCCCCTGAGCTTTGGGCTGTGACACTGGATGTGGATTAAGCAACAGTGAGATTTACCCTCTAGGAGCCACACCCTGGCCTGCCCTCGGGGGCCCACAGGGGCCCACACAGTGGACAGGGCTGGGCCCCAGCTGGCTCTGGGGGCCACAGTTGCCCCAGACCCCTCCTGCCTGGGAGAGCCTCCCTCTGGGGAGGCAGGTACTGAACCCGGGTCAGGAGGGCGGGGTGCTGGAGCTCCCCATAGTTGGAGCCTGGGGAGAAGCGAGGCCCATCTTTCAGCCCGGGTGGGGGAGGGAGAAGAGGAGGGGGTTCAGGCCAAGGTCCCCACAGAGGAGTGGCTGGATGGGGGCGGAGGGACGGCTGAGAGGCAGGGAAGGCTGGTCCTCACAGAGGGCAGATGTGTGAAGGCCACCTGGCCCCACGCCTAGAACGCGGCGCCGGCTCCAGAAGGGTCTCAGGACAGCCCCTCAGGTGCTGGGAGGCCGCTGGGAGGCCGGGGTGCAGCCCTGGGCCCAGCCTTCCCTGGGCCTCCCCTCGAGCCCAGAGGGACCCAGCAGACAGAAGTGGCCCTGCCCAGACCCCGGTAGCAGGTGTCCCCCTCCGCTGAGGGGCGACGGGGCACTCTGCTGGGGCGTGCAGAACTATCGCGGTGGCCCCCGCGGCGAGGCCGACACCCCAGCTTTAGAGAGGGCAGCATGGGAGACGGCCTCTGGAGTGGCAGCCAGTGAGCTGGCGGACCTCACGCGCGCACAGCGGCCACCCGGATCCTCCCCACGTCCCCGGCGCTCAGAGCCGCCCGGTCTTGGGTGTGTGCTGAGCCCTGCGCGTCCCCGTTGCCCTGACGTCAGGAAGGAAGGAAGCTGCATCTGCTGCGAGGCACCCGTGTGCCGCATGGTGGCAGCGGGCTGAGTGTGAGCTGGCTGCTGGGCCTGTGAGTTGTGTGTGCGTGTGTGTGTGCAATGTGTGTGTGCACATGTGTGTGCATGCACTAGGAAGCCCCTGAGTACTTCAGGGCGGCCGTTTATGTGCTGGTGAGCTGCAGTATGTTAACGTAGTGTGCAGCCAGGGTCGGGGGAGGTTGTGTGTGTTGGTCTTAATGAATGTGTGTTGGTGTCATGAGTGTGTGTTTTGCAGCCTCCTGTGGGGACTGCCCACTCTTGTCTCCTTTCTAGTCATAAAAGCCTTGTGTGGGGTCCACACCTGCTTAGGCTCGGGGGTCCCAAGCCGGATCTGAAGCCAGTGATTGCTGGTGGGGCCCTGAGAACGCTCCCGGAGGGCCGGGGTGTCAGGCCTGCCCAGCCTGGTCTGTTCTCACCTCCGAGAACCGCGGGCTTCAGGCTGCTGTCTGGACACACGGCCTGCAGGGCTTCCCCCAGACCGGCGGGCCCTCCCTGCACGTCCATAGCACCCCCCGCTCCCCACTGCACCCCATCCCCACCCCAATCCCCACCCTCATCCCCGCCCACCCCCACCCCCCTCAGCCCTTTCTCCTACCTTGTCACATGCTAACCTTCACTGGTTCTCCTGGCTCAGGGCCTTTGCACCAGCCACCAGCGTGGAGCCTCCCTACCGCCTCGCTCAGCCTCAGCTCAGTGTTCCCTCTTCTCCTTCCCACCTGCCCAGGCCTGCTTCGTCCTGGCCTGCTGCTCACCTCTGCGACGGGGAACTTTCTTTGCTGATTGGCATTTCTCTGTCCCCATCAGACTTCTGCACACGCCTGCACTAGGGGGCTGCTCAGCAAAACTCTGTGGAATGGATAAAGGGGTGAGACTGGGGTCCCAGCCTTGTCCGGGCTTGGGTTCAAATTCAAATGGGCTGTGTTGAAGGAAGTTTCTGGAAGCCCAAGAGACAGTCACTGTGTGACTGATCCATTGTGGTGGCCTCCAGGCCCCTCACCAAGACAGGCAGCCCCTGTACCAAGGGCCAGTAGGAGGTACACCTCCCCACCCCCGGGTGCTCTTAGATGCGCACTGACCTCGCAGGTGGTGTACCCAGATCGCTCAAAGCCTGTGTGGCCCTCCTGCAGCCCCGCCCACCTCGCGCGCCCCGCCCACCTCGCGCGCCCCGCCCACCTCGCGCGCCCCGCCCACCTCGCGCGCCCCGCCCACGCCCTCCTGTGCCAGTGTCCCCGACTCGTGCTGCAGCCTCAGAAGGTGCTGGACGGGAGCAGGCCACACAGGTGGGATCTGCAAGAGTTATGGTCCAGTGGCCGGAGGGGACCCAGGATTCGGGGTGGCGCAGAGGCCCTCGGACTGGGCCCCGAGCTGCAGAGGGAAATGGCACAGGCGCCCCCTTCTGGGTGCTCAGCGCCGAGGGTGGGGCGCCGACGGCTAAGCACTTGGGGACTGAGGCCGGCAGCGCGGACAGACGCGCGGGCTGGGCTGGGCCCACGGATCGGATCCGATCCCCGGCCTGCGAGGCCACCGCCTTGCCCAGCAGAAGAGGGGCTCCCGGCTGGTCGGCGCCGCCTCTCCACGCTCACCGAAAGCAGGTTCTCTTTGAATGACACACCTTTCATTATAGAATTTAGCTCTTCGCCGACCCTCAGCAAGCCGGTCAGTGAGCCACAAAGGCAGGCTTCCGCGGGCGCCGCCTGAGCGGTTGGACCACGTGGGGGAAATGGCCGCCTGGCCAGGTGCTCAGGCCCCAGGGGGTAAGTCCCTGCTGAGCTCCCCGGGGGGCCGGGGGCCCTGCCAGAGCCGCGCTGTCCCCAGACTTGGCCCCCGCCCTCTGGTTGGTGGGCTGGCCGGGGCCGGGCGAGCACGGGGCCCTGTGTGGCTGGTGCCACTGCCCGCCCCTGCCATGGGGTCTGTGGACCCCTGACCTGCTCCCCTGCTCTGAGAGCCCCATCACCACTGCCCAGCAGGATGGATGGTGTGACCCCGAGGCTTGGCCCCTGGCCCCCAGCCCTCTGAGAGCCCCAGGTTGGCCTAGGTCCCGTCCCCTGGGGCTGCAGAGCCAGGCAGAGCTGACCGCATGGCCCAGTGTCCCCAGGGGTGCTGTGAGCCAAGGCCCCAGGAGCAGGGCCACGGGGGCTCAGGCTGGAGGGACCGGGCTGCCTGAGTCCCTGGCAGGTGGACACTACGCTGGGAGCTCAGCTGTGGCGTGGGCCCTGCAGCGTCTCAGGGTATGCCCCGTCCACCCCATGGCCAGAGGGGCCAGGAGAGGGGTTCAGCCACACGCCTGTGCTCACTGGCCACCTGTGCCTTCTCTGGGAGGACAGGGCCCCCATGTGGCCCTGGATGGGCCCAGAGCCTACAAGTCCTCCCTGGCTGCCCCT
The DNA here is from genome assembly GCF_008692635.1 of Crocuta crocuta. Lineage (NCBI taxonomy): Eukaryota > Metazoa > Chordata > Mammalia > Carnivora > Hyaenidae > Crocuta > Crocuta crocuta. The sequence continues at coordinate 719,111 of NW_027551568.1, forward strand.
TCCCTGCCCGCTGTCCCCTAGCTGCCCATGGCCCCTGCCCCCCAGGGCCCACCCATAGCACCCACCTGTGCTGGGTGACCACACGTCCCCTCCATGGGCAGGGGTCAGGCTAGGGCCTTGGGACCAGCAGCCCCTTGCAGCCGTGGTGGGAGCGTGGAGGGAGACCACTGACTGACTGCCCGCCCGGACGCTCAGTGCCCTTCTCCCTGGCTGTGGGGTGAGCAGATGGGCAGAGAGATGGGAGGAAGGACAGATAAGCCTGAAGACAGTTGGGGGTGTACCCGGGGGCCTGGTCCTAAGGCAAAGGTCTGGGGGCCAGGCTGGGGTCTTTCCGAGATGTTTTCCTGCAGCAATTACTTGCAAGGGGTCCCATTCTCATTACTGGGATTGACCCACTTCCCAGGGTCCCCATTTGGGCTCCCTGCATGTCCAGTCCCCTCTCCCCACAAGAACCATGCGAGGTGGACAGAAAGCCTTGAACTGGGCCCAAGGAGCCCAACCACAGCGAGCTCACAGGCAGGAGGCATACGGACGGCGCCCTTGAGCCAGCCTGACCTGCAGGCTTCCCAGGGCTGGGAGGTGTGGTGAACAATATGAAGCCAGCCCTTCCCCAGACCACAGGCGGCCTGCGCCTCCCGGGGCCTCAGCCCATCCTTGCCCAGGGGCGGCCCCATCCAACCCGCTGGAGAGTTATTAGGCGGCAGCCTCGCCTCCGCCTTGGGAGGACGTGCCTCATTTCTGCCTGACCCCAGGGGCTGACCGCTGCCAAGCTGGGCCACGGAGCGATTTTCCCTGACTTGCTAAATTCGGCCACAGGGAGCTGAGTTCCACCCAGGAGACCCAGGGGCTCCTGTGACACTGAGCCAGGAGGCCGTACCTTTCGCCACCCGGCCGGCAGGTCACTGCCACAGGGGGTGGGGAGCGGGGAGGCTGAGTCGTCTGAGGCTCAAACCAGAGACACATGCTGTTATGCCTGGACAGTGGGGGCTCCAGGGACAACCTCGGGGGGCAGAGTGTGAGCATGTGTGTGAGGGTGCGTAAGCGTGTGTGCACACAGGTCTGCACACACCCTGGGTTCTTGTGCACCCCTGAGTGGGGGGGGTCCCCAGACTGGGGCAGAAAGAGCCCTTTCTGATCCTCCTCCTCAGAGACCCCAAGCCTAGGGAAGCCCCCGGTTTGGCTGTCCTGCCAGGGACTGTCACCGGGGTCCCTCCTTGTTGGCTTTGGGGCTGTGCCCTCAGACACTGGCCTCACCAATGCCCCCCCCATCCCACCGCCTCTGGGAGGTGACTGCTACCTAAGGTCCCAGGACAGGGAAGGGTCCTGGAGGGCCCTCTGCTGGGGCAAGTTCATTTGCTCGTCTGACACCCGGCAGCCCTGAGCGCTGAGCGCTGAAGAGGCTAAGGGGATCGGCGAGGAAGACCCTATTGATTTTAATTACCCACAAACAGCCCACAGGGACAAAGGACTTTGGCTGTTTATGTAGCTGGCTGTGCTGCGCTATTGTGGAAGGAGAGATCAAATCAGCTGCCCTCATTATTACTATAATAATAAGGCCAAAACGCTGCTCAGGGCTGAGGGCATTTTTTTTAAAGCAATAAACCTCGCTGCTCCGCCCCCTCCCCCGCCCCTCCTAGGCAGGCTTGAGCAACAAGGAGCAATTACATGCTGTCGATATTAATTCAATTAAATCCGGGTTATTTATTGGGTATTATGGAAAAGGATTCTCTGGTCTTACAGACACGGGGCATGACTGAGGGACTGAGCTGGTACAGGAGCCCCGAGCAACATTGATTGTGGCACAGGCTGGAAAATCAGCAAGTGTTCAAGAGGGAGGCAGAGGGTGGGGCCGGCCTGGGGGCTGCTAAAGGGGCAATTCTCTTGGGTGGGACTAAGCTGGAGTCCTGTCGGAAGGCATTCGAATGTTTGAGTCCTGGCTCTTCTACAAACTGGTTGAGTGGCCTTGGGCAGGCCGTCCAACATCTTTGACCTTTGACTTTATAGCTGAAAATTGATTTTGGATGATGATGGTGGTGGTGGTAGTGACGATGGTGACGGTGGTGACGATGGTGGTGGTGGTGGTGGTGACGATGGTGGTGGTGATGGTGATGGTGGTGATGGTGATGGTGGTGGTGATGGTGGTGGTGGTGG
>NW_027551568.1:721280-722504 GCF_008692635.1 Crocuta crocuta
GGTGGTGGAGGTGATGGTGGAGGTGATGGTTGAGGTGAAGGTGGAGGTGATGGTGGAGGTGATGGTGGTGGCGGAGGTGAAGGTAGAGGTGAAGGTGGTGGTGGGGGGGGTGGTGATGATGGTGGGGGTGGTGGTGGTGGGGGTGGTGGTGGTGACGGTGGTGGTGATGGTGATGGTGGTGATGGTGCGGGTGGTGGTGGTGACGGTGGTGATGGTGGTGATGACAATTGGTGAATATAGGCAGTGATATTCATTTGGAGACTTGGTTGGGACTGACATCAGCTGCTGAGGGTTCTGGGTGGATTCTGAGGGTGGCCGTGCCAGGAGGCAGGTGTAGATGGGGCCCTGGGACCACAGGGTACAGGTGAGGGAGGTGAGAGACCATAGGAGGAATGCGGGCGTTGGCAGGGGAGGTGGTCAGAAGCTGGGGGCCTGGAGACCAGGGGTTTTCATCAACATACTGGGTACGTTCGTTTCGTGGGGCACCCCGACAAATACCACGAGCTGGGTGGGTAAAAGCATCAGTCTCCCGAAGTCTGGAAGTCTGGAGGTGGGTGGCGGCCCAGGGTGGCAGCAGGGTGCACTCCCCCGGGGCCCGGGAAAGGGTCTCTCCTGCCTCTTCCAGCCCCTGGGCGACCCTCGGTGTCCCTTGCAGCCTCTGCCTGGGCCTCCCCGTGTGTGTTTCTTCCCTCCGTGTGATCCCACGCGCCAGCCCAGCAAGGGCCCGCCCACCTCCTGCCTGAGCTCCTCAGAACTAGTTGCCTCGGCAGAGAGCCTGTGTGCACAAGGCACCCCCACCCCATCCCGTGGAGAGGGCTTTCGGAGGGACGCTGCTCTGCACGGCCCGCAGAGCCGCCAGGAAGTCTGGGGGTCGGATGCCAGTGACCCTTCTGGAGGCCCCTGCCCTCGTATGCGCCCGCCCGCGCCCTGCACTGGAGACGGTGTTCTCTGACCTGGCCTTGAACCACAGCGAGAGCCAGCATAGTGAAGAGCCGGGGGCCGCGGCGATCCCCCCCGGGTCGTGCGTGCTGCCTCTGGCTTCCAAGGTGGGCTGCGTGGGCCTGGCTTCGGACACCGTGTCTAACCGGCTGAGATTGACCTGTTTGGGGCTCACTGCAGCTGAGCGATTTGATCTGAGCCCCAGACAGCGGTCGGGGCAGTAATTGGATGTTATGAGATCGGAGGGCCACTCTCTGAGGAAGGGGAGGGGCTGCATCTGGCAGG
>NW_027551568.1:722610-724266 GCF_008692635.1 Crocuta crocuta
CAGCTACTGTCCGCTGGAGATAAGCCCCTCTTCCTCGGCCACCTAATCCCCTGGTTGGGGTCGCGCACAGAGCCGCAGGCGAGATGGAATGGATGAGGCGCTGCCCGGCGCTACCCGGGCCTGCTGCCCGGAGGCAGCTGTACAATTAGTTTTAAATATCAATTTCATGGCTGCTCAGGGTGGGAGACAAGCGGGCAGGTGGTGTGGCCGCAAGCCGTGTTTCTTGCTGGCTGGAACTTTGTCAGAAAGAGGAGCTGCCACTGGTGCGTGCACCTGAGCAGACCCCCGCCTTCCTCCTCCGGCCCGTCTGAGATGGAGTCCTGGGGTCCCGTCCTGGGCCTGCCCCACCCTCACCGTTGGGAGGTCAGCGCCCCCTCCCACCTCAGTCCCAACTCGGGACTTCTGTACCTCTGTACCTTGTCCATGCCAGTCCCCCCTGCTCCTTCCTCTGGCTGACCAAGACGCCCCTTCTTCCAGGAAGCCCTCAGGAGAGCTCCTTCTCAGACCCTTGGCCTGGTTTTGTCCAGGGCTCCAGACCAGGGCTCTGTTTTCTTCCGGAGACTGGGTCTGCCCTGTCCCACCAGTCCCTTGGGCCCCCCAGGTCCCCCCCCCGGCCCCTCNCAGCCAGGTGTTGATGCTGAGAAGTAGGGGTGGGGGGGGTGGTATCCGGGAGCGATTGTGGAATGGGGTGGGGCCCGGGCCAGTGCTGCCTGGGAGAAGTCAGAGGTGCGCTGGGAGGGGCGCCGGACTCCAGCCCCAAAACAGAGGCAGGACAGCAAGGGGCAGCGCGGGGGCAGCACTAGAGGGCACTAGCGGGTGCGGGGCTCGGGAAGAGTACAGTAGAAGGGTCTCTGACTCTGACCTTGAGATAAGGGCAAAGCCAGCGTGGTGGACAGTAGGAAAGCGGCCCCCTGGTGGGGGCGGAACAGGGTCAGGAAAGCCTGCTGAAGTTTCCCAGGAAGCAGCCCACCTCCTCCAGGCCTCCGACCTCCCTCGGCCCCGGACCCGCCCACCATCCCCCAGACCTGGAGGTGGCCCAGCGTCCCGGGGGCTGCAGCCACCGGCCTGGGCCTGGGCCTGGAGCCTTCCCTCCGGCCCAGCCGCCCGCAGGGGCGCAGGCACAGACCTGCCTGCGGGTGCGCAGGCACCCTCCCCTGCCAGCCCCAGGTGGTCGGCCTAGACGCCGCGACGCACGGGGAGGGGCTGGGCCGGATGTCACCGTGCGAAGGGCCAGCGGCGACCGCTGTCCCCGTGCTCTCACCCGGCGGCGCCGCCGCGCAGGCAATTTATCTCCGTCTCCCCTCTCTTAAAACACTTTTATCAAAATTGGCGGTCACACCGCGCTGAACCGTGGTGGCCTCAATCTTAAACGCCGCGCTGCAGATTTTAATTTGGGGAAGATTAATGCGCTCGCGGCGTCAGCGCCGCCGCACCCGTTATCGGGCCTGACGGGTGTCAGCGGTGCCCGCGCGCGTGTCCCTGTGTCCCCAAGTCCCGCCGGGGCCGCCGCACGCCGCGTGCTTNCCTCAGGATGTCTGGGTGCCCCTGCCGGTCCCTGCGCCCTCCTTTGCCTCAGGACCTCACACCCTCTCTGAGCCCAGGACTGGCGGGGCCCCTTCTTGGACTCCAGACACCTACATCCAGCAGCTGGGGAAC
>NW_027551568.1:724405-747183 GCF_008692635.1 Crocuta crocuta
CGCTGACCTCAACTGCCCCAGGCATCCCAGCTCCTCCCTCTCAGCCCTCCGTCCTCTCTGGGCAAGGAGGCCTCCCCACCCGTTTACACGCGGGGCCCTCCCCCATCAGCACTCTGTGCCCCCAGCAGCCACTGATGTGCCCGAGGAGGGGGTCCTGCTCCCCCCACTAGACCCAAGGCCCTGTCTGTTTGGTCCTCGCTACCAGAGCTGAGTCAACACATAGTAGGTGCTGGGTGAACACTGAGTTGAGTTCAGATTGTGCCCCTGGGTTGCCCCACCCCCACCAGGGTCACCAGCCTGGGACAGAGACTGACCCCGAGGCCCCAAACATAGGGGGGCCCAGGAGAAGGCCAGCAGGAGGGCGTGGGAGGGAGCAGCTAAAAGACTCGGGTCAGGGAGGAAGCCCTCAGACCCAAATACTGCACTGGGGGCTCTGGGCCCAGCCTCAAGGGCTCCGGGGCAGGGCTAGGGTGGGACACAGGTCCGTCCGTCAGTGGCTGGATGCTCAGGAATCCCTGGACTCCCGGCTCCCTGATGCGCTTCCCCAGCTCCACAGCCCCCTCCCCCTCCCCCTGAATCAGCGGCCCAAGCTGCTGCCCAGAGCAAGCAGGGCCCCCGGACCCCCTTCATGGCCTGGCCCTTCCTCACCTGCTCAGCGGCACTCTAGGCCTAAGCAGGAGAGGGCCGGGCGGGGTGTGTGTGTGTGTGTGTGACCGCAGCACATGGCTTGGCTGACGAGGCTGGACCACTGTGTGCGGCGGCTCCACGAGGCTGAGTGCCCATGTTTGCTGGCAGGGTCCGCTCCGGCCAGTCCGAGAATATGCGGTTGCCTTTTACCTTTATTATGAGGAATTAGTGGCCCCAAGTACTGGGAAGCTGCTGGCTTCAGGGATGAGCTGCGGGGCTGACACCCTCCAGACCCCCGTGCTGTGCCTGGCCTGGGAGCCCCGAGCTGTGAGCAGGAAGCAGGGCAGCCCAGAGGGCGCTGTGTGTGCCAGTGCTTGCTGGCNTGCTGTGACACTGGCCATGGGAGAGAAGGGCCGAGGATGTGGGAGGGGTCCAGGAGGACTCCCCCCCCCCACACCTGTGGCCTGAGCACCGGGAGCAAGGAGGTGTTTTGTTGAAATGGAAGGGCAGGCGTGCGGCTCTGAGCCTGTGGAGAGTAGGGGGCAGGCCGTGGAGGCAGAGGGGTCTCATCCCCCAGTGTCTGAAGAGCAGAAACGGCCCCCCTGGGACCCTCGGGGAGGAGGGGCAGGGTCTCCCACCTGCGTGAGCACTCACCGGACTTGTGCTTACCGGCTCAGAGGTCTCCTGACTCTGCCCAAGGGCCCGGGGGGGGCTTCCTGGGGGGCGAGGCCCAGAGGGGAAGGCCTCAGGAGAGGGTGTCTGGGGCCAGGACGGTGAGCAAAGGCGGGTGTGAAGGGAGCCGGGCAGCGGTGGTGGGGTGCGGGGCGCGGGAGGCCGGGCCGGGGCTGCTGGGGCCACGCTGGCGGTGACAGGAGCGGTTAGGGAGCCGAGCAGGGTAACTGGTCACACTGGTTGTTTAGATCCCCTCGTGGTGGGTGGAGGGGGGGCAGGAGTGCCCCTGCTGCAGAGGGATTCATACGCCTCAGCCTGCCCCTGCTTCCTCTGGCCTTTGCTCAAACGCTGCTCCCTGGGGAGCTCTCCTGCCTCCTACCAACTCCCAGCACCCCACCCTTCGTGGTACAAGGTTTTACCTCCTGTGTATCAGCAGAACATTCTATGTTTTCCAAGTTTATTATCTGTCTTGTCTGCTAATCACACCTAAGGTGAAAAACCTAAAGGCTCAAACAGTCCTGCCCAAACTGTCCCTGTTCTGTGTCCAGGGCTGACCCATGGCAGGCACTCAGCACATCTTATTAAGTGGGTAGGGGGAGGGATGGATGGGGGAGGGATGGATGGGGGATGGATGGAGGAACAAATGAGTAGGTGGAGATGCATCTGCTCCTAGATTCCCTGAGCCCTGATCAGGTGCCAATGGTCATCCTTCCTTCTTGACCAGTTGGGAGCCAAGTTTCCCTCAATGACGAGGAAGGATGATGGCAGCTGATCCCTCTCTGAACACACTACCGCCTGGCTTCAGGGAAGAGGTGACAGTGAGGTGGGAGACTCCTGGCTCAGTCAGATTCAGAGCTTTCAGCTTTATCACAACTGCCCTATCCATAGCTTCGTGNGGCCTCTAGCCCCATGTCAGGGCCCATCTGTGCCACCGGCTCTGCTGCCCAGCTGCTGGTGCATGGGAGTCATGTCTCCCCAGGTTCACGATGGCGCGTGGGCTTGGGGTCCCGAAACGTGTGTTTGATCGGCTCAACCAGGTGCCGCTGGGATATAGCCGGGGTGGGGTTTCAGGGCCTGTCCCCAAGGCCTCCTGGACTCACCCTCACCCAGCTCGGGAGAAGAGCTTCCCAGGGACCCTGGGGGATTCTGGGAAAGTGACCACTTGTGCCAGGTCCGAGGGCTCTCTGGACCTGACGTCAACGCCTTATTCCAAGGTCTGGAAACTGGAATTGAGAGGGAGGCTCCCTCCCCGCTGCCCAGGGCCCTCAGGACGCGCAGGCTGGGAAAACCGTGCCCGGCATGCACTGGGGGAGTCATTCATGGACTTAATCTGGTGGAGAAAGCCCATTTGAGTTTTCCAAGATTATTCATGAAATCCCCATGTACAATTTGGGCCTAATAACTCATCAGTAATTCATTAAATAATAGACTCATAAGCACCATGAAAGCCCTTGGGGGCTCTGCTCTCCCAGCCCCGCCAGAACTGAGAAGGGGGGGCAGAGACAGCCCCCCTCCCCCGGAGGCCAAGGCCGCCGCCTGAGAGGAGGGAGTCACCAAGTGTGGCAGGATTGAATTCGGCCTCTTTCAGGGCACAAAATCGTTGAGCTTGCAGACTACATCTAACAGCCTGATAGAAATATGCAGGTGGAGGTACAATTAATTTTAATTACTCGCCTCTACACTGTTGGCTGCACAGCCATGAGAAAAATTAAAATGGCAATCACAATTAGGAAGCTGCGACTGATTGTGCAGCAAATTAGTGACGAATTAAAAGTGCGGGAGCGCGCTGCCTTTCTTCGCTTCACGACAGTCCAGCTCCTGGCCTTTGTTGTCGCCACTGGGCAGGGGAGGCACCTGGCGCCTCCTCCAGGAAGTCCTGGAGCGTCTGGGAGGAGGCCTGATGGGGGGCGCTGGGTGGGGAAGGGGACCCCCGCTTGGGTCACGCCCCTCGGGGAGCCCCACTTGGCCCCGAGTCCGAGTCTGCAGAGGGGCCTGTCTCTGCGAGTCTGGGGGTTCCTGCCAGAAATGGGGAGGCAGCCGTTGGCCCTGTGGGGGGGGGCTGGGGACAGGCAGGGGTGCCCTCACCGTCCTCCCCGGGCTTGGGGGTGCCCCCTGCAGGGGCACGGGGGTGCCTTCTCTCCCCAGCCCTCCCGCCCTGTGGCCCAGACCCCACGATCCACTTAGTGCTTGTAGCTGGGGTCCCCAGATACCCCAACTACGTCGTCCAACACAGTCCTCTCTCTTCCGGGGCTCCTGACTCGGGCGTGACCCACGGCTCACCCTCTTCGCTGGCCGCTGCTACACCCCGTCTCAGCCTGGGCTCACACCCCTCACAGACCTCAGCAGGATCCCNCAGCAGGATCCCCGAGGTGCGGGTGGCCCACCCCGCCGTGGGCCTGGGGCTCCGCTCGCTGCCCCCCAGCCCAGCACCGGCTTCCACAGCTCCTCCTGGCACACTGTCCTCCACACGCGTGCTCGAGGCGGAGTGACGTCCACAGATCCTCTGGTTTCAGATGGCCCCCTTGCGCCTCCGTGTCCCCCGGCGGAGCCTGTGGCTGCTGGGCCATGTTGATCTGCGCATTTCCTTGACTTAGCACCGTGGGGCCCACTTTTTCCGTGTGTCCCCGCAGCTGAGTCCAGATCCTGGGAGCAGGCCGCCGTAGAGTTCCGGCGGCCGGGCCACAGCAGTCGGTCTGGCTGCCCGGCCGTGGGATCAATGGGGAAGGGTCAGGGCAGGCGCGAGGCCAACCGCCCCGGCTGCAGAGGTGACCCGCGAGCAGGCCCTTGGGGTGCCGGACGCCGTGTGCCGCTGGACGCGGTCACACAGTGGGGAGTGGCGAACTGGCCGCGGAGCCCTCCAGCCTTCAAGACGCTCTTTCCCTCCGTCCCCACTGCCCGCCTCCTCCCTCCCGGCCTCGCCAAGCTCAGCCACCAAGCTCCAGGGGCTGGGCTCTGTGCTCTCCCACATTCCTCACCTGTTCAGTGTCAGCACGTGGGTCTCCCTGCCCCAGTGGGTGCCCTTCCTAGGAGCCAGCCCAAGCGTGGACAAGGTGTGTGAGGGTCCCTCACGACCCCCAACCCTTCTTTGCCACCTGCCCTCCTCTGGGGCACATCTGTCTTCTGCTTGCTTCTCCAGGGAAGGCTTGGAAGTTAGCCCTTTACACAATAGTATGAATTCAAATCACCGGATGCCGTCCCCTAGCTCTCCCAGAAAAAGGGAAATGGTGCAGCGGGGGGAGGGTCTGCCCCTCCAAGTCCCGCAGCATGGACAACACCACAATGGCAGGGCCACCCCATGACACCAGCACCCACCCCCCACTCACCCTGCTCTTCCAGGGCCTTCGGGGCCACAGCGGGAGACTTGGCGTGTGACCAGGGGCAAGCCAGCCCCCTCCGCCTCCTCTCAACCTCCAGCCAGTTCTGAGCAAAGTGTAGGTGTGCGGTGGGCGGGCTTAGCCAGGATCTTCCCACGATTGTGCTGAAGAGACAGGTAAGGAGGCTCAACGACAGGGGGCAGGGGGCCGAAGCTGTGTGTGGGGTGGACACGTGGCATGGGGTGCCGTGAGGAGGGGCCACCGTGCTCGGCAGGTGGGGTGGAGGCGGCGGACCCTCAGTCCCGTCTCAGGTACTCGTGAGCACGCGCCCTGTGCCCAGCACTGGAGGCCCATGATGAGCCTGGCGACCAGGCCTGGAGCGTGCGGTGCAGGGGCGCAGGGAACCCCAGAGCCCCAAAGTAGAGGTGCTGGGGGGCGGGGTGCTGACTCAGCTAGCAGGTGGTTCATCCAGAGGCCCCTCTGCCCGCTGTGCCCCGCTGCGCCTCCCCCTCCACGAGGTGCGGCCCCTCGCTGGTCACAGCAGCCCCCCTCAGGCTCCCCCTCTGGTTAAGGTTTTGCACGTGGTGGGGCAGGTGAGGAGGGGGGCTAACTGGCGGCCTGTTTTATCAGACTCCAGGGCGGGGCCTGGCGCCTTCCTGCTCCCCCTCCCCCAGCCCCGTGTGGCAGAGAGCAGAGGTGAGGCAACAGACCGGAGACAGCAGATCCACCAGATTGCTGACGGGAGGCGTCCATCCCAGCGGGGTTGCTAGCACCTTCTGTGTGCCGGCGAGTCGCAGGGCCCTGGTAGCCGGGGCCGACGCTCCCCCAGAGCTGTGCTCCAGTGCCACCAGTCTCCAGGCAGGAGCCACCGGGGGCCACTCTCCCTGCAGCAGGCAGCCCAGAAGCACCCCAAATAGGGCTCATGCCAGCCTCAGGCACGGGGCTAGCCCGCCGCACGGCGACGCGGGGCTGCTGGGCTTTTGCAGCTGCTGCATCTGGTCAGCGGGTGACAGTGCCAGCCCAGGGAGGCGAAGGCAGGGTCCTCTCTGACCCTTGAACAAGCTGGGCTCCTGGTCTGAGGCTTCCTTTGATCTCCATGTTTTCCCCTGTTAACGTTTTCTTCACCTTCAGTGTTACTTGTGTTGCATGTCTTTCCTGGGGGCCCCCACTCTCTGGGGACCTCTCAGCCTTGTTCCCTGATGGACCCAGCCGGGTGGGACACACAGTGAGCTCTAACACAGGTACTGTAACAATGTTGCATCTTCTCTTCACGGATACGGCATGTCTGTGCATGTTTAGCGCCTCTTGAAGTTCTCAGCAATGTTTTGTATTTTTCTGTATACAGGTACGGCACGTACTTCGTCAGTCATCCCTGTGCATTTTATATTTTTATGGCATTGCAAATACAGTTTAAAATTTTTAATTTCCAATTGTTTGTTGCTGGTATCCAGAAATACATGACTCTTGTAATTTTTTTTAATGTTTATTTTTTGAAAGAGAGAGAGAGAGACAGAGCACAAGCAGGGGAGGGACAGAGAGAGGGACACACACACACACAATCCAAAGCAGGCTGCAAGCTCTGAGCTGTCAGCACAGAACCTGACGCGAGGCTTGAACTCATGAGCCATGAGACCATGAGCTGAGCCCAAATCAAGAGTTGGATACTTAACCGACTGAGCTACCCAGGCCCCCCACAACTGAGTCTTGTAGACTGATCTATCCTGCAACCTTCCTAAACTGGCTTAGCTGTTAGTAGTATGAGCCTTTAATTCTATAGATTTTCTATGTAGACACTCTTACTAAGAATATAGTATTACTTCTTTCTTTCCAATCTGGCTGTTTTTAATCTTTGCCTTATTGTAGTGGCTACAATGCCCAGTGCAATGTTGAATATAAGGGCTGGGGACAGATACCTGTGGCTTTTTCCTAATCTTTTTTTAAAAAATTTTTTTGTTTGTTTATTTTTGAGACAGAATGAGACAGAGCACGAGTGGGGGAGGGGCAGAGAGAAAGGGAGACAGAATCTGAAGCAGCTCCAGGCTCTGAGCTGTCGGCACAGACCCCGACGTGGGGCTCGAACCCACGAACCGCGAGATCGTGACCTGAGCCAAAGTCGGATGCTTCACTGACTGAGCCACCCAGGCGCCCCACACTTTTTCCTAATCTTAGGGGGGAAGCATTCAGCCTTCTACCATTAATTGTGATGTTTCCCAGAGATTCCTCTTATTGAGTTGAGGAAGTTATTTTCTATTTTACTGAGGGTTTTCATCAGAAACAATTGTTGGATGTTGTCAAATGATTTTTATTTAAATAGTCATAAGATTTTTATTTTCTAGTCTGTTAATATGCTAAGTCCCATTTATTATTTTTTATTTATTTAAAAAGTTTGTTTAATGTTTATTTATTTTTGAGACAGAGAGAGCATGGGTGAGGGACAGAGAAGAGGAGACACACCACGTGAAGCTTTCAGCACGGAGCCCAACACGGGGCTTGTGAGATCATGACCTGAGCCGAGATCGGATGCCTAACCGACTGAGCCACCCAGGCGCCCCTGATGCCATTTTTTATTTTTGGAAGTTAAAGCAAACTTGCATTCCTCAGATAAATCACTGGGTCATAATCCTTGTAAAATATTGCTGGACTCTATTTGCTCGCTGCGAAGACTCTTCTCGTTGAAGTTCACAATGGATACTGGTCTGTGGTTGTCTTGTCTTTAATTTCACTGTGGGCTTTGGTGTCAGGGTGATGTCTGTCTCATGGGATGAGGTGGAAAGTGTCCCTTCTCGGTTTTCTGGAAGATTCATGTAGAATTGTTACTTTTTTTTGGCTTAGAGTTTTCTTTTTGAGAAAGTTTTTAACTACAAATAGAATCTCTAATAGCTATAGGACTATTCAGATTTTCTATTTCTTCTCGAATGGGTTTTGGTAGTTTGTTCTTTTGAGAAAGCTGGCTGTTTTGTTTAAGATGTCCAATTCGTGGGCATAGAATGTACGCACTGTTCCCGTATTTCCTTCTAGGGTTGTAGAAACTGCAATGAGGTCACCTTTCCTGTTATTAGAATGGGTAATTGTATCTTCTCTCTCTTTTCCGCCCCCGGTTGGTGTGGCTTCTCAATCTTATTGATCTTCTCAAAGACTCAGCTTTTGGTTTCATTGATATTCTCTATCATTTTTCTGTTTTCTAGCCCATCAGTTTTCACTTTGATGCTTTTTATTTTCTTTCTTTTGTTTACTGTGTGTTTTATTTGCTCTTTTTCCCTAGTTTCTTAAGGTGGAAGTGAAGGCCAGCCGCCTAGGGTCCCCGTTTCTCCGCAGTGCAGGTGCTCCGTTCGGTGATCTCCCTCCCGGCACCGGCCGGCTTTAGCCGCATCTCAAATGATTGGGTACGTGGTATTTTCATTTTCATTCAATTCAAAATACTCTCTCATCCTCTCTTGATTTCTTCTTGGGCACACAGGTTATTTAGAGGTCCCCAAAGACTCAGGGATTTCCCAGCTGTCTTCCCGTCACTGATTTCTGGCTTAATGTGGTCAGAGAACATGCTCTGTGTGACTTGAACATTCACTGAGACCTGTTTTCCAGCCCAGTGTACGCACTTCTCCAGAGTGTTCTTTGTGCACTTGAGAAGAATCTGAAATATGCTCTTCTGGACAGAGTGTTCTTTTTTTATTTTTATTTTTAATGTTTATTTATCTTTGAGAGACAGAGAGAGACAGAGCACAATTGGGGAAAGGACAGAGAGAGAGGGAGACACAGCATCCGAAGCAGCTCCAGGCTCTGAGCTGTCAGCACAGAGCCCGACGTGGGGCTGGAACCCACAGACTGTGAGATCACAACCTGAGCCGAAGTTGGACACTTAACTGACTGAGCCTCCCAGATGCCCTGGTAGAATTTTAATTCATGGAGAGTATTATTTACATACTGGGATTGCTCAGTGGTTTGAGTTAAAAGTTCTGGGGGCTCAGCAGATAGATTCATTTCATTTAGGTCAGCTTTTCCCTGAGAGTTTTTTTATGCAGGATCCTAAGAAAGAGTTGGGGTGTCAAAGAAGTTTGGGAACGATTGTGCTAAAGGTAACCAGGCAAAGTTGTGGATAAAATAAGAAGAGCAGGGGGGCGCCTGGGGGGCTCAGTTGGTTAAGCGTCTGACTTGGGCTTAGGCCATGATCTCATGGTTTGTGGGTTTGAGCCCCGTGTCAGGCTCTGTGCTGACAGCTAGCTCGGAGCCTGGAGCTGCTTCAGATTCTGTGTCTCCCTCTCTGACCCTCCCCTGCTCACGCTGTCTCTCTCTCAGAAATAAATAAAACATAAGAAATTTAAAAAAAAATAAGAAGGGCAGGGGCGCCACGTGGCTCAGGCGGTTGAGCGTCCAACTCCTGGCTTCAGCTCAGGCCATGACCTCACAGTTTGTGGGATTGAGCCCCATGCCAGGCTCTGCGCTGACTGAGGCTCTGTGCTGTTTGGGGTTTTCTCTGCCCCTCCCCTGCTCCCTCTTTCTTTTTTTTTCAAGAATAAATAAATTAATTTAAAAAATTAGAAGGGCTGGGGTATCTGGGTGGCTCAGTCGGTTGAGTGTCCGACTTTGGCTCAGATCAAGATCTCAGTTCGTGGGTTTGAGCCCTGTGTCGGGCTCTGTGCTGACAGCTCAGCCTGGAGCCTGCTCTTGATTCTGTGTCTCCCTCTCACTCCAGCTCATGCTCTCTCTCTCTCTCAAAAATAAATAAACATTAACAAAAAAAAAAAAAGGGCCAAACACTGGTATTTGCTGAAGCCGGTGATGGGCGTGAGGGCTTCATCGTACATTTACTAGATTGGTCTTTAAAATCTTCCACTAGGAAACGTTTAGATATGAACAGGGGAGAAAGGACTTCCCTGTGCCAGACTTACTGGTAACCATGCGTCTTAGGATTGTGACCTCAGGAGTGTGCAGTGTTTTCTGACCTCACCGCTGAACTCCCTTTTCCAGACCTTCTCCTGGGCCTCGAATTTCTGGGAATACACGTTTTGAAATGCGTTCCTTGGAGGCAAGGATAGTCAAGAAAGTATCTTGGAGGCTGTATTCAATCCAGTCACTTAAAGCTATACAGTTTTTTCTTAAACAATTTTTTAAAAGTTCATTTATTTTGAGAGAGAGTGAGTGCATGTGAGCAGGGGAGGGGCAGAGAGAGAGGGAGAGAGAATCCCAAGCGGACTCCGCACTGTCAGCACAGAGCCCGGTGTGGGGCTTGATCCGCCGAACCGTGAGATCGTGACCTGAGCTGAAACCGCCTGAGCCGCCAGCGCCGGGTCTCCAGGCTTTCCTCCAGTCGCACAGCCTCTGCCTTTTGGTGGCGCCTCTGGGCAGCCGCAGGGACCGCAACGTAACATGTCGGGGTTACAGCTGTCACTGTTTTGTCATCTTTCCCCCCTTTTCCTGTGTTCTTTGGACGCGCATTTCTTACGAGAATCTCCTTTGTTGGCTTATGAGCTATAATCTTTCCCTTGTGTTGTTTGGGGGGCTGCTGTTTGGTTTACAGCTTGTGTCTCTAATTTGCCTCGGCCCGTGGGCGGGTGGCGCGGTCGGCTGGGGGGGGGGGGGGGGGGGGGGCCCCCCCCCCCCCCCCCCCCCCCCCCNCCCCCCCCCCCTGCCCCGGGAGCCTCCTTTCTGGGTCTTTGCGCTGCCGCATCATGCGTTCCGCATCTACACGTGCTATAAATGTCATGACACAAGACGTTCTATTTTTTCACCCGAGACGGTTTCCACAGCTGCCGTTCCCGTTGTTTCTTGTTCTGTGTAGACGCAGGTGTCCATGTGGCGTCGCCTCCTTCTGCTTGAAGAATGTCCTTCAGCATCTGCCCTGCGCTTCTCCTGCTGATGAATTCTGTCAGCTTTGTTTCCGGCACCCGAGAAAAGCCTTTATTTTTCTGCCTTTGCGTCAGAAAGAGTCGTCAGGAGGTGGGGAGTCCTGGCGGGGCGGTGGCGCCTCCCTGTCCCGATGCCCTGTCGCCTCCTGCTGCCACCGTCTCCAGTGGGAGGGCCGCTGGGCCCCGCGCGCGTCTCCGCCCGTCCGCGCGCGTCTCCCCACCCCGTCCTGTGCGTCTCTGCCCGTCCGCGCGCGGCTCTGCCCGTCCGCGCGCGTCTCTGCCCATCCTGTGCGTCTCTCCCCGTCCGCGCACGTCTCCGCTCGTCCTGTGCGCATCTCTGCCCGTCCTGCCCGCGTCTCTGCCCGTCCTGCCCGCGTCTCTGCCCGCCCTGTGCGTCTCTGCCGGTCCTGCGCGCATCTCTGCCCGTCCTGCCCGCGTCTCTGCCCGTCCTGCCCGCGTCTCTGCCCGCCCTGTGCGTCTCTGCCCGTCCTGCGCCTTCTCCCTCCGGCTGCTTTGAGGACTTTCCTTCGCTGCTGGTTTTAATGAACTGTGCTTGGGATTTGTTGAGCTTCTCGGACCTGTGGGCTTAGAGTTTTCAAGTTTGGAGAAGTTTCAGGCATTGTTGGAATGACTTCCCCTCTCGGTTAGAGAAGGGCGGTTACGCGCTGTCCACAGCGTGGGGCTCCCCTGACACCCCGCCCCTGCACCATGGCCCGGAAGCTTCCGAAGGCAGCAAAACCGGGCGATGCGGGGCTCACCTCATCTGTGCCTTGTCTCCAGTGTCACCCGCGTCATCACCCGGTGTCCAGAGTCTTCAAGGCTATGACGCCATCCATCCTGTCTGGGTTTCTAGTTGTTCTGGGGGGAGGGTGGACCCAGGTCTTAACTCCGTCTTGGCCGTAAGTGGGGCTCCCTCGTTCTCGACTCAGTCGGGCTTTCTTCCTCCGCGCTGTGCTTGGCTTGCTCTCCTCTCCTCACCCCCTCCCCAAGCTCCACCTGTTAAAACCAAGTGACCGTTCTCGCCCTCCCCTCACGCCCACCACCCCCTCGTCCTGGGGAGTCTTTCCTCCTGTGGCCTCAAGACCACTCCCTCCTCGCCTCCCTCCAGCCTCTCCATCGTCTCTTGTCCGTCCGCCATTGCCTCTCCTCCCCTCCGGCCCCTAACAATGGCCTGGCTGGGGCTCAGGCTGGACTCCCCCCTCCTCTGACACTGTCTTGCTGAGTCCCGTGCCCATCTGTCCACGTGACACCCACGTTCCACCTCCAGACCAGAGCTCACACCCAGCTTGACATCCACGAATCTGGCCACCACTCCGCATGTCCACTCGGGCGGACGCTGGCCTCAACATGTCCAACGCCAGCCCCCCCGCCCCCGTCTCAGGTCTGCCCTCCATGAGCTGCTCAGGGTGTCATAACAAATATGCGTCATATTCTCTCTTTCGCCTCTAAAACCTCCTTGTACCTTCCTTCCCCTGCAGGTGAGTTAAAGCTCTTCTGTGGTCGTCAGATCCTGTGCGTGCTCCTCCGTGACCTCCTGGGCCTCACCCCTTCAGCCCTCCAGCCTCCTTGTGGGCCTGAGCAGGCCAGGCAGGTCTGGCCTCAGGGCCTTTGCACTTCCACGTCTCCCTTGCAGCCTCTCACCCAGCCTTCCGCTCCTACAGCTGCTGTCACTCCTAGCCTCGCCCGCTGATGCGTCATGTTTGCTGGTGGTGTCTGTCCCCCGGATGCCAGCCCCACGGGGCGGGGTCCCCATCTCTTGGCCCCCCTGCCGTGTCTTCAGTGCCTGGCGTGTGGTTGGCGCTTGGTGAATGTTCACTGGGTGCTAAGGGGGCACGAAGGAGAGGCCGGCAGAGCGCCGGAGCGCTGCCTGCACAACCTCGCCTTTTCTGAGGCTGCTCTTTCACAGCGGGGACACCAGCCAGAATCGGGTTTGTGGTTGAAGTTTCCAACCAGACTGAGTTTTAATAGCCAACTGTGACCAGAAACTTAAGAAATGTGCTCAAGAGTCAGCAAGGGACAGAGCAGTTTTGGGAAGTGACCAGGAGAAAGCAGGCCCTCCCCACCAAAAGCACAGCTTTCCTCAGCCATGCTGACCCCAGGGGTACAGCTGAACTGTGACCACTCGGGCCCCACAACGTTGCCTTTGAACCTGGGGCCTGGCCGTGGACCCTCAGCGCCTGCCCGGCCTGGGCACTGGGCAGCCTCCTGGGGTGGGTGGGCCTGTGGGGTGTGAAGACCCCCCGCTCCCCTGCTCCCGTGTGGCCTTGGCCAGAGTTGGCGGTCAGCTGTGGGTCACGCGGTGCCAGCAGCCCAGCGGCAGCAGAGACCAGGCCCGGGGTTGGGGGAGGCACTCGGCCCTGGAGCCCTGGGTGCCCGGCCGGGATGGCTGTGCCCAGGGGCCCGGGGACCTCCGGCTCCAGTGTCCGCGGGTGCCGGCCCCCTCCACGCCCGGTGCTGTGCCGCAGACGCACGCCAGGCCACCTCCTGGGGGAGGGCCGGGCGGCGGCCTCAGGAAGCCCGTGATGGCAGGAAGAAGGTGCTCCATGAAGGTTGGATGAGAGATGGGCTGCGGCCCCACCGACACTGCATCTCCTCTGTCACAGCGTGTTTGCAGACATGCACCAGGAAACACGGCGGGAAGTAACCTCCAGCACGCGAGTCAGGGCACCCGCCCCGCACGGTGAACCTGCGCCCCTCTGGAGCAGCCCCCGGGTGCCGGCCGAGGCTGGTGGGCCCACCGGGGCTCCCTGGGGAGCCTGTCCCCGGTCCCAGGGCCACGGCAGTCCACTCAGAGGGTGCTGGGAGCTGCTCTCCGAGGGTCCGTAGTGGGTCCCCTTCCTCTGCCTCCTACCCCCACCCTGCACCTGCAGGAAGGAGCTGGGATTCTGGGGGTCCTGGACCCCCGGCCACGTGTGCGTGTGGTCTCCATTCTGGCTCACTGGGCCAGGGCCAGCCCCAGTCTCCTAACCGAGGAACGGGGGCGGGGGCCCTGCTCTGCTCACCTGAGGGGTGGGCACACTCCTGACTCCCAGCACCCACAGCTGCCCCCGGACACTGGCAAGGGGGCATCGGCGCCTGCAGGGGTCGCTGGCAGGCTGAGTGGCAGAGGGGGCTCCCCTGGGCAGGAAGGGGCTTGGGCCGATCACGGGTGGGTGGGGACATGAGCCCCCTGGCTTTGCAAGCACGACGTGAGGCTCCCCTCCCCCCGATCACACTGACCCTGGGGTCTGAACCCTGGGATCTGGGGGGGCTTCTCCATGGGCCGAGGCCACGGGACCCCTGCCACCCCAGTCCTGGCAGTCGGCCCTGTCAGGAACAGCGGAGCCTGGCGAGACGTCGCCATCGAGATCAGTGCCGGGTCCCGCCCCAGCTCAGGCAGGCCTCGGTTTCCTGTGCCCGTGAAATGGGTCCATCGTGCAAAATGATAGGTGTGGGCAAACCATGAGGCCATAAAGCCTGGGGTGGGTGGGGGTTCGGGGCAGGTCCCTGACCGCTGGCCTACAGCCTCTCCAGACCACTCTGTTGTTCCAGAGGGCAGCTCACCGCCCCGACCCCTGCCCCGGGCCAGCCTTCCCCGGACCTGACTGTGGCGGGTTTCCCAAGAAACCAGGGGGCCTGCCCGGGCTCAGAGCTGGCCCCTGTGGGGCGAGGGAGGGGGGCGCCGGAGCGGCCCGCACGCCTGCTCGGGAGCCCGGCCCCCGCCCCGGCACACACACACAACTATTTAATTTTGCTCTGGCAAGGAATAATAGAGTCCTGTGTATCTATTACAGATGCGGAGAGATTGGGCCACCACCGGCTATGCCGCACATTCAGAGCCCGAACAAAGCTGGCGACGATCGACTGGGGCTGCCATTATCCATTCAGCGGGTGTAATAAATGAGCCGGGCGCAGCCTGCCATATACCACCCGGCCCAGATAACGGCTGAAAGGAGAAAATTAAATTTTGCTTTTGTTGAAACATTATGATTTATGTATTTGTAATATAGGCTGTGGTGGGCAATTGGGAGAAAAAAAGATTGCTGAGTATCCTTCAGGGCTACTGATGGTCCCGCCGGCCACTCAGCTCGGCCCGCTCGCTCCCGTCCGCAGGTGGGAGTAATAAGGAGCCGNAAAATAATTAACTTCTCCTGCGGGGCCCTGGAGAAGCAGACACGTGAGCGCATCCCTGTAATTTATAACCTTGCAGTTCTGTCCCTTAATGCAGCAATCAGAACGGGCTTATCGTGTTGTAGAAGGTAATGAACTTACTTACTCCCGGCACACGGGTTCCCGGGCTGGGTCTGGACAGAGCGGCTCCCGGCAGACGGCCCTCTGCTGTCTGTGGGGGGGGACCGGGCTGGGGGGCCCCCCGCGGCCCTCCCCTTGGTGCAGCCGCCACAGGCTGTGTCCCAGGCCGCGTGGAGAGAGCCGATGTGTGGAGGGCTCTGCGCGCGCCTTCCCACCCAGAGCCGCCCAAGACGGCCGGGCACGGAGACAGCAGTGCCCACACTCACCTGCTGGTCCAGAGCCCCCGATGGGCCCTGAAGTGGGCTAACCCCCACAGATGGGAAACTGATGCCCGTTGAGGCCGAGGGACCTGTGGTCACCAACAGTGAGCCGCCGTGGGGGGCCCTGCCCCTGCAGAGGTTTGGCCACAGGGCAAAGGCCTCCCTCGGCCCCTGAGGGCGCGGAGGGGTGGCCTCTCCTCTTCCTTTGGAGGGCACTCGGCCTCATGCACGGCAGGCACGGGGAGCTTCAACCACGTTACTTTGGGAGGGTGTCTCCCCGGGCCTTCTCAGCCTCCCTCCCGCCATCTCCCCCGGGGGCCGCGCCCATCCCAGCTGCCATTTGTTCCCAGGACGCAGCACGTCCCAAACTGAGCTTCCCTTGGCTCCCCTGCAGGGCCCAGCAAGCCGAGTGTGAGCGGGACCTCACAGCCCTGGCCTTCCTGCAGAAAGGCCTCTTAAATCCCCGAAAAGGGCAGAATAAACTGCTTTGTGGACATCCTTTGAGCTGCTAGATCAAACCTTGCCTGAAGCAGGTGTCCTTGGCCCACTTGGTTGTTGGGGCCAGAGCTGTCCTTGTTGCTTTGTGAGTTGGGGTCCCTGTCACTGGCTTTGTGAGTGGGGGTCTCTGTCACCGGCACCAGGACAGCCCTGGCCGCGCCCTCTGTCCCTCTCTGGGACCTCGCTGGCCTCTTGTTCTCCTCCTGGGACACAGGCTTCTCTGTTCAAGGCTCTGCCCCCACCGCAGGGACGAGGAATGTAATTGGCCCCATCTAGACCTGGCCCAGAGGCCTTGGCGCGGCCGGGCGGGAGGGTGGGGCGGCGAGGGCCCCCTGCGCTGGCTCTGCCTGAGGCTAGGTGCCTCCGACCAGAGGAGCGAAGTGAGAAGTCAGTGTCGGGTCCCTGTTGAGTGCAGATCTGAACTCCCTTCTTCCTTTTATTCTCTCCACCTCCTCCTCCAACCTCAGCCATCTTGGGTCACAGGTGCCAGCAGCCTGGAGCCGGCCCACGAGCACACAGCCGGCCACTCCCCTCATCACCCTGCCGGTGACGTGCTGGGGAGACCCCGCAGGCAGCGGCGGAGGCTCCGGCCTGGCAGACTTTGCTCTGGGGCAGACTTACTTGTTGCTGTAACGGCCGCCGCCACCGCCCGTGGGGGCCAAGTGCGAGCTGGCGCCCCACAGGGCTGGGCCCCTTTACTCACGGCATGTGCCACGGGCGTCACCCAGGTGGTTTTTATTAAGGATTTATTTTGTGCTTCCTCTGAGTGGCTGCACCAACCCTCCGTACAGCGGCCACGCTCCTGGAGGGCTGAGTCTCCCCTCTGGGGGCCCCGGGGTCCAGCGCATCCCAGCCCTCCTGCCCCCCCCCCCGGGCTTCCGTCTTGGGCCTATAAGGGAGAGGGTCCTGCTGGGGCCTCAGAGGTGGGACCCCTACCCCGGGGGCTGTGGAGCAGATCCCCCAGGGGGCTGCCCGGGCCACCACGCTGGCCTGGGCGGGACCTGGAGTGACAGGATTTCCTCTGGAGACAGAGGCCAGCATCTCTCTTCTCCCGCAGAAGCAGGACCTCAGAATCACCAGGCCACGCCTCCAACAGCAGGGAGCCTGGAGGAGGGGCCCCAAAGAGGGTTGGGGGGGTGGGGTCCTGGCCTGGGGCCCCCAGTGGCCTCCACCCCCCCCCCCCACAGCCCNTGGAGATGGGGAGTGTCTTCTGACTCAGAGGGGTGGCCTCTGGACCCCCCCAGCTCCAGGTTTACCCTGACCTACCCCATGGGTGCTCGCTGTCAGTAAGGGGCAGCAGGTGGCCCTTTTGGGGTCGTGTCCAGCCACTGCCAGAGGAGGGTGCCAGGGCCCTGAGCGGGGGCCCCCAGGAGGGCCTGGTGACTGGAGAAGACAGCCGGAGAGGTGCAGACTCACCCTTCGGTCTGCGCCCGCGTCAGACCCACCGCGCAGAGCCCCGTGGGCACTTCATCGGTTCGAAGTGCAGGCTCCCACGTGTCCCAGGGTGAGCCCCGGCCGAGCGCCCTTCCTCCCTCGGGGCGGGACCCCAACGGCTGGTCAGCTGCACCCCGCTGCCCGGNGGGTCCCGGGTCCCGGGTGGCGGGGCGCTCTGGGGGCAGGGGCCCCGGGAGGGTCTGTCCAGCAGAGGCCTGGGAGAGTGACACATCTCAGAGGGGTCCTCCCTGCTTGCTTCTGGCCCGGACGGGCAGGGCGTGTGCGCGTGTGCGGGAACGGGATGTGTGCATGTGCGGGATGGGGGAGCGGTGTGCGCATGTGCGGGAACCAGGTGTGCATCCCGCGGGTGGGGGCCTCCCGCGGGTGGGGGCAGTGGGGCCAGTCCCCTCTGCGGCCTCAGGCTCCGCAGCCAAGGGGAGGTCACTGCTGCCAGCGCGCAGCGGGTGGGAGCTCCAGGGTCTCCAGGGCCAGCACGCAGCCAAGGGACACTTGGCACATGGGCGCAGAAGGAAGGAGGGGAGGAGGGAATGAGGAAGAGGGTGGAAGGGGAGGGGGCGGAGGGAGGGACAGAGGAGAGGCCCGGCCTTTAGGAGGGAGGTGGGTGCCAGTCTGTAGGATGTGGGCATCGTGTTCATGGTGACGTTGGGCTCTGCATCCCAGTCCCCAGTGCCTTCTGGGGTGACTTTCTAGCCTTGCCCAGGGCCGAGGGTGGGGAAGAATGAGGGGGCCCTGTGGGCGCGAGAGGTGGGCCAGGGGCCGACGTGCTCGCCTCAGCTGTGCCTTGCAGCGCTCGCTCCCTTTCTGCTGCTGCCCTCTAGGTGGTCAGGTCTGACCCCAACCGCTGAGTGAGGGGGTCAGCAAGGGGGAGCCCTGGAGAGGGCCCTGCCCTCCAGGGCAGGAGGGCTGGGTGGGGTGAGCCACTGGGGGCCCCATGGCGGGGCCCCCCCCCCCCAACCCGCTCCGGGGCCCCTCCTCCAGGCTCCCTGCTGTTGGAGACACGGCCTGGTGATCCTGAGGTCCTGCTTCTGCGGGAGAAGAGAGATGCTGTGGGCTCCTAAGAAGGAGCAGCGTGATGGAAGTTTGTGGGCTTCAGGTTGCTGTGGGCAGGGGTGGGGGCGGGCGCGCATCGGGGAGCCTGACAGGGCCAGCTGGGGCGGGGCGGCGACGACAGACAAATGTCATTCTGAAGAGCATGACATTTATATGGAGCACTTTCTCTCCTCTCCATCACTGGTGACTTCTGTGTTTCAAGGGCACTGTGTGAGAAGAGGCTTCTGGAGAGAGGCTGGGGCCACAGGGGAGGGGGTGCCGTGGCGCCAGGGTCTCAGTGTGGCGGCTGGGTCTGGGCATAGGATGCTGAGCAGGGGACAAAGTGGCCTAGCTGGGGCACACGCCGGCGCCCCAGGCCTGAGCACCGACCCCAGGGGCTGAGAGTGACTTCGTATCCACCTGCCCGGGGAAGCTTCTGAGGGCAGGGGGTGCCGTCACCACCGCCACCGGCCCCAGCCTGAGCACCCACCCCGGGGGCGCATGGTGGCTCCCAGGCAGAGCCCCTCACCCAGAGTCACCCTCCCCCGCCCCCTGCCCAGCCACACACACCAAGTCACCGGCTCGATGCCGAGGATGTGTGCCTGGCCCTGCCCTCCCACCAGAAGACCCTTGTGACGACGCCACACAGGAGGACCTGGCCAGACCTGCCGGGAGCCGGCCTCTCCTCTGAGGGCAGCCGCATTCTCCGTGGGTCCAGAGGCAGCCGAGCGGGGCAGCTGAGGTCCAGTGAC
This sequence comes from Crocuta crocuta, assembly GCF_008692635.1. Lineage (NCBI taxonomy): Eukaryota > Metazoa > Chordata > Mammalia > Carnivora > Hyaenidae > Crocuta > Crocuta crocuta. The sequence continues at coordinate 743,086 of NW_027551568.1, forward strand.
TGCTGCTGGTGTGCCCCGTGGACCCCAGCCCCTGCCCGTCTCTGCCTGTGCCCCACAGTGGGCAGAGTCTGGAGTCATGTCAAGGAACTTGAACAGTTCTCATTATTTCCTGCTTATTTTGTAGATTGTGGGACACATGGGCTTTGGGGTCAAGCCTGGGCTGAAAGGGTAGAAAACACCAGAAGGTGAGTGAGGAGGAAGAAGGAAGGGTGCACCTCCCCAGCTCACGGCCTGCCTGTGACATGACTTCTGAGCTGAGGGGTCGAGCATGCAGTCCAGGGCACAGCAGAAGGAGGGGTGAGGAGGGAGCCCTCAGGCCTGGAGCCACCACAGAGGGACAGAGTGCTGCCCTACCCCGCAGTGGCTATGGGCATCACCCTCCACGCCCACTCACGTGTTCCCTCTGTCCACCCTGGACTTCAGTCCTCTTTGAAGGCAGGAACAGTGTCCTGTCCCCCATACCGTTCCCTGGAATGGAGGAGGAATGGGGCATGTGTAAGATGGAAGTAAGAGAGGATGGATGGGTGGTAGTGAGGAAAGATAGAAGGAAAGAAGAGTGAATGAATGGATAGATGGATGGGGGATGGATGGATAGATGGGTGAATGCTGGATGGATAAATGGGTGGATGGATGGATGGATGGATGGGTGGATGGATGGGTGGATGGATGGATGGATGGGTGGATGGATGGGTGGATGGATGGGAGGTTGGGTGGGTGGTTGATGGATGAATGGATGGATGGATGCTGAACGGATTCTGGATGAATGGATGGATGGATGCTACATGGATGGATGGATGGATGGATGGATGGGTGGATGGATGGGTGGATGGATGGGAGGTTGGGTGGGTGGTTGATGGATGAATGGATGGATGGATGCTGAACGGATTCTGGATGAATGGATGGATGGATGCTACATGGATGGATGGATGGATGGATGGATGGGTGGATGGATGGGTGGATGGATGGTGGATGGGTGGATAAATAGATGAATGGATGGATGGATGCTGTATGGATGGATGGGAGGTGGATAAATGGACTGGAGATGGATGAGTGGATGGGTGGGTGAATGGATGGATGGGGGAGGGGTGGATGGAGGAGGGGTGGATGGGGAATGGATGGCCCCTGGGTGGCTGTGTAAGTGTAGACACACTTAAGCAGCACATAAACACATGACTGCACTCACCATTCTGTAAATTTATGACCACAGCCCCAAGGGGTACTTAGCACTGGCTGGCAAGCCTACTTCATTTCTCTCTCTCGCTCACAAAGTCTTGCTTTCAAGGACACTTTCTCCCATTCTCTTCTCTCCTTAAACTTCTAACGCTCCTTACTCCTCAGTCTCCGCTGCTGTCCTTACTTCGTTCCCTGAGAGAGTAGGATAATCTAAGACAGAACTTCTCCACGTAACCACCACCAGCCCTACAGCCACCTGCCTGCCTGCTTCCACCTGGGCCGAGGCGCCCGGCCTGTGTCCCTCAGGAAGGCCGGCGTCCGCTCCGGGGCACCCGGCTCCCATACAGATGGGTCAGCTGACTGACGGAAAAGATAGATGCGTGAATAGGCCGATGAACTGATGGATGGTGGGTGGGTGGAGGGCGGACAGACGGGTGCATGAATGGATGGTAACTGTGCTTGAGCGGATGAGTGCAGGCGGGTGAGTGGCTGGAGGTGTGAGCGACAGCACGGTGGGTGAGGGAGGGCGGACGACAAATGGGCGGGGAGGTAAGCGGAAGGACAGGTAGGCGCCCGTCTAGAACCTCCCCCTCCCCCTCCCCCAGTCCCACCGGCCGCAGGACCGGGCGGAGGCCCCCAGGGGTGCCGGTCCCTGGCTGTCTTGAGCTCCAGTCACGGGCTGAGTGCCCGCTGAGGAAAGGGGCGTGAGTGTGTGCACCCACTTGTGCGGTGGCCTGAGGGACGGGGGCAGCCCCGAGGCATCCGTCCAGGACCCCCTGTGCCGGCTTCACAAGCGTGTTTGCATGGTGGCCACTGTGTTTCCGCCCACCGCGTGCACACCTCTCCTGCCCCGGGCTGAGGTGACCCTCCTCTCCGGGGGGAGGATCCCCGTTCCCCAGCAAGCCCCCTGCTGTCTCTCCCACTCCTGGTTTCTCTGGGGGAGCTTTCGAGGCTCCAGGACTATCTGGGGGTGGGGGTGCGGAAGAATCAGCTGGAGCCCCTGGTGTGGGCAAGCCCCTGGGTCACAGGAGGGGGTGCCCAGCCCAGCCCAGCCCTGGGCGAAGCGGGAGTCAGCCCCTCGGCCCGNGGGCTGTGTGCCACCTGGGGGGGCGGAGACAGCCTGTCAGGGGTGACTGCGTGGCAGCCGGCAATTATGGGATTTCTGAGCGCCTCGTCGGCCGCTGCTTCGGGCCCAGACCCGGCGGCTGAGGGCGCGGCTGACATTTCCGAGTCTGCGGGCAGTAATTGAGGTCCCGGCCCTCGAACTATGGGCGTGTCCCTGCCCACTGCGTGCCACGGGCTCCAGAGAGACCCTCCCTGTCTAGAGGACCGCTGTCCTGGCCTCGCCTAAGACTGATCAGGAAACTGAGGCCCTGCCGAGTGGGGAGGTGCTGCGTGGCTCCCTGCTCTGAGTGGCAAGAGGCTCATCCACGTGGCTGCACGCTGAGGCCCCGGGAGGTGTGGCCTGTGTGCCCTGCTGTGACCTTGTGAGCCCTGTGACAGCCCCCTCCGGCCTCCCCTGCTGGGCCGGTGGCCTCAGTGTGAAGCCTTGGGCCACCTGACAGCTCCACTCGCCACCCGCCTTCCCTGAAGCTCAGGGCGGCAGGTGCGGCCCTGGTGTGTGGGAGAGAGAGACGTGGCCCTGGGTGGGGGGCGCCCTCTGGCTCCTGGGGCCCCACACTCCTTCCACACCTGACCCTCTCCACCTGCAGGGCACTGTGCTCCTGGCCTCCTCCGTCCCCCTCCTGTGGGGGTTTCCCAGGCTCAGCCCTCAGCTCCCCTCCCTCACCTGTGCCTTCTTCCCTATTGCACTCAGCGTCTACCCCAGATCCCCGCTCCCCCCCAGCGAACCCCCCAGACCCTGGCAGCCGCCAGGTGCAGCACCCACACCCGCTGCTCAGCACACTGCTCCCTGCCTCAGGGACCGGAGCTGATGCCCACCCTGCAGGCTGGAGTCACCAGCCTCTGATTTGCCCCCAAGCAAGGACTCAGCGATGTCAGCATGACCGAGCGTGCACCCAGGGGCGTGTGTGTGTGTGTGTGAACACAGGCAGCACAGGTGAGTGCATATGCATCTGTGAGCTCACGTGTGCACATGCGGGACTGTAGACATGTGTACACGTGCGCACGTGTCTGCACTGGGGTGCACCCTTGTGCACGATAAGCGTGTGCATGCACGCATGTGTGCATCTGTGTGTGTGTGTGTGTGCGCGAATGCGCTCCAGGTGTGTCACTGAGTGTGTGTGTGTGAGCGTGCACCCCACCGTCGTCACCTCATGGGGGGGCGTTGAGCCCGAGGCTTGTGTCTCTCCCGCCCCCCCCGTCTGTCTCTGGCCCCACAGGGTTTCACCCCACGTTTGCACAGCCGAGCGGTGTAGACCCCAGCAGGGAGCCCTGTTCCGAGGGACCCCCATCCCGTTCCCCACAGTCTAAGCCACGTCCCCACCCCAGGCTTCTTCTGGTGCCCCCACCTCAGGAGGGCCTGGGGTGCGGGAGGAGGCCCACGGAGTTGCACCTGGACCGTGCTCGCCCCAGGACAGGACCTGGGGGCGCAGGGCAGGTCAGAGAGCCCTGGAGTCGGCGCCCCGCCTCCCCGGAGCGCATGCCTCTGTGAAGTGGGGGCGGTGGAGGGACGGGGGGGTCACAGGCAGCCCCGGCTCAACGCCCAGCGAGCTGGCGCTGTGGTTCCAGAGCCGTCCCTGCCCCCTGGGAGCCACTGGGGCTGGGGGCGCGGCGGGCGGGCCGGGGGCTCTGCGGTGCGCGGTGAAGGCTATTTAAATGCTCCATTGGAGAGGGATTAAAGTTTACGCAAGGTCACCAAGGATGTGATAATTATAATCACAGGTTTTTGGCTCCACAATGACAGCCATTTGTTATTTCCGCTCGGGCGGCTCCCGCGGCCCCGAGCTGGTGACAGGCGTGGAC
>NW_027551568.1:747487-752413 GCF_008692635.1 Crocuta crocuta
CCCCGAGCCGGTGCCCCTCCCTCCGCTGCAGTCCCAGCAGCCCCCACTGCTGGGGGCCGCCACGGAGCTCCGTCCGCAGGGGCCTCGCTCGTAATGGGGCAGGAGGGGGAGTGGATCGCGGCGGCGCAGCCGGAGGTGGTGGCAGAAGTGAGGGGGGCTGGGGGTCCAGGTCTGGGGGGGGAGCCTGTTGATGCACAGGATGCGGGCTCTGGCCTGAGCCCCCACCCCCCACCCCGTTCTGGGGCCTCAGACTCGTCCTCTGCAGGGGTGGTGTACCGGCCGTGCTGACGCTCAGTGGGCCACATTCACAGCATTTTGTCTTACTGGCCACGGTAGTAAGTCAAGGGGGGCCGGGGGGGCTGGACGGGGAGTGTCCGAGCACCCACGCTGTCCCCGGCTGGAACTCAGGCTGGGATTTCAGTGTTTCCCTGGAGGGGGGTCCGTGTCCTGAGGGAAGGGTCCGTCCTGTGAATGGCCAGCAGGGCCCAGGGGCCAGTGGAGCTCCGTCACGGATGGGCCTCCACTTCTGCACCCCTGCCCTGGAGGGCCCCTTCCTGGGCTGGCTGGCCCTCCTGACCCGGGGCTCCGTGAGCCCTGAGCTGCCGAGACCGTGTCACGGGCAGTGCCGGGCCGACCGGCATAGCTTCCGTGGGCTGAGACGGGCCCAGAGGAGGGCCTGCCGTGCGAGCCGGGGCGCGAGCGACTTCCTGGTGGGGCACCTGTGGCCACGGTGTCCTTTCCGTGCTGGGGATGAGCGCGGGTCTACCTGTGGGCAGCCTGCCCCCGACTCCTCACCCCACCCACCTCCGCCTGTTGCTGCCCCGTGATTGATGCAGCGTTTTTTGTTTGTTTTTGCAATCAGAGGTGAGAGCACTTTAATATATATTAAATGGTGATAAATAGGGGGTCCAGGCGGCCAGCCTGACATGGCATTTGTCTTGGAGGGAGCGGAGATTGATAACTCACAGGCGGCATAAAAAAATCAAGCCGAAGCCCGTGTGGGGAGCCCGTGTCCTAGGAACATTTCTCTCTGGGGCTGCCCCAGGGGACCCGGCCACTCTGCCGAAGACCCGCTGTGGCCACAGAGCCCTTGGCTCTGGCCTTGGGCCTGAGCTGGCCAGACCCACGGCTCTTGGCTCCCCACTGCCCCCCATCACCCCACCGCAGCGGAGGGACACCTGATCCCAGCCAGGTGCAGGGGGGCGGGAGCAGGGCTGGGAGCTGTTCCTCGGGCCCCGACCTGCCTGCGTGCTCTCCTCATCCCTCTCACCTACCACCCGGCCCCGGGCCTTCAACTGCCCCCCTTGCTGTGCCCCGCACACTGCCTGAGAAGGCCGGCCAGGCCCCTGGCCGGGGCACCCCCCGCCGCGGAGGCCCCTCTTCGTCCTGCTTTTACAGACTTGATCCTCCCCCTCCCGGCCCCTGCCCTTCTCGGCCTCACCACCCCTCCCGGCCCCTGCCCGCCCTGACCTCTGGCCTCCTGCGGGCGGCCATGCACAGGAGCGGCCGGAAGGGGCCTGGGCCGTGGGAGAATCTGGTGAGGACCTTCCCCGCGCCGGGCCTCACGGGGGTGGTGCTTAGGCACCGGGGCCGCTCTGTGCCCTCCCCCAGTCCTCTTCTGGGAGCGCGGCCAGGCTCCAGAAGGGACCCCGACTGGCCCAGTCGACCGCAGGGCACGGCCCTGGCCAAGGGACTGGTTGGTGCGAGCACGTGGCCTCCACTCCGTCAGATGTGGTGGGAGGCCTGGAGGGTCCGGCCAGGTCCCAGCAAGCCCGGGGCCAGCGCGAGAGGTGGTGCGGGGTCCCAGGGTCCTCGTCCCGCAGGCTGCCAGGGAGGGCACTGCGGGGAAGGGCACCCCACGGTGTGTGTTGTGGGGCAAGCCCTCCCTGCCTGCCCTGTCTTCAGCCAGGGCCCCCGGCAGGGCTCTTGCTGCTGGTTGGACCCCCAACTCCCCCAGGCTCAGCCGCTGCGAGAGGACACGGCCCGGCACCAGCTGGCCGTGGTCTGTCCAGCCAAGACGGCCTCCACCATCTCCTTCCTGTGCAGACTGTGAGAGCACACCGCCTCCCGGGAGGTAGTGGACGTGCCAGCGCCCGCCTGGGTGGTGCCCATCCCCACATCCTGGTGACATGGACGGTGAGGCCCCCTCTGCACTCAGTTCATCAGATAAAGGGAGTTTTGTTTAAAACATCTGCGGAGCTTGTAAAGACAGCCAGGGCCTCCCCACATGACTGGTGACGGTCCCCTTCCCTGGGGACAGGACTGGCTTCTGGGAGTGGGCGGCTCCCTGGGTCGGGCGACTCTGTCCTGGGGAGGCCTGGCCTGGATGGCTGCCCCGAGGCCCGGCACACCCTCAGCTGTGGGGGCTGGCGTGGCCCCCAGAACACGGCCCCTGAGGCCCTGAGCGCTGAGCCGTGGAGATGGGGCATGCGGCCTGGCTCGGGGGCTGAGGACAGGGACTCAGGAAGCGCCAGGGCCACAAGCCCCCGCTCAGCCTGTGCCCAGGAGCCACCCAGGGCCCCCACCCCACAAACAGAGGGGCAGCAGACTGGGTGGCTTGGGGATCCCGAGTGGGACTGGACGGGGCTGAGCACCATGGTAAGGATGGGCTTCTGACCCGGCAGCTGGTCGGGTCCTGGTCAGTGTCCCAGCTCCCCCCCACCCCCCCAGGCACAGCCCTCAGCCATGTGGCAGGACAGCACCTCTGTGGGCTCGTGGGGCGGAGGGGACGCCGCGGGCCTGTGGGGGCCAGCTGGGGGTCAGGCAGGGCTCCACGGAGGCGGGGCCAGGCTACCTCTGTCCGGGACAACGGGCTCTCAGGGCCCAGGGGACAGACGCAGCTGCGCAGGGGTCTCAAGGTATCGCCGAGGGGATCAGAGGTCGCTCACAGGTGGCCGAGGAGACGCAGCAGGGTCCGGGGGCCCCGCGCCCGAGAAGAATAAGAATTTCAGGATGATGGCAGCAGAGCCTGAGAGCAAGCATGGGCCCCTCGGGGGCAGGGCCGCCTGGCGGAGGCTGCCAGGCCAGGATGGCCCGGAACCCATCGCGAAGCCGGGACGGAAGGAGGCTGCCCGGAGCAGGCCGCAGGGGAGGGGCGGGCGGGCCTCAGGCGGTCTCTTCCTCTGCAGCCTTCGCTTTTCCTATGACGTTGCTGGTCCTTTTCAATGGGATTAGCCTTCCGTCTCTCAGGGTGTTGCAGACGCCCCTACCCCACGCCCTATTTGTCTATTTTGAAGGGGCAGCTTTGCCATTTAGAAATAACTTGATTTTATGTGGTCAGATTTATGAATCTTTCACAGCTTCTGTGTTGCTTCAGAGTTTGTTCTCCTCTGAGACTCTGTTTTAAGGACACGGAAAGGCTCAGCTGTGGTGTATTTTGGTCTGGGGAGGGGGGCGGTCGCCAGCAGCTCGCCAGCCGTGGGCTCGCCCCGTCTTTTGCCTCTTACCCTGAATGGTCACCTGTGACGTGGAGATGCTGGGCTTCAGAGCCGACGGTGAGAAGGAATTCTTGAGATGTCTTCAGTGCGAGCAGGTGGTTTTCCTAAAGCGCGGGGACGGGCCCGTGGGCAGGAAGAGCTGCACTGGGGTCACGACAGAGGACTGATTACAGGCCTCCAGGCTGGGGGGGGGGGGGGCCAGCCTAAGTCTCTAAGGAATTTCGGAAGCAAGGTTTCCAGGGCCTTGAGGAACAGCTCGCTGCCATTAAGGTTATTTACTGTTGTCTAGGGAAGTGTTTGTCGGGAGACCCTCAGATGTACATCAGGGGCCGTATGCTTGGGACTGATTGCTAACATAGATTTGGGGGATAGAGATAAAAGAAGTTTCCAGAGGAACTTTTTTAATGTTTTATTTTATTTTTTGAGAGAGAGAGAAACAGCACGCAAGGGTGGGAGGGTCAGAGAGAGGCAGAGACGCAGAATCTGAAGCAGCTCCAGGCTCTGAGCTGTCAGCACAGAGCCCGACGTGGGGCTCGAACCCACGAACCGTGAGATCATGACCTGAGCCCAAGTCGGACATTCAACCGACTGAGCCCCCAGGCGCCCCCTCCCCCGCAGAGGGATTGTTACACATTACTGCAGACTCACAGGATCCTGTGGGGTGGGGACAAGGTCAGGCTAAGGTCGCCTCTGGCCCTGAGCCAGGTGTCACCTGGAGGCCCCTGCATGTCACGGGCTGGTCTGCGCTGTGAGCTGTAAGGAGACTGAGTTTTTCCTCTTGCTGTTGTTTCCCGCGTCAGCCTGTGGCCTCCCCTCGCTCCCCGGCTCCGACTGTCAGCCTGTGCCCTCCCTGCTTCGAGCCCCTCGCCGGACGGCGTCGGGGCTGGAGGCGGGTCGAGCCAATTCTCCCGGCGATCAGCCACATCACCTGTGAAAACACGGTCGTTTCTTCTCTGGTTTTCCACACCAATCGTGTCTCAGTCACTCAGGCCACCGTGACAAAGTGCCACGGGCCCGACGGCTCAAGCAACAGAAAATCCTTCTATGGCCCCAGAGGCTGCAATTGCGTCTGAGATGGGGCTTCGAGGTTTGGTTTCTCCTGAGGCCTCTCTCCCTGTGAGGTTGGGCCACCTGGGCAGGGGCAGGAGGGAGGCCGGAGGGCAGAGGGCCGCTCGGGAGCCCGGGGGCCTCGCTGAGGCGGCTGCACTGTCCTCCGGGCCGCCTGGCTCTCCCCAGCGCCCGGCCGCGCCCCTGCTGCGGGGCCTGCAGGGGTGGCGCTTGGGTTCGGAGTCTCCGCGGAGCTGTGGCCCGGCCAGACCCGGTGAAATGCACTATATAAATGTAAATTTCCCTCCGAGTCAAGCTCACTCATTCAACAAGCTATCAGCGAGGTGCTGTCAGCCCAATTTTTCACACTTTGTGTCCCTGTTCTCTGTCTGGGGCGATCCTGTCCCCCACCCCCGGCCGCGGCAGCCAGGCAGCTGAAAAA
>NW_027551568.1:752863-771704 GCF_008692635.1 Crocuta crocuta
CTCCCCCACGGCCCCCCCACAGACCCCCCCACAGGCCCACCGCAGGGGCCAGCACTGCCTGGGGGGCTCACCTGGAGGGGGGTGTTTGGGGAGAAGATGGCGCCTCCCTTCCTGTCTTCCTGGTGGGTGGGCTTAGGCCCCTGGGAGTGGAGGAGGGGAGGAAAGGGTGTTTCTCTCCCTCCCTCTTCTCACCCTCCCAGACCCCGGCCACCCCCTCAGGTGGCACCTGGGTCTCAAGGTCTCCCTCTGACCCCACGTGGGGGGGGGGCAGGCCCGGGAGCCCTGTGGGGTCCAGCAGGAAATGACCCTCTAGGCGGCCCCCTTGCCCCACTGGTCACGAACAGGGAGGGTAGTCCATGGGGCCCACTTTACAGGTGGGAAAACTGAGGCCTCGGAGAGAGGCCTCCCACCGGGCACGTAGGGCATGTAGCAGAGGCTCAAAGCCAGCCAGCTCAGGACGAGGTCCCTGTCCCCCGGGGAGGAGGGGATGGGCAGGCAGAGCACTGGCGTCAGGAGTCTGGGGGTGAACAGCAGGAGGGGGGTGACCGTGCTCAGGGCCGGGCCATCTGCTCAGCGCCCCTCGGCCCTGCCGCCTGCCCTCTGCAGCTGCCTGTCATCCCTGGTGGCTCCTGCCCACACTTGCTGTGAGCCCTTGATCTTGGCACTTGCACACCCCTCAGACCTGAGGGCCCAGCGGGAGGCCCTGCCGCCATGCCAGGAGCAGGGAGAGGGGCTCCAGCCTTCCGGGGGAGGTTTGGGACAGATGCCACCCGCCGGCCCCGCTCAGGGGACCCAGGCACATGACCAGGAAGCAGGACAGCCCCACGGGGGTGTTCAGGGTAAAACGGCTTTTATCCCAATGTCACCGACGTACGACAGACTCCACGTAGCGCAAGTACGTAATCTGACGGTGACGGGCGTCCATGCCATGAAAATATCCCCACGGCCTGAATGACGAGCACACCCCCCGAGGTCGTCTCTGCCCCCCACCCCTCCCGTGCCCCTCCTCATACCTCACCCCGTCCCACAAACTGTGGATCTTTTTGTCATTACTGATTCATTTCTCTTTCTAGAACGTTATACAAATGCACCTCTTTCCTCTGGCTCCTCTTGCTGCGCGTCATGCTCCTGAGATTCACCCCGGTGTTGTGTGTGACGACAGCTGTTCCATTTCACTGCGGGGGGCGCCAGCCCACGTGGTGCCTGTGGATGGACGCGGGCCAGGCTACAGTCCGGGACGTTGAGAGAAAGCTGCCGTGAGCGTCCGCGTGCAGCTCTTCACACGGACGCCTGCTTGCATCTGTCGGGCAAAGGCCTGGCGGTGTGGCGGCTCCCGGCTGCTGGTGCATCTGTAACTTTCTAAGCGTGGCCGAGTTCCTGACCCACGGCGGCCTGGGTCCCTGCACGCAGGGAGGGCTGCTCCCGAGGCGGTGTCCGTGTCCGGCCCGGCCTGGCGGCGGCGCGGCCGTGGGCTGCGCGTTTGCATCTCCAGACGGAGCACGGAGAGCCTCCTCTCCCGAGCTCATTTGCCATCCTGGAATCCTCTTTGGGAAAAAAAATGTCCGCTCAAATCTTCGGCTCATTTTTAATTGGGTTGTTTGTCTTCTTAGCATTAAGTTGTAAGAGATCTTTTTTCCCTGTTTTAAAAAATTGAGATATAATTCTTGTAACACGAAATTCACCGTTTTAAAGTGTACAATCCTGTGATAATTTGTGCGTAGTCACAAGGCTGTACGGCCACCAGCGCTCCGTAGTCCAGAAGATTCTCATCTCCCTGAAAGGAAGCCTGTCCCCGCTGGTGGTCACGCCTTCTGCAGCGGGGCCCGGCCGCTCTCTGTCCCGTGGGCCCTGATGCTGGAACATCCGTGCACGGGTGTGAGTGGCCCTGAGGGGCCTAGGACTCCGTGGTGCGGGCGGGGTGAGGCCTTGTTCTTACCTGCAGCCTCTCTGCTGGGCTCCAGGGCCGGGAGCCAACACGGGCATTGGGTGGGGGGCACAGGAAAGCAGGACTCACAGTTAGTTGTGCAGGATGGAGTGGGGAGGGAAGGACGGGGANGACCAGCGCGGAGGGGTGCAGTCCTCCATCCCAGAGCAGAGTGCCCTGACTTGCGCCTGGACAGGCCTAGGGGGGCTCAGGGGCTTCTCTGCAGGGCTCGGACTCCCCCCCACTCCCACCAGGCACCTGCCAAAGCAGGGGTTCGCCCGCCCTGGAGCCTGATTTATGGGGTGTCTTGCTCCCAGTTGTCTGCGTTTTCCAAGACTGCAGAAATCTAATTGCTCTTTGAAGGGGAAAAAAATGCCCTAAATAAAGCAGTTAATTGCAAGCAAGCAGCTCTTCTAATGGGCAGTGTTATCGGCCTTGAGGCGACCAGGAGCGTGCAGCGTGGGGTGGAGCCGCCGCCCAGGCGGGAGGCCCGGGACACCGCGGGGTCACCGTCGCAGGGTGACTCTGGGGTGCCGACCTCGCCAGCGCGCCCCTCTGGCCAGCGGTTAATTGGAATAACAAAGTCAATACGGCTGCTGTGGGACACAATCTTCATTTGATCTTTCTCCTGGGCAGATTAATTAAGTGTTATCAATTAATGGCCTGGTTAAAGGGGACACCGTGTGAATCACTTCCACAGGCGCTATCAGCCCCGCAGGCCCCGGAGGGGAGCCAGAAATAGCTTGATGCCATTCTTACTTTTGTGAGAAAGCAGGGGTCTGCGGGAGGCGCAGGTGCACTGGGCAGAGGAGAGCCACCAAGCTGGGACCAGAGGCTGGGCCTTAGTGATGTGGGACGATGACGGGGACCGCAGCGCCCCGCCACACACTGTCACTGGGCCGCCTGCCCCTTCATGCCATCCAAGCGGCTCTTTGCGGGGTTAAATCCAGGTGGTCCGCCATTAGCTGCGGGCCTCGAGCCTGGCCTGTGGAGCCCAGCCCGTAAGGACACGCTCCTCCCTCCAAGCGTTAGATGCCACTCTTAGAGCACATGAGGGCTACCCCACAGGAGCAGGGGTGTGGCTGAGGAGGGCCCTCAGGATCCTGTGAGGAGCTGGCCGCAGGCTTCCCGCAGAGCAGGCAGCCCACCCCCTGCTGAGGGCCGACCTGCTAAGGGCCTGAGTGGGCCCACCTCCTCCAAGTCCCTGCCTCCCACCCTGCCCCCCAGCAGCGTCTTCTCCCATGGTGGCAGGGTCACCTTCAGCATCACTGGGCACCCAACATCATGTTAACCTGGGATGCTGTGACGATGGTCTGCCGTGGGCACCCCTGCCGACTCAGGACCCTGGCTCCCAGGCCTTCCCATGGGAGCCTAGAGTGCGGGCGGTGAGGCGCGGGGGCTGCGTGAACACGATCTCAGGGAAGCAGCGCTCACGGACTCGGGGACCAGGCTGGGGAGGGAGCCCTCTCTTGATCGACCCCACCTTTCCCACCGCTCTCTGCGGGGCCCAGCCCCAGCCGTCCCTCCGGCCCTTGGGCCAGGGAGCCCCTAAGGAGGATGGGCTAGTGGACTGCTAGCCTGAGCCTTGGAGAGGGATTCAACGTGCATTTGGAATTAGGTAGATGTGGCCATCAGCCCAGTCTTTGCCGTCCATCAGCAAGGGAGCACTGAGCTGTGGCCCCTATCTCCCGGAGTCCAGTGTCCTTCACTTCAGGCATCATTCTGACTGAGGGAACAGATATGAGAAGTGCTACGGACCAGAAAGACATGGTGGTGGTGGTGACGGTGGAGGTGGTGGTGGTGGTGGTGGTGGTGGTGGTGATGGTGGTGATGGTGGTGGTGGTGGTGATGGTGGTGGTGGTAGATGTAATGGTGATCATCGTGACTGAGAAGAATGAGCACTGGTGTCTCAGTTTCTGAGAGCAGGACTCTGATGGGCTTAGCTGGGTGGCTCCAGCTCAGGGTTTCTTATGAGGCTGCAAATCGGCAGCCAGGATCGTAGGCACCTCAAAGCCTGGTTCCAAGCGGATTTGTCTCCAAGATCGCACCGGGCTTTTGGCAGGCCTCCGGGCCTCACTGACTGCTGGCGTGGCCTGGCGGCTGGCTTCCCCCACGGCAAGTAGTGAGAGAGAGACGGGGCAAGAAGAGAGGGGAGAGGGGAGCAACCCAGCCGGCAGCCAGCACCGCTGTCACAACACAAGCTCGGAAGTGGTGTCCTATGCCTTCTGCCGCAGCGCGTGGAAGCAGGTCACCGGATCCAGCCCCTCGGGAGGGGACCCAGCCTGCGGGAGGGAGCTGGCAGCATCCCAGAGGCTGCCCACCACCGAGGCGGTGAGGGCTGGGAAGAGAGGCCAAGGGCATCTGCTGGCTTAAGGCCCCTCCGACCGGGAGGAAGGCAGGTGAGACCAGAGAGGGCCCATGGACCCACAGCCGGCTCCTTCCTTACAAAGAAGGTTTTGTACCAGGCACCTGGCTTCTTTGATTTGCCTCTTGCTGCCCTGGCCAGGGGTCCTCAGGAATGTTCTGTGAGTTGCGGACAAGGACCCCTTTTCCTTACATTCTGCATCGAGCCAGAGTCAGGGTGTTCTGGCTGGAGATCTCTCTCCCCTGGAGGAAGGCAGCAGCGGGGGCCCCGAGAGGCCACCCCCCCGAGCCCAGGCCTCCTGACCCAGGGGTGCGGTCTGGGCAGTCCCCGTTCCCCTGGGCAGCAGCTGTGAGGAGGGGCTGGCGGGGGCCCGGCCCCCCCAGTCAGGCTGCGCCTGGCCCTTCGCTGGGACCAGCCCCCCAGGGATAAATTCTCCCCTGGCGGATTCCCGCTGCAGCCAGGTCTCTGAGGAATGAACACTGTGTCCCATAATTTCCGAGGCGCTTGCCCGATGGGACAGTTTGTAATAAAATTGCTTCTAAAAACATATTTGCAAGTTGCCACCACATTTTTTAAGCAGAACAATCTCTCACGGTGGCTCTTCGTCTCGGTGATTAAGTAGCCGACTCTCTTACATGTATTTTGTTATGTGCGTCTTAACCAGGCTGAGAAAGCGCCTTCTTGGCAGGGTCCTCCCTTAAAAAACACTGTTTTGATGTGTGATTTACGGGGTTATCTGATGAATCCCTCCCAGGAGCGGGTGACAGGCTCATGAGAAGGTGAGGGATGGGGTGGGCTCCCGCGGCTGCTCTCCCTGCCAGGGAGCCAAGGGGTTGGGGCAGAGGACCCTGCCATCTGGATGACTTCGTGTCACCCCAAACCCTGTGGGGTGGGGAGACCGGGTGAGACACAGGGCATGTGGGGTGCGATGCTCTCTTCCTGCTGCCCTCGTTGGCCTTCTCCCGTCTCCCCAGCCCCAGGCCCCGGGCCACCCGGCTCAGGGAATCTGGACCTCAGCCTGGTGGGGGGCAGCGTGACCGCTCTGGCCCAGCGCCGCACAGGCCGCAGATGGTGGTGACCCAGGAGCAGGGCCGGAAGCAGACCTTCCCACCCGCAGGGCAGCACCGTGAGCAGCGACCAGCACAGCTGTGAGGGCACCACTGGTGGCAAAGCACCTTGGCCGTGCACAAGGCTGTCCTGGGTGCCTGGGCAGAGGTGTCCCCCCGAGAGGCTCTCACCTTGGTGGCCCAGGGGAGTGAGGCCCTCAGTGGGCGACTGGGGCCCTTTACATACAAGGCCCCTCCCTCCGGAGCTCCAGCCAGGTCTCCAGGGACACCCACCACCTGTAATTGGGTCCTTGATGTTTCCCTCTAGGGCAAGTGGCCTTGAGGGAACTCGTTCCCTGGGTGCCCTCGGGGTCGGCCCCCAGGCCCTCGCTCCCTGCTCCAGTGGGAAAAGGCCCGCTCCTTAAAACCAGCCCCCAAGCCCGGCCAGGCGCCAGGCGTTAGGGCTGATTCCAGAAACCACGATCTCATGGCCCTGTTCGTAGCAGGGGGGGTGTGAGCGCTCTGAGATCCAGCCAGGTCCCTTGGTGAGGGGCGCACACCTGTCCCGGCCGGCGCTGCGGGCGGCCGGGGTGGGTGCCCAGGGTGACACCAGCCTGGAGGCCCTGCAGAGCGTGCAGGCCGAACAGCAGAGGCTGCACCGCGGACGCCAGGCCCGCCCGACCCTGACTGCCTGGGGCTGCGCTCCTGGGCAGTGCCCTGGGCTCGTCCGTGGCCAGGAAGCGGTCTCCTCCTGCTGCCCCAGCACGAGGGGTGGGTGTCCGCTCCACCCTATCTCTGCACCCCAGGCCACCCTCTCAGCCCCGGCCCCCGTGTGACAGCCGCACATGCGTCCATGTGCGTCCCGGTGCAGCGCACCCCAGTGCCAGCCCAAGGGGGAAGGCGGCGCCATGCCTGCTGGGGGCCGACCACGCGCACAAACGCGGCGGGCTGCACGGCGAGTCTCACGCACTCACACGGGAGGGAAATTCTGGTGCTGGTGACCACACGGATGAGCCAGAGGTCACCATGCTGAGTGGAAGACGCAGAGGGACACGTGCCATATGGTGTGTGCAGAAGAGGGGAGTCCATGGAGACGGGCGGGTCAGGGGTGGCGGGAGCCTGGGGAGGGGCACGGGGGGCGCGGCTGGAGGGCGCGGCCGTGGTGATGGCTGCACATCTGAATGTGCTGAAGAGACACTGGAGTGTACAATTTAAATGGCGTGTGAGTTATAGCTCAATAAAACTGTTTAAATGGAAAAGAATGAAGTTTGGGGCCAAAAGGAGCATTTGGGTGACAGTGTGCTTGGCCAGGAGCTGGACTGGCCCGACTTGGAGCTGGGCCAGCCCCCCGCCCCCATTCCTCCCGGGGCCTGGGCTCCAGCCCCCACATGCTGCCTGGGGTCCGGCCTTGGGCCCCCCTTGCCTGGGGTTGCCATGAAGGCTCGAGGGGCCCGGGCCAGGGCTGGGGGCTCCAGCCTTCTCCACAGAGCTCGGGGTCACAGGACATGTGCTAAGCAGCCCGCCCAGGGTGCCCACGCACCTGTGAGGGGACCACAGAGGCAGAGACCTGGGTCTGCAGGAAGCACCGCAGGGCGGGTGGCAGGGGCACCCCCGGCCCGGCTCCAGGCTCTGGCCCCAGGGCTCCTGAGCCTCCTGTGTGGACCCATGCTCAGNAGGTGGGGACAGCGTGCCGGCTGGAGGGCAGTGTGCTTCCCGCACCACTCCGAGGCCCCCCAAATGCTGGAAGGCGGCCCAGCCCTCTCCCGCCCATGTCAGCGGGCAGCCAGGCGCCGTCCAGCGCAGGTCTGGCTGGAAGACAGCCTCAGGGTGGCCCCTGAAGACCGGGGAGGGGAAGCCCGTGCAGAACCTTTCCTGAACCCAAGACGTGAACAAATCCCCCGGACGCGGAAGCCAGGGCCGCTCCTACCCCCGGCCCGGCGGACCCCTCCCCTGATGCCCTTCTCCCCGGGGTAGAAGTGGTTAGAGATATATTAATTATATTTCTTCCCCTAATGGGCTGCTTACTTTATGATGTGGGGACACAAAAGTAAATTTTAAAATCAATTATACAATTACATATGTAGTAATAACAGAGTACACAGCTAATCTCCACTGGGTCAGGACTGCAACCTTCCAATAATGCAGGTTTCATTAGCGGAAAGGCTGTTATTGCCAAGAATTACAGAAATAATGGGAGTGGGTGTATTCAGCGAGAAGTAACAAATGAGGCTGCCCGGGAGATAAGACGCCGAGCCGGCTGCTCGCCAAGAGCCCGTGGAGGCCGAGAACCTCCTCGGGTCACCTGCACCTGCCTTGGGAGCAAGAATTAATTTCAGACGCTTTCTGGGGCCTGGCAGGTGGGGGCTTCTGCCCAGGGAGCTGCGGCTGTGCCTGGGGGGCGGGGGCGGTGAGCGCCGGGGAGCCGAGGGAGGGTCCGGGTCTCTTTCGTCTGGTGCTGGGAGGTCCCCGAGACTGTGCGCCCCCACCCACCGACATGTTCCCGCCCCACGGCCCCTCTCCGCACTGGTGACAGCTGCCAGCCTCGCACACACACACCCCCCCCCGTCCCCAGGGGCCACTTCTCACCACTGCTGGGAGCACGACTTCGCTCACCTCGGCCCTGGTTTGTGTTGGACAGAAGAGCAGATTCCCGGGGCGCTAGGAACGTGTGCAGAACAAGAACGAGATGGCTCGGGGCGCTGGGCGGAGGCCTCCTCTCTGGCCCCCATGCCCTGGTCCCAGGCGCCTGCTGGCACCTGCAGGCCCCAGAGGTCGTTTGGGGGGCAGAGTGGGGGTGGGGGGTGTCAAGAGGCGATACGTGTTAGAACAGGGGGCAGCAGGGACAGCTCCTGGGGGACCCCCGCCCAGGACTGCTGGCTCCCAGAAAGACACCCCCATTGAGCCTGCGGGAGCGGAGCCTGACCATGTCATCAGTGTGGAGAGAGAGTGAAGCCTGAGGTCACTGCCCCCAGGGGTCACTGGGCCGGGCACCAGGGTCTGCAGACCGGGCTGCTCGCTGCTGCTGGGGCTTCTGCTGGGGGTGCTGGGGGCCCGGCCCCCGTGGAAGGAGGAGGGACCCGCAGCCAGGGGCAGCCACCTGGCTCTGGGACGGTCCCCACAGCATGGTGCGCCACGTGTCACAAGCACAGAGCGAGGATTTGGCCTCTCCTTGGAGCCGGGGGGCACTGGCCCTGCTGTGTCCTGGCGAAGTGACCCTGAGGCATCCCTCTGATGGCCCTACTCAGGGTGTCATGGCGCCCTCAGCAGCACTCCCCTCTGCCGGCCTCACAGCCCAGCCAACGGTGCTGCCCTCAAGTTGCGCGTGGGTCCCGCAAGCACACTGGCACAGGAGGGGCCAGTGAGCAAGGGGCACCAACAGCCTTTCTCCAGGGTCAGTGTCAGGTCCCGTGCGTCACCAGGGTCGAGGTCAGAGTCAGGCTTTAAGGGTGACTGGGAGGGTCACCATTTTGTGTGTCTCACCGACAGGAGCGCTCAGTGTCAGACGCCACGTCCCTGTCTGTGGTCAGTCTTTGGTGAGACTGGTCAGGCCTGGATGGAGCCTGGGTCCCTCTAGGGCCTAGGGAGAGACCACATTCCCAGTTCATTCCTGCTGTAATCCTGGATTGGGGCCTTCTAGAAGGTTCTTCCCTACCCACATTCAGCTTTAAGACAGAGCTGAGAGGTGGGGCCTGGAGAACTTGAGGAGCCTGCGGGGGCTGGACGGCGGGGGGTGCTTCTGGTGAAGTGGGGGGCCAAGAAGGTGCCTAGGGGCGGGGCAGGTCACCCACCTACAGACCCTGCACCCCACGTGCTGGGGGCTGGGCAGACACAGCCCCAGCAGCCAAGACAGACCCCCGGCCGGGTCCCATTTGGTGTGGCTGTTGTGGGTCCGTGGGACGCTGGGCAAATCTGAATTTCATTCAGTTCAAGAGGCCTCTTCCCTAGCCCACACGTGGCGGGTGGCGGGTGGCGGGTGGCGTGGGAGCCCCAGCAAGGCTGGGGCGAGCTCGAGACGCTGGTGACTCTTCCTTCCAGGTCACCTCCGGGCTGCTGAGGGCCAGCGCCCAGGCCAGCGTGCTGGCGGCACGGCCGGTGGACCAGGCGCCCGAGTGCGCTGAATGCCTGAGCGACTGTGGCCGCGGGTTACCGCGCATGCAAATGAGCTGTGCTGCGCCACGGGCCAGCCTTCTCTTTCTGTGCCTGCAAATAGACTCCGATAAGGGGATCTTTGTAATTACACGGAGCTACACTGGTCAATTCTGACTTTTAAATACCGCAGGGCCCTAGAAAGGAGAAGAAAGCACTGAACACATGTTCTTCTGGGCAATAGCAGCCGCTTCCTTTTGAATTCCACCGGCTCGCCCAGAGCCCGGCCGGCCGCGAGGCCGCCCGCCTCCTTTGTGAGCGCTATCGCTCCATCACGGCGCGAGATCATTTCCAAATTAAATTTTATGGTCCATTACTTACCGCTCCGACACTGGTCTAATGGAATCTTAAATGGAACTGACTTGATCTGTGTGGGGCTGGCCGCTCAGTTAAGATGTTATTTGGTTCTAATTATCAGATAATGAACTCGGGAAATTTAATTTTTAATATTTGTATGTCAAAAGTCCATTGTGCTTTGCCTGGAGACTTTAAATTAAAAGTTAACACGGGTCCAACACGGGTCCCAGAATGTCCTCCTGAGGGCAGGGGCCCCCCAAAGCCCCTACTATGCTCCCTGTCTGCAGATGGCAATGACCCCACAGCGCCCCGGGCAGGAGGTGCCGTGGGGCCCGCGGTGCAGAGAGTGCGGTGTGCGGGAGACCAGGTGAGGCGGCCGGGGCTCGGAGCCCCCGGGGGGCTGCCCCCCCCCCCCCCCAGCGCCCNGGATCCCGAGAGACAGTGGGGCCCGGCATCCGGGGCGACGCCTCCGCCTTCAGGGGCTCCTGAGGCCCCAAGGACAGCCCCAGCCCCTGCCTGTGCTCCTGCGCGCCCCTGGGTGGACAGAGAGGAGACGCGCGCGGGGAGGCAGCAGAGGCGTTCTGTCCTGACACCACGGGAGTCCCTCCGCTCGGGCAGAAAGCGCCAGCGCCCCATCCGCGGCCGTCCGCAGTGCCAGGGGCGGGCAGCCCCCCAGGCCGGCTCTGGGCGGAGGCACTGTCACGTCCCTGGGACTTCCCGTCTTTCCTCGCTCTCCCGAAGGGGACACTCGGGGGCTCTGGACAAGGTGTCCCCAGCCCCTCACCCAAATCTTTGGGCCTGGGTGTCTCCAGGGCAGGCCGCCCTGTGCTGGCTTGGACCTCAGGCCGGAAACCCCCCAACTGCCGGGCGCCAGGGCTCACCTGTGCCTCCCCGGAGGAGCCTAAACCTGGGATTCAATTCAACCGCTTCCAGCATCAGCCAGACACAGCTCTGAGTGAGGTGAGGACAAGAGTGGGAGGGGCTCAGGTGGTCCCCAGGAGACTACCAGGAGGGCTTCCTGGAGGAGGGAGTGGCAGCCTCCGACCTAGAGGGTGATGAGATTTGGCAATGGGCAGCGTTGCAGATGGGGGCAGGGCACGGGATCAGGGGGCAGGAGGAAGGGGAGGGAGGGGGCTGGGGGCTGTCAGGAGGCTGTAGGGCTGGACCCAGACAGGCCAGCCTGGTGCCCCGGCCCCAGAGTCTGCTGCTCAGACCAGTGGCTGGGGCAGCTGGAGGCACCTGTGCTCCTGTCACAAGGTCACCTAGAGTCACAGGGGAGGGCAGTGTGGGCCGGGCGTGGCTGGTGGCCCAGGGATGGACGGCCAGCCGCCCTCCCTGTGGGACCCTGTGTGGTCTCTCTTCCCTGGTCTGCAGCGAAAAATGACGGCCCGGCGCCCCGTTCATCAGCAGGCTGTCAGGCCCGAGGGGCTGGGCCGTGGGACTGTCCCCACGCAGTCTCAGCCGCACCTCCGGGGAGGGCCTCAGCCGGGTCAGGCTCGCCCACACGGGGCAGAGACGATGCCATCCGTCTGTGGTCCCCAGCGCCGGGAGGCAGGCTTCCACAGGCACCTGCACGCACCAGCCCCCCGTATGGAGAAGTTGGGGGGCCCTCAGGGGTGCCTCCTTTAGGGTCTGCACTTAGGCTGAGGCTGCCCTTTCCCTGGGCACCTGACCCAGCGCCCGAAACCCAGGGCCTCAGAAGCCCGAGGAGCCGCACCCCCGCAGGCCCAGGAGGCAGACGGTCCCTGACCCCCTTGGTGCCGCCGGGCGGCCGGGAGGCTGCGGCCAGAGTCCCCGGAGGCCCCTTCACTCGGTGCCAGGGGGTCACTTGCTCCCAGCGTGGCGGGGGGTTCCCGGGGCGGCACCCGGAGGGCGAGCCGGCGAGGCTGAGTTACCTTTTATGACCCAGGCTAGGATGTCACCAGCGCCCTCCCTGGTTCTTCAGGTTGAGGACTGTGGGCCGGTGGTATCTGCCATCCGTGGCTGGGTCCCACGCAAACCCTCCTCACTCGGCATGGGGGTGGCCTTCCCGCCAGCGCCCCCGGCACCCCACGGCCTCCCCCCACGGCGCCTCCCCCTGCGGCTGAGCCTGCTTCTTCCTCCGCAGGGGCCTCCGGGAGCAGGTACAGAGTGAACAGCCTGACCCCCGTCCTTGCAGCGGACACCTGAAGCCCGTTCTCAAAGGGGCTCGGGGCCCCTGGACACCCCCCGCCGACCCGTCGTGCCCGGCTGGCTCTAGCCCTCTGTCTAGACAGCATTCTGGTTGGTCCCCACCCGCCCCACGCCCTGCGTGACCTAGAAGTCTGATGCCCTCGCTTTCGACCCTGGCTTTATCGTTTATGTTTCAACATAGCGTTCTCTGACCATTGAGGTCAAGAGCAGAAGAAAAACTTTCACCCTTTCGAGCGAGAGGCAGCCCAGCTGGTAGGTGACCGGCAGGCCCTGAGCGGACCCACAGGCCTCTGCAGCAGCGTCATTCTCTGTGCCACGAGACAGCGTGTTCCCGGGGCCAGTGCTCTGTCCCGTGGCCCAGGCCGTGGCCTGGACCTGCCTGCCCTTCTCACAAGGGGTGGCGGCTGCCTCACTCACTCAGAGCCAGCTCCAGCCTCCACCGCCTGCTGTGTGGCCCGCGCTGGCCGCTCACCGGGCTCACACACTTGTGGCTCCTTCCTGCCCCACCGATGGTGACATTTTCTCCATCAGCATGGGGTCAGCACCCGAAGGCCCCTTGCCTTCCACTTGGAATCTCCATACAGGCCACCTGCTGTGTCCCCACCTGCAGTGCCCCCACCTGCTGTGTCCCCACCTGCATTTACCCCACCTGCTGTGTCCCCCACCTGCAGTGCCCCACCTGCTGTGTCCCCCACCTGCATTTCCCTACCTGCTGTGTCCCCCAACTGCTGTGTCCCCACCTGCTGTGTCCCCCACCTGCAGTGCCCCCACCCGCTGTGTCCCCACCTGCTGTGTCTCCCACGTGCTGTGTCCCCACCTGCAGTGCCCCACCTGCTGTGTCCCCCACCTGCTGTGTCCCCCACCTGCAGTGCCCCCCCTGCAGTGTCCCCCACCTGCTGTGTCCCCACCTGCTGTGTCCCCACCTGCAGTGCCCCCACCTGCTGTGTCCCCCACCTGCAGTGCCCCACCTGCTGTGTCCCCACCTGCATTTACCCACCTGCATTTACCCCACCTGCTGTGTCCCCACCTGCAGTGCCCCCACCTGCAGTGTCCCCCACCTGCTGTGTCCTCACCTGCTGTGTCCCCCACCTGCAGTGCCCCACCTGCTGTGTCCCCCACCTGCATTTCCCTACCTGCTGTGTCCCCCAACTGCTGTGTCCCCACCTGCTGTGTCCCCCACCTGCAGTGCCCCCATGCGCTCCCTGTCACACCCCGCCGCAGAATGCTGCTGGCCCTGAGCCCCCAGGCCAGTCCTGACCCGGCCACACCAGGGCCAAGGAGCCCCAATCCTCAGCCCAATGAGACCAGGCCTTCTAGTTACTCGTTTTCAACGTTAATCAGTCTTCATTCTACACTTCCCTGCTTGACTCCGTGTGTTGTCTATCTCCTGGGTGGCCCTCTTCATGTTTGTTTTCATATCTCTTTATTGTGGTAAAATAGACATATCATAAAACGCAGCATTTTAACCATTTTCACAGGTAGAGTTCAGTGGTATCAAGTACACTCTCATTGTTGTGAATCAGCACCACCCATCCCTAGAATCTGAAATTCTGTCCCCATTAAACACCAACTGCCTGTTTTCCCCTCCCCCAGCCCATCTCTATCTTTCTGTCCCTGTGAGTCTGACTACTCTGGATACTTCCTATGTGTAGAATGACACAGTATTTTCTTTCTGCAATTGGCTTATCTCACTGAGCATCGTGTCCTCGAGATTCATCCATATGGTGGCAGGTGGCAGGATTTCCTTCCTTTTAAGGCTGAATAACATTCCATTGTGTGGATGGACCACATTCTACTTATCACTCATCCATTGATGGACACTGGGGTTCTTCCATGTTTTAGCTGTTGTGAATAATGCTGCTATGAACATGGGGTGCAAACATCTCTTTAATCCTTTGTTTCAATCACTCTGGGTATGTACTCAGATGTGGAATTGCTGGGTGGTATGGTGATTCTATGTTTAATTTTGTGAGGAAATGCCACACTGTTTTCCACGGCAGCTGCACCATTTTACATTCCTACCAACAATGCATAGGTTCCCAGTTTCCCCCACATCCTCACCAACATGTGTTATTTATTTATTTATTTGTTTGTTTCTTTGCTTATTTATTTATTTGAGAGTAGCCATCCTACTGGCTAGTGATACCTCATTGTGGTTATGATTTGTATTTCTCTAATGCTTAGTGGGGTAAGCATCTTTTCATGACTTTTTGGCCATTTGTAAATAATCCTTGAAGAAATGCCTGTTCAAGTCCTTTGCCCATTTTTAATTGGGTTGGGTTTTTGTTGTTGTTGTGAAGTTAGGGGATCTTTATATATTCTGGATATTAGTCCCTCATCAAGTCCCTCATCAAGATGAGTGACTTGCAAATCTTTTCTCCCACTCTGTGGGCTGGTTTTCCACTCTATGGTTGTGTCTTTTGATGCACAGAAGTTTTAGATTTTGATTAAGTCTGATTTATCTATTTTTTTCTTACATGTGCTTTTGGTGTCATGTCAAAGATATCACTGCCAAATCCAAAGTCACGAAGTTTTCTCCCTATGTTTCCCTCTAACAGTTTTACAGTTTAGCTCTTAAGGTTTATGATCCATTTAAAAAATTTTTTTTTATGTTTTATTTATTTCTGAGAGAGAGAGAGAGACAGCATGAACAGGGGCGGGTCAGAAAGAGAGGGAGACACAGAATCTGAAACAGTTCCCAGGCTCTGAGCTGTCAGCACAGAGCCCAACGCGGGGCTTGAACCCACGAACTATAAGATCATGACCTGAGCCGAAGTCAGACGCTTAACCGACTGAGCCACCCAGGAGCCCCTATGATCCATTTTGAACTAGTTTTTGTATGCTGTGTGAGGCAGGGGTCCAACGTCATTTTTTTGCATGGGAATGTGCCATTTTCCTGGCACCATCTGTGAACATGGTCATGGTTCCTTTGTTGAGAGTCATTTAACCACTCAGGGCACCTGTGTGGCTCAGTCGGTTAAGCATCTGACTCTCAATCTTGGCTCAGGTCATGATTTCACAATTGTGAGATTTAGCCCTGGTTCAGGCTCTACACTGGACATGGAGCCTGCTTGGGATTCTTTCTCTCCCTCCGTCCCTTGCCAGCTCAAGCTCTTACTTTCTCTCATAAATAAATAAATAAATAAATAAAATTTGATCGCATAAATGAAGGCTTATATCTGAGCTCTATCCTATTCCATTCCTCTTTATGTCTGTCTTTATGCCGGTACCACAATGTTTTGATTAGTGTAGCTTTGTAGTAAGTTTTGAATTCAGGAACCAGGAGTCCTCCTGCTTTGTTCTTCCTTCTCAAGATTGATTTGACTATTAAGATTCCATTAAACTTTAGGGTGGATTTTTCTTTTCTTTTTTTTTTTTTAGGATGGATTTTTCTATTTCTACAAAATAGCTTGTTGAGATTTTGACAGACATTTCATCTAACCTGTAGATTGCTTTGGGCAGTATTGTCACCTTAACAATATTACATCTTCCAATCCATGAACATGGGATGTCTTTGTTAATTTCTTTCGGCAATGATTTGTTATTTTCAATTCATAAATCTTTCACTTCCTTGGGTAAGTTTATTCCTAAGTATTTTATTCATTTTAATGCTATCATAAATGAAATTGTTTTCTTCATTTCTCTTTTGGACTCTCCTTCATTAGTGTATAAAAAGCTTCATTATTTTCAACATATTTAACCACAGTACATGTTCAGAAAAATGCATAGAACATGAATGTACCACCTAATTATTACAGAATGAAATTCATGTATCTACCTCCAGGTCAAGAAATATCACCATCCCAGGGCGCCTGAGGGGCTCAGTCAGTTAAGCAACTGACTTCAGCTCAGGTCAGGATGTCACGGTTCATGAGTTCAAGCCTNGTACATGTTCAGAAAAATGCATAGAACATGAATGTACCACCTAATTATTACAGAATGAAATTCATGTATCTACCTCCAGGTCAAGAAATATCACCATCCCAGGGCGCCTGAGGGGCTCAGTCAGTTAAGCAACTGACTTCAGCTCAGGTCATGATCTCACGGTTCACAAGTTCAAGCCTCACATCAGGCTCTGGGCTGACAGCTCAGAGCCTGGGGCCTGCTTCCGATCCTGTGTCTCCCTCTCTCTTTGCCCCTCCCTGTTCATACTCTGTCTCTCTCTCAAAAAGAAATAAACATTTAAAAAATTTAAATAATAATAAAAAAAGAATTATCACCATCCCACCTGGTGCTACTTCCCAGGCATTTCTGTTCTCCTCAGAGGTAACCATTACTCCAATTTCTCACTCCAAAAATTCATTTTGCTTATTTAGAACTTCACATAGAGAAATTATGCAGTGAGTATCTTTTTGTGTCTGGCTCCTTTAATCAACATTGTGTTCAGGAAGCTCATTCATGGTGCTGTGCATAGCGCTGTGAGGCTCATCTCCCTTGTAGAATATTTCATTGTGTGAATATGCAGTGAATACTTTTTCCATCCATTCTACTGTTGGTGGCCACCTGGGCATTTTCTAGTTGGGTGATGTTCCAGACGGCACTGCTAATAACATTCTCGTCCATATCTTTTGGTCAACATATGTGTGTGTTTCTGTTTGTGGATGCAACTGGGGGTGGAATGGCTAGGGGTGTCCTATGTTTGGCTTCTGTGGATATTGCCAAATTATTTTCCAGCCCCAGCCGTGTGTGGGAGTCCTGGCTTCCCCGAAGTGGCAGGTGGGGCCGGCTCACAGGGCCGCGCGGGAGCTCCTTGCACACGTCTCCCTCGGTTCCACACATGCTAACATCAAGCGGCACCTTGCAGCCAGCCACGTGGGAATTACTTACACCATTGAAACTGGCGGGCGCTGTAAGTCAGGCCTCCTTCCGCTCCGGAAATGGGCTTTTGGAACATTTCCCAGCATGCGTCTGCTCCAGTCCTTGTCACCCTGGTGTTTCCTGTCCTTCTCTGTGTAGCCACCCGTGGGTGTGTCGTGTATAACCATCTCAGCAGGGTTTAGGGTGCCAGTCTGCTCGCAAATGATGCTGAGCACTTTTTGTGTGTTTTTTGGCCATCAGTGGCCAGTTTTGTGGAGGGCCTATTCGATCTTTCTTGTGGGCCTGTAACAATTTTTTATGTGTTCGGATTATACAAGCCCTTTGATGATATGTGTGCAGAAATCTTCTCCAACGATCTGAGTTGTGTTTTTGATGAATGAAAGTTTTGAAATTCTAAAACGTCTTTATAGTTAGTACATTATGATGTACTATTTAAGAGATCTTTTCCCACCTTGAGACGATGAAGATATTTTTTACATGGGATCAATTTTAGCCTTTTCGACATAAATATCAGTTTATTAGGCACCCAGCACATATTGAAAATATCATTAAGATGTCACTAGTTTTGAGGCACCTGGAGCAGGGGGGCTCAGTTGGTTAAGCATCTGACTTCAGCTCAGGTTGTGATCTCAAGATTCCTGAGTTCAAGCCCCACGTGGGGCTCTGTGCTAACATCTCAGAGCCTGGAGCTGCTTCAGATTCCGTGTCTCCCTCCCCTGCTCATCCTCTGTCTCTCTTTCTCAAGAATAAGTGAGTGAATAAACATTTTTAAAGCATGACTAGATTTTTAAATTTTAATTTAATTTTATTTCAGAGAGAGAGAGAGTGCAAGCAAGGGAGAGGGGCAGAGAGAGAGAGAGAGGCAGGCACCATGCTTAGCAGAGAATCCAAAATGGGGCTCAATCCCATGACCCTGGGATCATGACCTGAGCTGAAATCAAGAGTCCCAAACAACTGAGCCACCCAGGTGCCCCCAAAATATGACTAGTTTTAAGTATTTTATTGTTATTAATTTCACCTGAGATGCAAATTTGCTTCCTCTCCCATATATATATACGCAGTATACGTGAGATTTCCTATATACACATATACACGGTGTATGTGAGATTTCCTATATACATATATATTCCCCCTGCCCTGAGTAATTTAAGAGTAAGTTGTAGACATGTCCTCTAAATACTTCAGTGGTACTTGTTAAAAACAAGGACATTCTCTTATATAACTACAATATAATCATGAAAGTCAGAAAATAAGCATAACAAAATATCATCTAACCTATAGACATTGAAATTGCCCCACGAATATTCTGTACACACACACACACACACACACACACACACACACTCCTAGACTGTCCACTGCGGGACCCAGAGTCCATGCCCCCCGAGCAACAGGCATCCACAGCGCTCAGACCCTGGGCTCCCGCCTGAGTGCCAGACGCGAGGTTTGCCGCGTGGCAGTGGGGTCGCAGAAGAGGGAGACACGCCACAAACGGGTAACATGCAGAGTGAAGATGATTCTGTTTTACAAAAAATCATGATTGGCAATAAAGAGTTAGGGAACTTTGCTCTGGGGGGTTCCCGGCCCTCAGGCACGTGCGTCCCGCATGCTCTGTGCCAGCACTGCCGTCAGGTAGGGCAGCGGTCCTGACCCCTCACGCCACTGGCCATCCCCTTTTCCTCCCTGGAGAGGGCAGGCTCCTGCCTTTGCCCTTTTTTTTTAAATGCTTATTTATTTATTTTTGAGAGAGACAGAGACAGAGAGCACGAGTGGGGGAGGAGCAGAGAGCGAGGAAGAGAGACTCCCAAGCAGGCTCCACACTGTCAGCACAGAGCCCGACGTGGGGCTCGAATTCTCAAACCATGAGATCATGACCTGAGCAGAAATTGAGTCGGACGCTCAGCCAACCGAGGCACCCCGGGCGCCCCTGCCTTTGCCCATTTCACGTCGGGTTGTTTGTCTCGGGTGCAGAGGTGTGGGGTGCAGAGGTGGGGGTGCAGAGGTGTGGGGTGCAGAGGTGCGGGGTGCAGAGGTGGGGGTGCAGAGGTGTGGGGTGCAGAGGTGCGGGGTGCA
>NW_027551568.1:772048-773494 GCF_008692635.1 Crocuta crocuta
GGGGTGCAGAGGTGGGGGTACAGAGGTGGGGGGGCAGAGGTGGGGGTGCAGAGGTGGGGGTGCAGAGGTGCGGGGTGTCAGCTCTCCTGGCAGGTCGTGATGAAGGGCTCCGTGGCTGTGTTCGTCCGTGTTCTCGGTGGTCCCTGCTTCTGGGGTCTTATTTAAGAAGCCACTTACTCCCTCTCGGCCACGGAGATCACCTGTCATATTTTCTTCTTGATTCAGCTGAAAATGACTTTTGTCTCTTTCTCCCCGGCATTAAAACCAACATATCCAGCTGCCGTGTGTCGGGGTCACTCTGGGAGCAAGTGGAGGCGCCCTGCGCGCTGCCCCCGGGCAGGAGCCAGGCACGGGCGGCTCCCACAAAGGGCGGGGCCGAGGTGAGAGGCCAGTGTCCCTGGTGGAGCGGGACGTGCCCGCGGGGGTCTCTGGGCTGCCTCGGGGCCAGGGCCAAGTCACACTGTCTTCCGGGAGCCCCGCGCAGCACAGAGGGGACCCAGGAGGCCCCGCCCGGCCTGTGTCAGCGTCTGGGCAGCAGGGCCAGCCCCAGCCCAGCTGTCTGTGACCCGCCTCAGGGGGCTCCGAGCCCCAGCGAGCCACAGGGTAGGAAACACGGTTGAGGAGCCTCCCACGTGGCTGGAGTGTCGGACAGGGGTGCGCAGGGCTCGGGGCGCGTGGGGGGCGCTGGCTGTCTGTCCCACCCGCCGCCACAGCCCGTCCCGCAGCTTCACACCACGCCCTGGAGCGGAGGAGCGGACCGGCCCCCGGACACCAGCAGCAGTTGGGGGGGCCGTGGCGGCTGAGCAGCAGGCAGGACGGGGCTCTGGGGGTCAGCGGGAGCCACGGGCTGGAGGAGCAGGAGCCAAGGCCCCAGGCGGGGGGGGGGACCCTAGCCGGATGGGCTCGGTGATGGAGGCGCCGGGCACCCTGCCGCCCAGAGCAGCCCTGCTCACGCCCCCGTCTCCACCGTGGGATCCCATCACTCAGGTCCAGCCTTTGTCTCAGCTCCGGCTCTGGCCAGGCCCTCGCTGACCGCCTGGGAGAACCACCCCGTGTCCCGCGTGGGCTCCCCTCCCCGGCTTGCCTCTCCTCTGGCTCTGAAGTCCCCACTGTCCCCTGGTGGCGTCCCCTCTGGAGGGACCAAATTCTCCTGCACTGAGATGCTCTCGAGAGCCCCGCCCATGCCCAGAGGTGAGGACCCAGGGCAGCAGGCAGGGGGCAGGGCTCTGGCCCCTCACCCCACGCGGCATTGATCCTGAGCTCCGTCGTGGCCCCCAGGCCTCCCTGCCCAAAGTGGGCCACAGGCGGGATGTGGCCTTGGGCGTGGCTGGTGGGCCCGTCAGGAATGCGCATCAAGCAAAGGTACCGTGTAGCTACTTGTCCCAGAAATTTTCTTCTCTCCTGGGCAGGCTCGTTTCATGTGAGGCATCATGGTGCAGGGCTCAA
>NW_027551568.1:773614-775809 GCF_008692635.1 Crocuta crocuta
GTGGCCGCCACCATCCTCTTAAATCAGGCGGCCGCGGGGCCCGGCCAGCATCAATCATGTGCTTATTGCCACCGCGTCCAGGCGGAGGCTCTTCCGCGAGGACCAGTGTTACTGTCCCCTAAATTCCGAGGCTGGTGATTGATGCCGCTGCCCCGCACGCGCCGCAGCCGCATCTGCTCACAAGGAAGCATAAACTTCGGACGCGCGCGTCCCGCTGATTTTAACTAGGCTAATTTATGGCTCCCGAGCGGAGGAGCGGGCTCCGCGCAGCTCTCCCGCCACCCGGGAGCCCGCGGCCGGGCCCCGGAGNNAGCCGCGCGCCAGCCCCCCAAAGGCACAGGGGAGAAGAGGCCCGCGGAGCACCCCTGTGGGGGATTCATTCCTGAATTAAACACTCCCGGCCCCAACGGAGGCCTATTCATTTCCACAATCAGCTTTCTCCCCAGTTGTAAACAGACTCTTTCTAAAACTTGTGCATGATTTTAATTACAGATAAGTTTCTCTTTAAAGGACGGGCATTCATGCCTGGGTTGCTAAGCTGAATCCGATACGTCTCTATGTTCCGGGTGTCCTGCTGATGTACAGCCGAGAGCCATACACCTAGAGGGCACCCAGGCAGCTCCTGGGTTCTGGACGCTTCTTGGCCCGGAGGCGCCAGGGGCCCGGCAGCCCCCGGGGCCCTGTGGTCACCCAGTACAGCAAGCCCCACGGGGCTGACGCGCCCGGGCCCTCCAGAAGGCGCCCCCCACTCCTTGGCTGTCAGGGATAGGGCAGTGGCTGGGCCCCCTCTCCCAGTGGAGAAGGAGGCTTCAGGCCTCACAAACTGCCCAGCTCAGGGCACAGACCAGTGCAGGTGGCCAGGCTTTCAGGGCCAGCACTGGAGCCCGCTCTAGGCCACCTCCTCCAAGAAGTCTGCCAGACCCAGCCGTTCTCAGCTCCTCCTGTAGGTCCCTACTGCGTATGGCTGAGCCTCTCCCCTCAGCCACGTCCCTGGACCTGTCCCATCACGGCCCCCCAGGCGGGGCTGCTGCTAGACAGCAGAGGGGTGCCAAGGGCCCCCCCCACAGCATGGAGCCCCGGGCAAGGCACGGAGCCAGGTGCGGGGACGGTCATCCAGAGTCAGCGAGTGCGTGTGATGGTGCTGGGGCCCTGGGAACCTCCCAGAACCTCCCCCGGGAGCGATGGCCTCGAGGGACCGGCGGCACGTCTGCGAGGTGGGCCCAGACACCTGTGTCAGCTGCGTGGGCACCTGGAGCTCTCGGGGAAGCAGGACAGGAAAGCTTCTCCACCTCCAGGGCATGAGGCCGCGTGAGTGCGTGTCGGGACACACGTGTTCACGCGTGTGGCGCATGCGGTCGCGTGTGCTGGGACACA
Organism: Crocuta crocuta; assembly: GCF_008692635.1. Taxonomy (NCBI): domain Eukaryota; kingdom Metazoa; phylum Chordata; class Mammalia; order Carnivora; family Hyaenidae; genus Crocuta; species Crocuta crocuta. The sequence continues at coordinate 774,989 of NW_027551568.1, forward strand.
TGTTCACAGGTATGCACGGGTCACCCTGTTCACACACGTGTGCACACCACAGGCCACATGTGTTCAGGGATCTGTGTGTTCACACGTGCATGCTCACATGTGTGTTCAGGACACACATATTCGCAAGTGTTTGGGTGTGGGGACATGCTCACGAGTGCCCCTTGCACGCAGGTGCCGGTGTGGACAGGTGTGAGCGTGTGCACAGCGCTGGCCGCCGCCCACGGGCTGACTCTGCTGTGAGCCCCCTGGTTGGAGGAAACCGTCCTGTTTCTGGGAGACAACAGCACAGTGAGCGTGGACACGTCCAGTGGCCACCAGGCAGCCGGGCCCCGGGCTGCCAGGGCCTCCCCTTCGGCTGCTTCGGTGGAGCCCACCGTGGGCGGGGCGCGCAGCTTCCCTGCAGAGAGTGAAAGCGCCAGGACCCAGCTCTGGGTCACTGTGGCTTCACCTGCAATAACTTTAGATCTCATTATGATCCCCTCGTTTCCCCTCATTTCACACACGCTCTGGCCCTGGGGCCCGGGTGTCAGGACAGCACCAGCCACGGTCGGGGCCAGATGGTTAAGTGCAGGCAGCCGCCCCGCCCGAGCCTCCGCACGCCCTGCCTGGTCACACCTGCAGGGCTTGCCCTTGAACTCTGGGGACCGTGCCAGCCAGCCCCAGCGGCCTCTGCCGCCCCGGGGTCGCTCACGTGCAGCCTTACGGAGGGGTGCTGGGGTCCCACACGGCCACTCGCACGAGGACCGGTGCAGACCGTGGCCCCGGCACCCTCCTCCCACCGCCCACGCCGGCTCAGGGCAGGCGGGCCTGGCCCACGTGGC
>NW_027551568.1:775831-776679 GCF_008692635.1 Crocuta crocuta
ACGAGTCGGTCCAGTTTTTCTGCAAACAGTATGAAACGATAGGTTTCTCCCATTTCCAGGGCCTGGCCTCGTCCGGGACAGGACACAGGGGGGCGGGTCTCTTTCTCACAGAGCAAAGCGTGCTCTCACCACGCGGGCCAGCAGTCGAGCCCCGGTGCTCGCCCGAGTTAGCTGAAACCTTAGTCCGCACACGTCCCTGCACACGGGCGTTCGTAGCAGCTTTGCTCATAATTGCCCAAACTAAGAAACAACCAAGATGTCCGTAGCGGGTGACGGCGCTAAACGGTGGTCACCAGACAGTGGGGTCTAACTCGTGCCGAAGAGGGAAGCGAGCTGTGAAGCGTGAGAAGGCCTGGGGGAACCTTAAGTGCGCTCGCTAAGGGACAGAAGCCAATATGATTCCGGCCGAAGGACATTCTGGAGGCGGTGGGGCCCCAGGGGCTGTGGGGGCGGGGGCGGGGGAGGGTGAAGGCCTGGGGCCCGGGCGATTTTAGGCAGTGCGGCAGCCCTGTGTGGCACCAGCGTGGTGGGCACCTGCCGCTATGCGCTCGTCCAGCCCCACAGGACGCGCACCGAGGGCGACCCGGCCGTGGCCTCGGGTGACGACGCGTCAGCTCCAACAGGTGCCCCCCGGGTGGGGGTGTGGATGGGGGGGCAGGGGGACGTGGGACATTTCTGTGCCTCCCTCAGCTTTGCTGTGAGCCTAGATCTGCTCAAAGAAAATTAAGTTTATTAGTGTAAACGTGCAAACAATGGGTATGAAATGGTGATATTCTTCCGTCTTGGAGGCCTGGCCTCATGGCTGGGGCACAGGCCTCCCTCCGGCGCCCCCTGGAGGCCCCGTCAGG
>NW_027551568.1:776686-778154 GCF_008692635.1 Crocuta crocuta
CCTTTGAGCGTGACACTGGTGAACGGTGTTGGCCTGGTGCGCGGGCCGAGCAGGAGGCGTCCTTGCTCCCCGCTGAGGGCCGCTGTCCAGTCAGAGAAGCAGACAGAGGTGCAGCCAGCCCTGCGGGGTCCTCGTGACCCCCAGCAGCATGTACCGCGACNGCAAGGACACGCCGGCCGTGTTTGCCCACCTGCGTGTGCACAGCCCGCTACACGCCCACAGGGGGTCCGCCCCCGCCCCACACCCACAAAGGCACCGCTGCAGCAGGTGGGCACATACAGGCACCAGCTGCTGTGTGCACAGCAGGGCCACACACCTGACGCTCATGGACATTAGGGGTGCACCACCGCCCCCCTCCCCTCCCTGAGTCTCTGCATCTGGGGGTGCGGCCCCAGGGCGGCCCCACGGTGTGCATCCCCAGCCCAGAGGCCAGACCAGAGGGGCCCGGGGTCGGCCCTGGTAGCCCACTCTGCGCCAGACTCTCGACGTCTTGATCCTACACCCCACCCAGGCTTCTGACACCTGCCTTCCTCAGCACCCTAGGGGTCAGCAGTGTTTGTGAGGCCCAGGCAAGGAAGGACCCAGCCCTGCACACAGGGGGGACCCAGGCCTGGAGGCGTGCCGGGTCACGCAGTGGGGAGGGTGCTCTAACACGCCGGCAAAGGCCCAGGGCTGAGGGAGGGCAGAGTCTGGCCTGACGTGTGGGCACTGAGCCAGGGCCAGTGCGACCAGGGCCCATCCTCCGCCCTGCGTCCCTGTGCACTTGGGCTGGAGGATGGGGGCCGCCCACCTGCTCCGGGGCTGTGAGGGGTCAGGGGCTGGGCCGGGCGTTGGGATGTGCAGGTCCAGTGGCCTCCAGAAGTCTGGGGTGGGGCAGGAGGCTGCAGAGCAGAGGGGAGAGGCCTGGATGGAGGGAAGTGTGCTGTTGGGGGGTGGCCGTGACATCATCGGCCGTTGGAGGTCAGGGGTGCTGCAGAGACCTGCCCACTGGGCTCAGCCTCAGAGTGAGAGCGAGCCGTGCGCGTCCCAAGGAGGGGGCCAGACTGGCCTCAGGTAACAGGGGAGGGCGCTTCTGGGAGGGCAAAGATGGACGTAGGGGTGGGGCCGGCTGCCTGGGTTGTGGGGAGCTCTTTGAAATCCTGCACAGGGTCAGGGACCTCCTGCCCTGTGAGCTGTGTGGGCGCAGGGTGGCGGGGAGGCTGGCTGGCACTGAGAACGTGCCCAAGGCTGCAGACCCCGGGGCCCAGGCCGTCCCAGCCCCCTGGGAAGGGCTGCTGGTGGGCTTGCCGGCTTGGCCCCCCCTCCCCGCCTGGGCTCTGCTCCGGATGTGCCCCCCGCCTGCGGTCCCCACCCCTCCGCGCCGTCTTCAGTGATTTGGAAGTGTAGAAAATGGGATTATCCAGGAACAGATGTGCACAAAAGGGGTGAAATGGAAAGTGTTGCCGTGGCCGCCTGCCTTTGCTTCCCT
>NW_027551568.1:778316-778548 GCF_008692635.1 Crocuta crocuta
GCGGCGTCCGCAGCCCCCCCAGCCGGGACCGCCGAACCCAGCCCAGCCCTGCAGCCGGCCTCATTGAAATTGAATTGATACTTTGTGAACTTCATTTGTGAATAATGTGATCTGACAGGGACAAATGTGACGGGGAATTGTTTTCAAACCTCCTCCAAATGAAACTTATTATGGGGTAAATACAGACGCCTTTGTCCCGGCCCCTCCCCCGCGCGGGCCTGAATATGCATCG
>NW_027551568.1:778793-780145 GCF_008692635.1 Crocuta crocuta
TGTATTAATTCCCTTCGCGGAGCCGCGCGCTCAGACCCAGTTAGCCGGATTGATGAGGGCCGCAAGAGGATCCGACGCGCGCTGATTCCGCCTTTTCAGCTTCGATTAGCTCAGCGCGGTTGCTCCCGTCAGAGCTCCATCGCGCGGCGCGGGCCGGGGAGGGCCGGGCGGCCGCGGGCCCAGGAAGGCTTCAGTGCGGGCCATTACCTCGCAGGTCCCCGCAGAGCGCGCTGGGCGGGCGGGCGCGACCCGGCCGGAGCCGCTGGCCCCTCACCCGCTGCTGGGGTCCCGCGCCCTGGGCACAGCCCCTCGGTGCTCGCTCTCCTGTCCCCTCGCTTAACCGTCAGGGCAGCGCCCACTGAGGAACCAGTGGCCTACGCTTCTCAGACGGGGAACCTGAGTCCCGGCTGAGCGGAGTCACAGCCCCCTCCCCGCCACCATCATGGTGCATCCTTCAGGGGACACGGTCACACTCCTGAGCCCCAAGGCCCAGAATGAAGGGAGGGCACTGTCCATGGGTTGACTGGGGGGGGGCGCGGATGTGGGCTCGGGGACAGATCCTTGATGCCAGCAAGGCGGGGCCGCTGCCAGGACCCCACCCTGGGCCTCACAGAGACTGTGGGGCTCCCCCGGGTCCTGGCCGCCCAGCCGCCCCAGGCCAGGAGGAGGCCACAGAGCCCCGATGCACTTGCGGCCCTTCCTGTGGCTTTGTCACGAAGCCGGTAGCCCTGACGTCCTTCTCTGCCCTCCAAAACAGAGGGCCCGATCCCAGGACGCTGGGGGCCCCTGGGTTTGCCCTGCGGGGGCCGTGGTCTCCCGACTCTGCGCAGCCACGCTCCCGCTTGCCAGGCCTGGGTCCAGGGCCACTCAGTGTCTCCAGGGCCCTGACCGCGTCTCTCCTGGCGCAAGCGACAGCCAGGTGGGGGCTTCCTCCGAGAGGCCCCTCCCACTCAGCTCCTGGCCCCTCCTCCAGGAGAAGATACCGTTAAAGCCTGGCCACCCCTGAGCCCAGGGGGGCACAGACCTCCAGAGGGCACCCCAAGCCACGTGGGGCAGCCCCAGACCTGCTCAGCCTCTGACCGCTGGCCTCCGCCCAGGGCCTGCCCCTTGAGAGGCGTCAGAGAGCAGAGCAGATCCCCAAATAGGCTCGACCCAGCCTCCCTGCAAACCCCCGGGAGCCCAACGGGGCTCAGCCACCACCCAGTGACGCTGGCACGTCGCCCTCCCTCCATGTCGCCCCACTTCCTTTTTCTCATCTGCTCCGGCCCGAGGTATTTATTTTACTTATTTATTGTTCATTCAAGTGAAATTCACGTAAGCTAAACTGAATGATTTTGCACTGGGCCCTCCAG